>NW_028146782.1:0-370162 GCF_055883805.1 Amblyomma maculatum
AAGAATGGATAATACTAAACAGCCAAAAAAAAAGAAGGAGAAAGAAAAAAAAAAGTAGTCTGAGGGCATTATGTTGAAATGCAAGAGATAGGATGGGAAGGAAGGGCCTTTGCAGAAGGTGCATGGGACCTTTATGGAATGTATAAATTAAAGAATGGATAATACTAAACAGCCCAAAAAAAAAAGAAGAGAGAAAGAAAAAAAAAAGTAGTCTGAGGGCATTATTTGAAATGCAAGAGATAGGATGGGAAGGAAGGGCCTTTGCAGAGGTGCATGGGACCTTATGGAATGTATAAATTAAGAATTGATAATACTAAACAGCCAAAAAAAAAAGAAGAGAGAAAGAGAAAAAAAAAGTAGTCTGAGGGCATTATTTGAAATGCAAGAGATAGGATGGGAAGGAAGGGCCTTTGCAGAGGGTGCATGGGACCTTATGGAATGTATAAATTAAAATTGATAATACTAAACAGCCAAAAAAAAAAGAAGAGAGAAAGAGAAAAAAAAAGTAGTCTGAGGGCATTATTTGAAATGCAAGAGATAGGATGGAAGGAAGGGCCTTTGCAGAGGGTGCATGGGACCTTATGGAATGTATAAATTAAGAATTGATAATACTAAACAGCCAAAAAAAAAAAAGAAGAGAGAAAGAGAAAAAAAAAGTAGTCTGAGGGCATTATTTGAAATGCAAGAGATAGGATGGGAAGGAAGGGCCTTTGCAGAGGGTGCATGGACCTTATGGAATGTATAAATTAAGAATTGATAATACTAAACAGCCAAAAAAAAAAGAAGAGAGAAAGAGAAAAAAAAAGTAGTCTGAGGGCATTATTGGAATGCAAGAGATAGGATGGGAAGGAAGGGCCTTTGCAGAAGGTGCATGGGACCTTATGGAATGTATAAATTAAGAATTGATAATACTAAACAGCCAAAAAAAAAAAAGAGAGAGAAAGAGAAAAAAAAAGTAGTCTGAGGGCATTATTTGAAATGCAAGAGATAGGATGGGAAGGAAGGGCCTTTGCAGAGGGTGCATGGGACCTTATGGAATGTATAAATTAAGAATTGATAATACTAAACAGCCAAAAAGAAAGAAGAGAGGAAAGAGAAAAAAAAGTAGTCTGAGGGCATTATTTGAAATGCAAGAGATAGGATGGGAAGGAAGGGCCTTTGCAGAAGGTGCATGGGACCTTATGGAATGTATAAATTAAGAATTGATAATACTAAACAGCCAAAAAAAAAAGAAGAGAAAGAGAAAAAAAAGTAGTCTGAGGGCATTATTTGAAATGCAAGAGATAGGATGGGAAGGAAGGGCCTTTGCAGAGGGTGCATGGGACCTTATGGAATGTATAAATTAAGAATTGATAATACTAAACAGCCAAAAAAAAAAGAAGAGAGAAAGAGAAAAAAAAAAGTAGTCTGAGGGCATTATTTGAAATGCAAGAGATAGGATGGGAAGAAGGGCCTTTGCAGAGGGTGCATGGGACCTTATGGAATGTATAAATTAAGAATTGATAATACTAAACAGCAAAAAAAAAAGAAGGGAGAAAGAGAAAAAAAAAAGTAGTCTGAGGGCATTATTTGAAAAGCAAGAGATAGGATGGGAAGGAAGGGCCTTTGCAGAAGGTGCATGGGACCTTATGGAATGTATAAATTAAGAATTGATAATACTAAACAGCCAAAAAAAAAAAAGAAGAGAGAAAGAGAAAAAAAAAAGTAGTCTGAGGGCATTATTTGAAATGCAAGAGATAGGATGGGAAGGAAGGGCCTTTGCAGAGGGTGCATGGGACCTTATGGAATGTATAAATTAAAAATTGATAATACTAAACAGCCCAAAAAAAAAGAAGAGAGAAAGAAAAAAAAAAGTAGTCTGAGGGCATTATTTGACATGCAAGAGATAGGATGGGAAGGAAGGGCCTTTGCAGAGGGTGCCTGGGACCTTATGGAATGTATAAATTAAGAATTGATAATACTAAACAGCCAAAAAAAAAAAAAGAAGAGAGAAAGAGAAAAAAAAAGTAGTCTGAGGGCATTATTTGAAATGCAAGAGATAGGATGGGAAGGAAGGGCCTTTGCAGAGGGTGCATGGGACCTTATGGAATGTATAAATTAAGAATTGATAATACTAAACAGCCAAAAAAAAAAGAAGAGAGAAAGAGAAAAAAAAAAGTAGTCTGAGGGCATTATTTGAAATGCAAGAGATAGGATGGGAAGGAAGGGCCTTTGCAGAGGGTGCATGGGACCTTATGGAATGTATAAATTAAGAATTGATAATACTAAACAGCCAAAAAAAAAGAAGAGAGAAAGAGAAAAAAAAAGTAGTCTGAGGGCATTATGTGAAATGCAAGAGATAGGATGGGAAGGAAGGGCCTTTGCAGAAGGTGCATGGGACCTTATGGAATGTATAAATTAAGAATGGATAATACTAAACAGCCAAAAAAAAAAGAAGGGAGAAAGAGAAAAAAAAAGTAGTCTGAGGGCATTATTTGAAAAGCAAGAGATAGGATGGGAAGGAAGGGCCTTTGAAGAAGGTGCATGGGACCTTATGGAATGTATAAATTAAGAATTGATAATACTAAACAGCCAAAAAAAAAAAGAAGAGAGAAAGAGAAAAAAAAAAAGTAGTCTGAGGGCATTATTTGAAATGCAAGAGATAGGATGGGAAGGAAGGGCCTTTGCAGAGGGTGCATGGGACCTTATGGAATGTATAAATTAAAAATTGATAATATTAAACAGCCCAAAAAAAAAGAAGAGAGAAAGAAAAAAAAAAGTAGTCTGAGGGCATTATTTGACATGCAAGAGATAGGATGGGAAGGAAGGGCCTTGCAGAGGGTGCCTGGGACCTTATGGAATGTATAAATTAAGAATTGATAATACTAAACAGCCAAAAAAAAAAAAAGAAGAGAGAAAGAGAAAAAAAAAGTAGTCTGAGGGCATTATTTGAAAAGCAAGAGATAGGATGGGAAGGAAGGGCCTTTGCAGAAGGTGCATGGAACCTTATGGAATGTATAAATTAAGAATTGATAATACTAAACAGCCAAAAAAAAAAGAAGAGAGAAAGAGAAAAAAAAAGTAGTCTGAGGGCATTATTTGGAATGCAAGAGATAGGATGGGAAGGAAGGGCCTTTGCAGAAGGTGCATGGGACCTTATGGAATGTATAAATTAAGAATTGATAATACTAAACAGCCAAAAAAAAAAAGAAGAGAGAAAGAGAAAAAAAAAAGTAGTCTGAGGGCATTATGTGAAATGCAAGAGATAGGATAAGAAGGAAGGGCCTTTGCAGAGGGTGCATGGGACCTTATGGAATGTATAAATTAAGAATTGATAATACTAAACAGCCAAAAAGAAAGAAGAGAGAAAGAGAAAAAAAAGTAGTCTGAGGGCATTATTTGAAATGCAAGAGATAGGATGGGAAGGAAGGGCCTTGGCAGAAGGTGCATGGGACCTTATGGAATGTATAAATTAAGAATTGATAATACTAAACAGCCAAAAAAAAAAGAACAGAGAAAGAGAAAAAAAAGTAGTCTGAGGGCCTTATTTGAAATGCAAGAGATAGGATGGGAAGGAAGGGCCTTTGCAGAGGGTGCATGGGACCTTATGGAATGTATAAATTAAGAATTGATAATACTAAACAGCCAAAAAAAAAGAAGAGAGAAAGAGAAAAAAAAAAGTAGTCTGAGGCATTATTTGAAATGCAAGAGATAGGATGGGAAGGAAGGGCCTTTGCAGAGGGTGCATGGGACCTTATGGAATGTATAAATTAAGAATTGATAATACTAAATAGCCAAAAAAAAAAAGAAGAGAGAAAGAGAAAAAAAAAGTAGTCTGAGGGCATTATTTGAAATGCAAGAGATAGGATGGGAAGGAAGGGCCTTTGCAGAGGGTGCATGGGACCTTATGGAATGTATAAATTAAGAATTGATAATACTAAACAGCCAAAAAAAAAGAAGAGAGAAAGAGAAAAAAAAAGTAGTCTGAGGGCATTATTTGAAATGCAAGAGATAGGATGGGAAGGAAGGGCCTTTGCAGAGGGTGCATAGGGACCTTATGGAATGTATAAATTAGGAATTGATAATACTAAACAGCCAAAAAAAAAAGAAGAGAGAAAGAGAAAAAAAAAAGTAGTCTGAGGGCATTATTTGAAATGCAAGAGATAGGATGGGAAGGAAGGGCCTTTGCAGAGGGTGCATGGGACCTTATGGAATGTATAAATTAAGAATTGATAATACTAAACAGCCAAAAAAAAAGAAGAGAGAAAGAGAAAAAAAAGTAGTCTGAGGGCATTATGTGAAATGAAAGAGATAGGATGGGAAGGAAGGGCCTTTGCAGAGGGTGCATGGGACCTTATAGAATGTATAAATTAAGAATTGATAATACTAAACAGCCAAAAAAAAGAAGAGAGAAAGAGAAAAAAAAAGTAGTCTGAGGGCATTATTTGAAATGCAAGAGATAGGATGGGAAGGAAGGGCCTTTGCAGAAGGTGCATGGGACCTTATGGAATGTATAAATTAAGAATTGATAATACTAAACAGCCAAAAAAAAAGAAGAGAGAAAGAGAAAAAAAAAGTAGTCTGAGGGCATTATTTGAAATGCAAGAGATAGGATGGGAAGGAAGGGCCTTTGCAGAGGGTGCATGGGACCTTATGGAATGTATAAATTAGGAATTGATAATACTAAACAGCCAAAAAAAAAAGAAGGGAGAAAGAGAAAAAAAAAGTAGTCTGAGGGCATTATTTGAAATGCAAGAGATAGGATGGGAAGGAAGGGCCTTTGCAGAAGGTGCATGGGACCTTATGGAATGTATAAATTAAGAATTGATAATACTAAACAGCCAAAAAAAAAAAAGAAGAGGAAAGAGAAAAAAAAAGTAGTCTGAGGGCATTATTTGAAATGCAAGAGATAGGATGGGAAGGAAGGGCCTTTGCAGAGGGTGCATGGGACCTTATGGAATGTATAAATTAAGAATTGATAATACTAAACAGCCCCAAAAAAAAGAAGAGAGAAAGAAAAAAAAAGTAGTCTGAGGGCATTATTTGAAATGCAAGAGATAAGATGGGAAGGAAGGGCCTTTGCAGAGGGTGCATGGGACCTTATGGAATGTATAAATTAAGAATTGATAATACTAAACAGCCAAAAAAAAGAAGAGAGAAAGAGAAAAAAAAAAGTAGTCTGAGGGCAATTTTTGGAATGCAAGAGATAGGATGGGAAGGAAGGGCCTTTGCAGAAGGTGCATGGGACCTTATGGAATGTATAAATTAAGAATTGATAATACTAAACAGCCAAATAAAAAAAGAAGAGAGAAAGAGAAAATAAAGTAGTCTGAGGGCATTATGTGAAATGCAAGAGATAGGATGGGAATGAAGGGCCTTTGCAGAGGGTGCATGGGACCTTATGAAATGTATAAATTAAGAATTGATAATACTAAACAGCCAAAAAAAAGAAGAGAGAAAGTGAAAAAAAAAGTAGTCTGGGGGCATTATGTGAAATGCAAGAGATAGGATGGGAAGGAAGGGCCTTTGCAGAGGGTGCATGGGACCTTATGGAATGTATAAATTAAGAATTGATAATACTAAACAGCCAAAAAAAAAAAAGAAGAGAGAAAGAGAAAAAAAAAGTAGTCTGAGGGCATTATGTGAAATGCAAGAGATAGGATGGGAAGGAAGGGCCTTTGCAGAGGGTGCATGGGACCTTATGGAATGTATAAATTAAGAATTGATAATACTAAACAGCCAAAAAAAAAGAAGAGAGAAAGAGAAAAAAAAAGTAGTCTGAGGGCATTATTTGAAATGCAAGAGATAGGATGGGAAGGAAGGGCCTTTGCAGAGGGTGCATGGGATCTTATGGAATGTATAAATTAAGAATTGATAATACTAAACAGCCAAAAAAAAAAAGAAGACAGAAAGAGAAAAAAAAAGTAGTCTGAGGGCATTATTTGAAATGCAAGAGATAGGATGGGAAGGAAGGGCCTTTGCAGAAGGTGCATGGAACCTTATGGAATGTATAAATTAAGAATTGATAATACTAAACAGCCAAAAAAAAAAGAAGAGAGAAAGAGAAAAAAAAAGTAGTCTGAGGGCATTATTTGGAATGCAAGAGATAGGATGGGAAGGAAGGGCCTTTGCAGAAGGTGCATGGGACCTTATGGAATGTATAAATTAAGAATTGATAATACTAAACAGCCAAAAAAAAAGGAGAGAGAAAGAGAAAAAAAAAGTAGTCTGAGGGCATTATGTGAAATGCAAGAGATAGGATGGGAAGGAAGGGCCTTTGCAGAGGGTGCATGGGACCTTATGGAATGTATAAATTAAGAATTGATAATACTAAACAGCCAAAAAGAAAGAAGAGAGAAAGAGAAAAAAAAGTAGTCTGAGGGCATTATTTGAAATGCAAGAGATAGGATGGGAAGGAAGGGCCTTGGCAGAAGGTGCATGGGACCTTATGGAATGTATAAATTAAGAATTGATAATACTAAACAGCCAAAAAAAAAAAGAACAGAGAAAGAGAAAAAAAAGTAGTCTGAGGGCCTTATTTGAAATGCAAGAGATAGGATGGGAAGGAAGGGCCTTTGCAGAGGGTGCATGGGACCTTATGGAATGTATAAATTAAGAATTGATAATACTAAACAGCCAAAAAAAAAGAAGAGAGAAAGAGAAAAAAAAAAGTAGTCTGAGGGCATTATTTGAAATGCAAGAGATAGGATGGGAAGGAAGGGCCTTTGCAGAGGGTGCATGGGACCTTATGGAATGTATAAATTAAGAATTGATAATACTAAACAGCCAAAAAAAAAAGAAGGGAGAAAGAGAAAAAAAAAGTAGTCTGAGGGCATTATTTGAAAAGCAAGAGATAGGATGGGAAGGAAGGGCCTTTGCAGAAGGTGCATGGGACCTTATGGAATGTATAAATTAAGAATTGATAATACTAAACAGCCAAAAAAAAAAAAAGAAGAGAGAAAGAGAAAAAAAAAAGTAGTCTGAGGGCATTATTTGAAATGCAAGAGATAGGATGGGAAGGAAGGGCCTTTGCAGAGGGTGCATGGGACCTTATGGAATGTATAAATTAAAAATTGATAATACTAAACAGCCCAAAAAAAAAGAAGAGAGAAAGAAAAAAAAAAGTAGTCTGAGGGCATTATTTGACATGCAAGAGATAGGATGGGAAGGAAGGGCCTTTGCAGAGGGTGCCTGGGACCTTATGGAATGTATAAATTAAGAATTGATAATACTAAACAGCCAAAAAAAAAAAAGAAGAGAGAAAGAGAAAAAAAAAGTAGTCTGAGGGCATTATTTGAAATGCAAGAGATAGGATGGGAAGGAAGGGCCTTTGCAGAGGGTGCATGGGACCTTATGGAATGTATAAATTAAGAATTGATAATACTAAACAGCCAAAAAAAAAAGAAGAGAGAAAGAGAAAAAAAAAAGTAGTCTGAGGGCATTATTTGAAATGCAAGAGATAGGATGGGAAGGAAGGGCCTTTGCAGAGGGTGCATGGGACCTTATGGAATGTATAAATTAAGAATTGATAATACTAAACAGCCAAAAAAAAAGAAGAGAGAAAGAGAAAAAAAAAGTAGTCTGAGGGCATTATGTGAAATGCAAGAGATAGGATGGGAAGGAAGGGCCTTTGCAGAAGGTGCATGGGACCTTATGGAATGTATAAATTAAGAATGGATAATACTAAACAGCCAAAAAAAAAAAAGAAGGGAGAAAGAGAAAAAAAAAGTAGTCTGAGGGCATTATTTGAAAAGCAAGAGATAGGATGGGAAGGAAGGGCCTTTGAAGAAGGTGCATGGGACCTTATGGAATGTATAAATTAAGAATTGATAATACTAAACAGCCAAAAAAAAAAGAAGAGAGAAAGAGAAAAAAAAAAGTAGTCTGAGGGCATTATTTGAAATGCAAGAGATAGGATGGGAAGGAAGGGCCTTTGCAGAGGGTGCATGGGACCTTATGGAATGTATAAATTAAAAATTGATAATATTAAACAGCCCAAAAAAAAAGAAGAGAGAAAGAAAAAAAAAAGTAGTCTGAGGGCATTATTTGACATGCAAGAGATAGGATGGGAAGGAAGGGCCTTGGCAGAGGGTGCCTGGGACCTTATGGAATGTATAAATTAAGAATTGATAATACTAAACAGCCAAAAAAAAAAAAGAAGAGAGAAAGAGAAAAAAAAAGTAGTCTGAGGGCATTATTTGAAAAGCAAGAGATAGGATGGGAAGGAAGGGCCTTTGCAGAAGGTGCATGGAACCTTATGGAATGTATAAATTAAGAATTGATAATACTAAACAGCCAAAAAAAAAAGAAGAGAGAAAGAGAAAAAAAAAGTAGTCTGAGGGCATTATTTGGAATGCAAGAGATAGGATGGGAAGGAAGGGCCTTTGCAGAAGGTGCATGGGACCTTATGGAATGTATAAATTAAGAATTGATAATACTAAACAGCCAAAAAAAAAAAGAAGAGAGAAAGAGAAAAAAAAAAGTAGTCTGAGGGCATTATGTGAAATGCAAGAGATAGGATGGGAAGGAAGGGCCTTTGCAGAGGGTGCATGGGACCTTATGGAATGTATAAATTAAGAATTGATAATACTAAACAGCCAAAAAGAAAGAAGAGAGAAAGAGAAAAAAAAGTAGTCTGAGGGCATTATTTGAAATGCAAGAGATAGGATGGGAAGGAAGGGCCTTGGCAGAAGGTGCATGGGACCTTATGGAATGTATAAATTAAGAATTGATAATACTAAACAGCCAAAAAAAAAAAGAACAGAGAAAGAGAAAAAAAAGTAGTCTGAGGGCCTTATTTGAAATGCAAGAGATAGGATGGGAAGGAAGGGCCTTTGCAGAGGGTGCATGGGACCTTATGGAATGTATAAATTAAGAATTGATAATACTAAACAGCCAAAAAAAAAGAAGAGAGAAAGAGAAAAAAAAAAGTAGTCTGAGGGCATTATTTGAAATGCAAGAGATAGGATGGGAAGGAAGGGCCTTTGCAGAGGGTGCATGGGACCTTATGGAATGTATAAATTAAGAATTGATAATACTAAATAGCCAAAAAAAAAAGAAGAGAGAAAGAGAAAAAAAAGTAGTCTGAGGGCATTATTTGAAATGCAAGAGATAGGATGGGAAGGAAGGGCCTTTGCAGAGGGTGCATGGGACCTTATGGAATGTATAAATTAAGAATTGATAATACTAAACAGCCAAAAAAAAAGAAGAGAGAAAGAGAAAAAAAAAGTAGTCTGAGGGCATTATTTGAAATGCAAGAGATAGGATGGGAAGGAAGGGCCTTTGCAGAGGGTGCATAGGACCTTATGGAATGTATAAATTAGGAATTGATAATACTAAACAGCCAAAAAAAAAAGAAGAGAGAAAGAGAAAAAAAAAAGTAGTCTGAGGGCATTATTTGAAATGCAAGAGATAGGATGGGAAGGAAGGGCCTTTGCAGAGGGTGCATGGGACCTTATGGAATGTATAAATTAAGAATTGATAATACTAAACAGCCAAAAAAAAAGAAGAGAGAAAGAGAAAAAAAAGTAGTCTGAGGGCATTATGTGAAATGAAAGAGATAGGATGGGAAGGAAGGGCCTTTGCAGAGGGTGCATGGGACCTTATAGAATGTATAAATTAAGAATTGATAATACTAAACAGCCAAAAAAAAGAAGAGAGAAAGAGAAAAAAAAGTAGTCTGAGGGCATTATTTGAAATGCAAGAGATAGGATGGGAAGGAAGGGCCTTTGCAGAAGGTGCATGGGACCTTATGGAATGTATAAATTAAGAATTGATAATACTAAACAGCCAAAAAAAAAGAAGAGAGAAAGAGAAAAAAAAAGTAGTCTGAGGGCATTATTTGAAATGCAAGAGATAGGATGGGAAGGAAGGGCCTTTGCAGAGGGTGCATGGGACCTTATGGAATGTATAAATTAGGAATTGATAATACTAAACAGCCAAAAAAAAAAGAAGGGAGAAAGAGAAAAAAAAAGTAGTCTGAGGGCATTATTTGAAATGCAAGAGATAGGATGGGAAGGAAGGGCCTTTGCAGAAGGTGCATGGGACCTTATGGAATGTATAAATTAAGAATTGATAATACTAAACAGCCAAAAAAAAAAAAAGAAGAGGGAAAGAGAAAAAAAAAGTAGTCTGAGGGCATTATTTGAAATGCAAGAGATAGGATGGGAAGGAAGGGCCTTTGCAGAGGGTGCATGGGACCTTATGGAATGTATAAATTAAGAATTGATAATACTAAACAGCCCCAAAAAAAAGAAGAGAGAAAGAAAAAAAAAGTAGTCTGAGGGCATTATTTGAAATGCAAGAGATAAGATGGGAAGGAAGGGCCTTTGCAGAGGGTGCATGGGACCTTATGGAATGTATAAATTAAGAATTGATAATACTAAACAGCCAAAAAAAAGAAGAGAGAAAGAGAAAAAAAAAAGTAGTCTGAGGGCAATTTTTGGAATGCAAGAGATAGGATGGGAAGGAAGGGCCTTTGCAGAAGGTGCATGGGACCTTATGGAATGTATAAATTAAGAATTGATAATACTAAACAGCCAAATAAAAAAAGAAGAGAGAAAGAGAAAATAAAGTAGTCTGAGGGCATTATGTGAAATGCAAGAGATAGGATGGGAATGAAGGGCCTTTGCAGAGGGTGCATGGGACCTTATGAAATGTATAAATTAAGAATTGATAATACTAAACAGCCAAAAAAAAGAAGAGAGAAAGTGAAAAAAAAAGTAGTCTGGGGGCATTATGTGAAATGCAAGAGATAGGATGGGAAGGAAGGGCCTTTGCAGAGGGTGCATGGGACCTTATGGAATGTATAAATTAAGAATTGATAATACTAAACAGCCAAAAAAAAAAAAGAAGAGAGAAAGAGAAAAAAAAAGTAGTCTGAGGGCATTATGTGAAATGCAAGAGATAGGATGGGAAGGAAGGGCCTTTGCAGAGGGTGCATGGGACCTTATGGAATGTATAAATTAAGAATTGATAATACTAAACAGCCAAAAAAAAAGAAGAGAGAAAGAGAAAAAAAAAGTAGTCTGAGGGCATTATTTGAAATGCAAGAGATAGGATGGGAAGGAAGGGCCTTTGCAGAGGGTGCATGGGATCTTATGGAATGTATAAATTAAGAATTGATAATACTAAACAGCCAAAAAAAAAAAGAAGACAGAAAGAGAAAAAAAAAGTAGTCTGAGGGCATTATTTGAAATGCAAGAGATAGGATGGGAAGGAAGGGCCTTTGCAGAAGGTGCATGGGACCTTATGGAATGTATAAATTAAGAATTGATAATACTAAACAGCCAAAAAAAAAAGAAGAGAGAAAGAGAAAAAAAAAGTAGTCTGAGGGCATTATGTGAAATGCAAGAGATAGGATGGGAAGGAAGGGCCTTTGCAGAGGGTGCATGGGACCTTATGGAATGTATAAATTAAGAATTGATAATACTAAACAGCCAAAAAAAAAGAAGAGAGAAAGAGAAAAAAAAAAAGTAGTCTGAGGGCATTATTTGAAATGCAAGAGATAGGATGGGAAGGAAGGGCCTTTGCAGAAGGTGCATGGGACCTTATGGAAAGTATAAATTAAGAATTGATAATACTAAACAGCCAAAAAAAAAAGAAGAGAGAAAGAGAAAAAAAAAGTAGTCTGAGGGCATTATGTGAAATGCAAGAGATAGGATGGGAAGGAAGGGCCTTTGCAGAGGGTGCATGGGACCTTATGGAATATATAAATTAAGAATTGATAATACTAAACAGCCAAAAAAAAAGAAGAGAGAAAGAGAAAAAAAAAGTAGTCTGAGGGCATTATGTGAAATGCAAGAGATAGGATGGGAAGGAAGGGCCTTTGCAGAGGGTGCATGGGACGTTATGGAATGTATAAATTAAGAATTGATAATACTAAACAGCCAAAAAAAAGAAGAGAGAAAGAGAAAAAAAAAAGTAGTCTGAGGGCATTATTTGAAATGCAAGAGATAGGATGGGAAGGAAGGGCCTTTGAAGAAGGTGCATGGGACCTTATGGAAAGTATAAATTAAGAATTGATAATACTAAACAGCCAAAAAAAAAAGAAGAGAGAAAGAGAAAAAAAAAAAGTAGTCTGAGGGCATTATGTGAAATGCAAGAGATAGGATGGGAAGGAATGGCCTTTGCAGAGGGTGCATGGGACCTTATGGAATGTATAAATTAAGAATTGATAATACTAAACAGCCAAAAAAAAAAGAAGAGAGAAAGAGAAAAAAAAGTAGTCTGAGGGCATTATGTGAAATGCAAGAGATAGGATGGGAAGGAAGGGCCTTTGCAGAGGGTGCATGGGACCTTATGGAATGTATAAATTAAGAATTGATAATACTAAACAGCCAAAAAAAAAGAAGAGAGAAAGAGAAAAAAAAAGTAGTCTGAAAGCATTATGTGAAATGCAAGGGATAGGATGGGAAGGAAGGGCCTTTGCAGAGGGTGCATGGGACCTTATGGAATGTATAAATTAAGAATTGATAATACTAAACAGCAAAAAAAAAAAAGAAGAGAGAAAGAGAAAAAAAAAAGTAGTCTGAGGGCATTATGTGAAACGCAAGAGATAGGATGGGAAGGAAGGGCCTTTGTAGAGGGTGCATGGGACCTTATGGAATGTATAAATTAAGAATTGATAATACTAAACAGCCAAAAAAAAAAAAGAAGAGAGAAAGAGAAAAGAAAAGTAGTCTGACGGCATTATGTGAAATGCAAGAGATAGGATGGGAAGGAAGGGCCTTTGCAGAGGGTGCATGGGACCTTATGGAATGTATAAATTAAGAATTGATAATACTAAACAGCCCAAAAAAAAAAGAAGAGAGAAAGAGAAAAAAAAAGTAGTCTGAGGGCATTATGTGAAATGCAAGAGATAGAATGGGAAGGAAGGGCCTTTGCAGAGGGGGCATGGGACCTTATGGAATGTATAAATTAAGAATTGATAATACTAAACAGCCAAAAAAAAAAAAGAAGACAGAAAGAGAAAAAAAAAGTAGTCTGAGGGCATTATGTGAAATGCAAGAGATAGGATGGGAAGGAAGGGCCTTTGCAGAGGGTGCATGGGACCTTATGGAATGTATAAATTAAGAAGTGATAATACTAAACAGCCAAAAAAAAAGAAGAGAGAAAGATAAAAAAAAAAAAGTAGTCTGAGGGCATTATTTGAAATGCAAGAGATAGGATGGGAAGGAAGGGCCTTTGCAGAGGGTGCGTGAGACCTTATGGAATGTATAAATTAAGAATTGATAATACTAAACAGCCAAAAAAAAAGAAGAGAGAAATAGAAAAAAAAAGTAGTCTGAGGGCATTATTTGAAATGCAAGAGATAGGATGGGAAGGAAGGGCCTTTGCAGAGGGTGCATGGGACCTTATGGAATGTATAAATTAAGAATTGATAATACTAAACAGCCAAAAAAAAAAAGAAGAGAGAAAGAGAAAAAAAAGTAGTCTGAGGGCATTATTTGAAATGTAAGAGATAGGATGGGAAGGAAGGGCCTTTGCAGAGGGTGCATGGGACCTTATGGAATGTATAAATTAAGAATTGATAATACTAAACAGCCAAAAAAAAAGGAAGACAGAAAGAGAAAAAAAAAAGTAGTCTGAGGGCATTATGTGAAATGCAAGAGATAGGATGGGAAAGAAGGGCCTTTGCAGAGGGTGCATGGGACCTTATGGAATGTATAAATTAAGAATTGATAATACTAAACAGCCAAAAAAAAAGAAGAGAGAAAGAGAAAAAAAAAGTAGTCTGAGGGCATTATTTGAAATGCAAGAGATAGGATGGGAAGGAAGGGCCTTTGCAGAAGGTGCATGGGACCTTATGGAATGTATAAATTAAGAATTGATAATACTAAACAGCAAAAAAAAAAGAAGGGAGAAAGAGAAAAAAAAAGTAGTCTGAGGGCATTATTTGAAATGCAAGAGATAGGATGGGAAGGAAGGGCCTTTGCAGAAGGTGCATGGGACCTTATGGAATGTATAAATTAAGAATTGATAATACTAAACAGCCAAAAAAAAAAGAAGAGAGAAAGAGAAAAAAAAGTAGTCTGAGGGCATTATTTGAAATGCAAGAGATAGGATGGGAAGGAAGGGCCTTTGCAGAGGGTGCATGGGAGCTTATGGAATGTATAAATTAGGAATTGATAATACTAAACAGCCCAAAAAAAAAAAAGAAGAGAGAAAGTAAAAAAAAGTTGTCTGAGGGCATTATTTGAAATGCAAGAGATAGGATGGGAAGGAAGGGCCTTTGCAGAGGGTGCATGGTACCTTATGGAATGTATAAATTAAGAATTGATAATACTAAACAGCCAAAAAAAAAAGAAGAGAGAAAGAGAAAAAAAAAGTAGCCTGAGGGCAATTTTTGAAATGCAAGAGATAGGATGGGAAGGAAGGGCCGTTGCAGAAGGTGCATGGGACCTTATGGAATGTATAAATTAAGAATTGATAATACTAAACAGCCAAAAAAAAAGAAGAGAGAAAGAGAAAAAAAAGTAGTCTGAGGGCATTATGTGAAATGAAAGAGATAGGATGGGAAGGAAGGGCCTTTGCAGAGGGTGCATGGGACCTTATAGAATGTATAAATTAAGAATTGATAATACTAAACAGCCAAAAAAAAGAAGAGAGAAAGAGAAAAAAAAAGTAGTCTGAGGGCATTATTTGAAATGCAAGAGATAGGATGGGAAGGAAGGGCCTTTGCAGAAGGTGCATGGGACCTTATGGAATGTATAAATTAAGAATTGATAATACTAAACAGCCAAAAAAAAAGAAGAGAGAAAGAGAAAAAAAAAGTAGTCTGAGGGCATTATTTGAAATGCAAGAGATAGGATGGGAAGGAAGGGCCTTTGCAGAGGGTGCATGGGACCTTATGGAATGTATAAATTAGGAATTGATAATACTAAACAGCCAAAAAAAAAGAAGGGAGAAAGAGAAAAAAAAAGTAGTCTGAGGGCATTATTTGAAATGCAAGAGATAGGATGGGAAGGAAGGGCCTTTGCAGAAGGTGCATGGGACCTTATGGAATGTATAAATTAAGAATTGATAATACTAAACAGCCAAAAAAAAAAAAAGAAGAGGGAAAGAGAAAAAAAAAGTAGTCTGAGGGCATTATTTGAAATGCAAGAGATAGGATGGGAAGGAAGGGCCTTTGCAGAGGGTGCATGGGACCTTATGGAATGTATAAATTAAGAATTGATAATACTAAACAGCCCCAAAAAAAAGAAGAGAGAAAGAAAAAAAAAGTAGTCTGAGGGCATTATTTGAAATGCAAGAGATAAGATGGGAAGGAAGGGCCTTTGCAGAGGGTGCATGGGACCTTATGGAATGTATAAATTAAGAATTGATAATACTAAACAGCCAAAAAAAAGAAGAGAGAAAGAGAAAAAAAAAAGTAGTCTGAGGGCAATTTTTGGAATGCAAGAGATAGGATGGGAAGGAAGGGCCTTTGCAGAAGGTGCATGGGACCTTATGGAATGTATAAATTAAGAATTGATAATACTAAACAGCCAAATAAAAAAAGAAGAGAGAAAGAGAAAATAAAGTAGTCTGAGGGCATTATGTGAAATGCAAGAGATAGGATGGGAATGAAGGGCCTTTGCAGAGGGTGCATGGGACCTTATGAAATGTATAAATTAAGAATTGATAATACTAAACAGCCAAAAAAAAGAAGAGAGAAAGTGAAAAAAAAAGTAGTCTGGGGGCATTATGTGAAATGCAAGAGATAGGATGGGAAGGAAGGGCCTTTGCAGAGGGTGCATGGGACCTTATGGAATGTATAAATTAAGAATTGATAATACTAAACAGCCAAAAAAAAAAAAAGAAGAGAGAAAGAGAAAAAAAAGTAGTCTGAGGGCATTATGTGAAATGCAAGAGATAGGATGGGAAGGAAGGGCCTTTGCAGAGGGTGCATGGGACCTTATGGAATGTATAAATTAAGAATTGATAATACTAAACAGCCAAAAAAAAAGAAGAGAGAAAGAGAAAAAAAAAGTAGTCTGAGGGCATTATTTGAAATGCAAGAGATAGGATGGGAAGGAAGGGCCTTTGCAGAGGGTGCATGGGATCTTATGGAATGTATAAATTAAGAATTGATAATACTAAACAGCCAAAAAAAAAAAGAAGACAGAAAGAGAAAAAAAAAGTAGTCTGAGGGCATTATTTGAAATGCAAGAGATAGGATGGGAAGGAAGGGCCTTTGCAGAAGGTGCATGGGACCTTATGGAATGTATAAATTAAGAATTGATAATACTAAACAGCCAAAAAAAAAAGAAGAGAGAAAGAGAAAAAAAAGTAGTCTGAGGGCATTATGTGAAATGCAAGAGATAGGATGGGAAGGAAGGGCCTTTGCAGAGGGTGCATGGGACCTTATGGAATGTATAAATTAAGAATTGATAATACTAAACAGCCAAAAAAAAAGAAGAGAGAAAGAGAAAAAAAAAAGTAGTCTGAGGGCATTATTTGAAATGCAAGAGATAGGATGGGAAGGAAGGGCCTTTGCAGAAGGTGCATGGGACCTTATGGAAAGTATAAATTAAGAATTGATAATACTAAACAGCCAAAAAAAAAAGAAGAGAGAAAGAGAAAAAAAAAGTAGTCTGAGGGCATTATGTGAAATGCAAGAGATAGGATGGGAAGGAAGGGCCTTTGCAGAGGGTGCATGGGACCTTATGGAATATATAAATTAAGAATTGATAATACTAAACAGCCAAAAAAAAAGAAGAGAGAAAGAGAAAAAAAAAGTAGTCTGAGGGCATTATGTGAAATGCAAGAGATAGGATGGGAAGAAGGGCCTTTGCAGAGGGTGCATGGGACGTTATGGAATGTATAAATTAAGAATTGATAATACTAAACAGCCAAAAAAAAGAAGAGAGAAAGAGAAAAAAAAAAGTAGTCTGAGGGCATTATTTGAAATGCAAGAGATAGGATGGGAAGGAAGGGCCTTTGAAGAAGGTGCATGGGACCTTATGGAAAGTATAAATTAAGAATTGATAATACTAAACAGCCAAAAAAAAAAGAAGAGAGAAAGAGAAAAAAAAAAAGTAGTCTGAGGGCATTATGTGAAATGCAAGAGATAGGATGGGAAGGAAGGGCCTTTGCAGAGGGTGCATGGGACCTTATGGAATGTATAAATTAAGAATTGATAATACTAAACAGCCAAAAAAAAAAGAAGAGAGAAAGAGAAAAAAAAGTAGTCTGAGGGCATTATGTGAAATGCAAGAGATAGGATGGGAAGGAAGGGCCTTTGCAGAGGGTGCATGGGACCTTATGGAATGTATAAATTAAGAATTGATAATACTAAACAGCCAAAAAAAAAAGAAGAGAGAAAGAGAAAAAAAAAGTAGTCTGAAAGCATTATGTGAAATGCAAGGGATAGGATGGGAAGGAAGGGCCTTTGCAGAGGGTGCATGGGACCTTATGGAATGTATAAATTAAGAATTGATAATACTAAACAGCAAAAAAAAAAAAAGAAGAGAGAAAGAGAAAAAAAAAAGTAGTCTGAGGGCATTATGTGAAACGCAAGAGATAGGATGGGAAGGAAGGGCCTTTGTAGAGGGTGCATGGGACCTTATGGAATGTATAAATTAAGAATTGATAATACTAAACAGCCAAAAAAAAAAAAGAAGAGAGAAAGAGAAAAGAAAAGTAGTCTGACGGCATTATGTGAAATGCAAGAGATAGGATGGGAAGGAAGGGCCTTTGCAGAGGGTGCATGGGACCTTATGGAATGTATAAATTAAGAATTGATAATACTAAACAGCCCAAAAAAAAAAGAAGAGAGAAAGAGAAAAAAAAAGTAGTCTGAGGGCATTATGTGAAATGCAAGAGATAGAATGGGAAGGAAGGGCCTTTGCAGAGGGGGCATGGGACCTTATGGAATGTATAAATTAAGAATTGATAATACTAAACAGCCAAAAAAAAAAAAGAAGACAGAAAGAGAAAAAAAAAGTAGTCTGAGGGCATTATGTGAAATGCAAGAGATAGGATGGGAAGGAAGGGCCTTTGCAGAGGGTGCATGGGACCTTATGGAATGTATAAATTAAGAAGTGATAATACTAAACAGCCAAAAAAAAAGAAGAGAGAAAGATAAAAAAAAAAAGTAGTCTGAGGGCATTATTTGAAATGCAAGAGATAGGATGGGAAGGAAGGGCCTTTGCAGAGGGTGCGTGAGACCTTATGGAATGTATAAATTAAGAATTGATAATACTAAACAGCCAAAAAAAAAGAAGAGAGAAATAGAAAAAAAAAGTAGTCTGAGGGCATTATTTGAAATGCAAGAGATAGGATGGGAAGGAAGGGCCTTTGCAGAGGGTGCATGGGACCTTATGGAATGTATAAATTAAGAATTGATAATACTAAACAGCCAAAAAAAAAAAGAAGAGAGAAAGAGAAAAAAAAGTAGTCTGAGGGCATTATTTGAAATGTAAGAGATAGGATGGGAAGGAAGGGCCTTTGCAGAGGGTGCATGGGACCTTATGGAATGTATAAATTAAGAATTGATAATACTAAACAGCCAAAAAAAAAGGAAGACAGAAAGAGAAAAAAAAAAGTAGTCTGAGGGCATTATGTGAAATGCAAGAGATAGGATGGGAAAGAAGGGCCTTTGCAGAGGGTGCATGGGACCTTATGGAATGTATAAATTAAGAATTGATAATACTAAACAGCCAAAAAAAAAGAAGAGAGAAAGAGAAAAAAAAAGTAGTCTGAGGGCATTATTTGAAATGCAAGAGATAGGATGGGAAGGAAGGGCCTTTGCAGAAGGTGCATGGGACCTTATGGAATGTATAAATTAAGAATTGATAATACTAAACAGCAAAAAAAAAAGAAGGGAGAAAGAGAAAAAAAAAGTAGTCTGAGGGCATTATTTGAAATGCAAGAGATAGGATGGGAAGGAAGGGCCTTTGCAGAAGGTGCATGGGACCTTATGGAATGTATAAATTAAGAATTGATAATACTAAACAGCCAAAAAAAAAAGAAGAGAGAAAGAGAAAAAAAAGTAGTCTGAGGGCATTATTTGAAATGCAAGAGATAGGATGGGAAGGAAGGGCCTTTGCAGAGGGTGCATGGGAGCTTATGGAATGTATAAATTAGGAATTGATAATACTAAACAGCCCAAAAAAAAAAAAGAAGAGAGAAAGTAAAAAAAAGTTGTCTGAGGGCATTATTTGAAATGCAAGAGATAGGATGGGAAGGAAGGGCCTTTGCAGAGGGTGCATGGTACCTTATGGAATGTATAAATTAAGAATTGATAATACTAAACAGCCAAAAAAAAAAAGAAGAGAGAAAGAGAAAAAAAAAGTAGCCTGAGGGCAATTTTTGAAATGCAAGAGATAGGATGGGAAGGAAGGGCCGTTGCAGAAGGTGCATGGGACCTTATGGAATGTATAAATTAAGAATTGATAATACTAAACAGCCAAAAAAAAAGAAGAGAGAAAGAGAAAAAAAAGTAGTCTGAGGGCATTATGTGAAATGCAAGAGATAGGATGGGAATGAAGGGCCTTTGCAGAGGGTGCATGGGACCTTATGGAATGTATAAATTAAGAATTGATAATACTAAACAGCCAAAAAAAAAAAAAAGAAGAGAGAAAGAGAAAAAAAAAAGTAGTCTGGGGGCATTACGTGAAATGCAAGAGATAGGATGGGAAGGAAGGGCCTTTGCAGAGGGTGCATGGGACCTTATGGAATGTATAAATTAAGAATTGATAATACTAAACAGCCAAAAAAAAAAGAAGAGAGAAAGAGAAAAAAAAAAGTAGTCTGAGGGCATTATGTGAAATGCAAGAGATAGGATGGGAAGGAAGGGCCTTTGCAGAGGGTGCATGGGACCTTATGGAATGTATAAATTAAGAATTGATAATACTAAACAGCCAAAAAAAAAGAAGAGAGAAAGAGAAAAAAAAAGTAGTCTGAGGGCATTATTTGAAATGCAAGAGATAGGATGGGAAGGAAGGGCCTTTGCAGAGGGTGCATGGGACCTTATGGAATGTATAAATTAAGAATTGATAATACTAAACAGCCAAAAAAAAAGAAGACAGAAAGAGAAAAAAAAAAGTAGTCTGAGGGCATTATGTGAAATGCAAGAGATAGGATGGGAAAGAAAGGCCTTTGCAGAGGGTGCATGGGACCTTATGGAATGTATAAATTAAGAATTGATAATACTAAACAGCCAAAAAAAAGAAGAGAGAAAGAGAAAAAAAAAAGTAGTCTGAGGGCATTATTTGAAATGCAAGAGATAGGATGGGAAGGAAGGGCCTTTGCAGAAGGTGCATGGGACCTTATGGAATGTATAAATTAAGAATTGATAATACTAAACAGCAAAAAAAAAAGAAGGGAGAAAGAGAAAAAAAAAAGTAGTCTGAGGGCATTATTTGAAATGCAAGAGATAGGATGGCAAGGAAGGGCCTTTGCAGAAGGTGCATGGGACCTTATGGAATGTATAAATTAAGAATTGATAATACTAAACAGCCAAAAAAAAAGGAGAGAAAGAGAAAAAAAAGTAGTCTGAGGGCATTATTTGAAATGCAAGAGATAGGATGGGAAGGAAGGGCCTTTGCAGAGGGTGCATGGGAGCTTATGGAATGTATAAATTAGGAATTGATAATACTAAACAGCCCAAAAAAAAGAAGAGAGAAAGTAAAAAAAAGTAGTCTGAGGGCATTATTTGAAATGCAAGAGATAGGATGGGAAGGAAGGGCCTTTGCAGAGGGTGCATGGGACCTTATGGAATGTATAAATTAAGAATTGATAATACTAAACAGCCAAAAAAAAAGAAGAGAGAAAGAGAAAAAAAAAGTAGTCTGAGGGCAATTTTTGAAATGCAAGAGATAGGATGGGAAGGAAGGGCCGTTGCAGAAGGTGCATGGGACCTTATGGAATGTATAAATTAAGAATTGATAATACTAAACAGCCAAAAAAAAAAGAAGAGAGAAAGAGAAAAAAAAGTAGTCTGAGGGCATTATGTGAAATGCAAGAGATAGGATGGGAATGAAGGGCCTTTGCAGAGGGTGCATGGGACCTTATGGAATGTATAAATTAAGAATTGATAATACTAAACAGCCAAAAAAAAAAGAAGAGAGAAAGAGAAAAAAAAAGTAGTCTGGGGGCATTATGTGAAATGCAAGAGATAGGATGGGAAGGAAGGGCCTTTGCAGAGGGTGCATGGGACCTTATGGAATGTATAAATTAAGAATTGATAATACTAAACAGCCAAAAAAAAAAGAAGAGAGAAAGAGAAAAAAAAAGTAGTCTGAGGGCATTATTTGAAATGCAAGAGATAGGATGGGAAGGAAGGGCCTTTGCAGAGGGTGCATGGGACCTTATGGAATGTATAAATTAAGAATTGATAATACTAAACAGCCAAAAAAAAAAAGAAGACAGAAAGAGAAAAAAAAAGTAGTCTGAGGGCATTATTTGAAATGCAAGAGATAGGATGGGAAGGAAGGGCCTTTGCAGAAGGTGCATGGGACCTTATGGAATGTATAAATTAAGAATTGATAATACTAAACAGCCAAAAAAAAAGAAGAGAGAAAGAGAAAAAAAAAGTAGTCTGAGGGCATTATGTGAAATGCAAGAGATAGGATGGGAAGGAAGGGCCTTTGCAGAGGGTGCATGGGACCTTATGGAATGTATAAATTAAGAATTGATAATACTAAACAGCCAAAAAAAAAGAAGAGAGAAAGAGAAAAAAAAAGTAGTCTGAGGGCATTATGTGAAATGCAAGAGATAGGATGGGAAGGAAGGGCCTTTGCAGAGGGTGCATGGGACCTTATGGAATGTATAAATTAAGAATTGATAATACTAAACAGCCAAAAAAAAAGAAGAGAGAAAGAGAAAAAAAAAAGTAGTCTGAGGGCATTATTTGAAATGCAAGAGATAGGATGGGAAGGAAGGGCCTTTGCAGAAGGTGCATGGGACCTTATGGAAAGTATAAATTAAGAATTGATAATACTAAACAGCCAAAAAAAAAAAAAAGAAGAGAGAAAGAGAAAAAAAAAGTAGTCTGAGGGCATTATGTGAAATGCAAGAGATAGGATGGGAAGGAAGGGCCTTTGCAGAGGGTGCACGGGACCTTATGGAATATATAAATTAAGAATTGATAATACTAAACAGCAAAAAAAAAGAAGAGAGAAAGAGAAAAAAAAAAGTAGTCTGAGGGCATTATTTGAAATGCAAGAGATAGGATGGGAAGGAAGGGCCTTTGCAGAAGGTGCATGGGACCTTATGGAAAGTATAAATTAAGAATTGATAATACTAAACAGCCAAAAAAAAAAAAAGAAGAGAGAAAGAGAAAAAAAAAGTAGTCTGAGGGCATTATGTGAAATGCAAGAGATAGGATGGGAAGGAAGGGCCTTTGCAGAGGGTGCACGGGACCTTATGGAATATATAAATTAAGAATTAATAATACTAAACAGCAAAAAAAAAGAAGAGAGAAAGAGAAAAAAAAAGTAGTCTGAGGGCATTATGTGAAATGCAAGAGATAGGATGGGAAGGAAGGGCCTTTGCAGAGGGTGCATGGGACGTTATGGAATGTATAAATTAAGAATTGATAATACTAAACAGCCAAAAAAAAGAAGAGAGAAAGAGAAAAAAAAAAGTAGTCTGAGGGCATTATTTGAAATGCAAGAGATAGGATGGGAAGGAAGGGCCTTTGCAGAAGGTGCATGGGACCTTATGGAAAGTATAAATTAAGAATTGATAATACTAAACAGCCAAAAAAAAAAAGAAGAGAGAAAGAGAAAAAAAAAAGTAGTCTGAGGGCCTTATGTGAAATGCAAGAGATAGGATGGGAAGGAAGGGCCTTTGCAGAGGGTGCATGGGACCTTATGGAATGTATAAATTAAGAATTGATAATACTAAACAGCCAAAAAAAAAAGAAGAGAGAAAGAGAAAAAAAAAGTAGTCTGAGGGCATTATGTGAAATGCAAGAGATAGGATGGGAAGGAAGGGCATTTGCAGAGGGTGCATGGGACCTTATGGAATGTATAAATTAGAATTGATAATACTAAACAGCCAAAAAAAAAAGAAGAGAGAAAGAGAAAAAAAAAAGTAGTCTGAGGGCATTATGTGAAATGCAAGAGATAGGATGGGAAGGAAGGGCCTTTGCAGAGGGTGCATGGGACCTTATGGAATGTATAAATTAAGAATTGATAATACTAAACAGCCAAAAAAAAAAGAAGAGAGAAAGAGAAAAAAAAGTAGTCTGAAAGCATTATGTGAAATGCAAGAGATAGGATGGGAAGGGCCTTTGCAGAGGGTGCATGGGACCTTATGGAATGTATAAATTAAGAATTGATAATACTAAACAGCAAAAAAAAAAAAAGAAGAGAGAAAGAGAAAAAAAAAAGTAGTCTGAGGGCATTATGTGAAACGCAAGAGATAGGATGGGAAGGAAGGGCCTTTGTAGAGGGTGCATGGGACCTTATGGAATGTATAAATTAAGAATTGATAATACTAAACAGCCAAAAAAAAAAAAGAAGAGAGAAAGAGAAAAGAAAAGTAGTCTGACGGCATTATGTGAAATGCAAGAGATAGGATGGGAAGGAAGGGCCTTTGCAGAGGGTGCATGGGACCTTATGGAATGTATAAATTAAGAATTGATAATACTAAACAGCCAAAAAAAAAAAAAGAAGAGAGAAAGAGAAAAAAAAAGTAGTCTGAGGGCATTATGTGAAATGCAAGAGATAGAATGGGAAGGAAGGGCCTTTGCAGAGGGGGCATGGGACCTTATGGAATGTATAAATTAAGAATTGATAATACTAAACAGCCAAAAAAAAAAAAGAAGACAGAAAGAGAAAAAAAAAGTAGTCTGAGGGCATTATGTGAAATGCAAGAGATAGGATGGGAAGGAAGGGCCTTTGCAGAGGGTGCATGGGACCTTATGGAATGTATAAATTAAGAATTGATAATACTAAACAGCCAAAAAAAAAAAGAAGAGAGAAAGATAAAAAAAAAAAGTAGTCTGAGGGCATTATTTGAAATGCAAGAGATAGGATGGGAAGGAAGGGCTTTTGCAGAGGGTGCATGAGACCTTATGGAATGTATAAATTAAGAATTGATAATACTAAACAGCCAAAAAAAAAAGAAGAGAGAAATAGAAAAAAAAAAGTAGTCTGAGGGCATTATTTGAAATGCAAGAGATAGGATGGGAAGGAAGGGCCTTTGCAGAGGGTGCATGGGACCTTTGGAATGTATAAATTAAGAATTGATAATACTAAACAGCCAAAAAAAAAGGAAGACAGAAAGAGAAAAAAAAAAGTAGTCTGAGGGCATTATGTGAAATGCAAGAGATAGGATGGGAAAGAAGGGCCTTTGCAGAGGGTGCATGGGACCTTATGGAATGTATAAATTAAGAATTGATAATACTAAACAGCCAAAAAAAAAAGAAGAGAGAAAGAGAAAAAAAAAGTAGTCTGAGGGCATTATTTGAAATGCAAGAGATAGGATGGGAAGGAAGGGCCTTTGCAGAAGGTGCATGGGACCTTATGGAATGTATAAATTAAGAATTGATAATACTAAACAGCAAAAAAAAAAGAAGGGAGAAAGAGAAAAAAAAAGTAGTCTGAGGGCATTATTTGAAATGCAAGAGATAGGATGGGAAGGAAGGGCCTTTGCAGAAGGTGCATGGGACCTTATGGAATGTATAAATTAAGAATTGATAATACTAAACAGCCAAAAAAAAAAGAAGAGAGAAAGAGAAAAAAAAGTAGTCTGAGGGCATTATTTGAAATGCAAGAGATAGGATGGGAAGGAAGGGCCTTTGCAGAGGGTGCATGGGAGCTTATGGAATGTATAAATTAGGAATTGATAATACTAAACAGCCCCCAAAAAAAAAGAAGAGAGAAAGTAAAAAAAAGTTGTCTGAGGGCATTATTTGAAATGCAAGAGATAGGATGGGAAGGAAGGGCCTTTGCAGAGGGTGCATGGTACCTTATGGAATGTATAAATTAAGAATTGATAATACTAAACAGCCAAAAAAAAAAGAAGAGAGAAAGAGAAAAAAAAAGTAGTCTGAGGGCAATTTTTGAAATGCAAGAGATAGGATGGGAAGGAAGGGCCGTTGCAGAAGCTGCATGGGACCTTATGGAATGTATAAATTAAGAATTGATAATACTAAACAGCCAAAAAAAAAGAAGAGAGAAAGAGAAAAAAAAGTAGTCTGAGGGCATTATGTGAAATGCAAGAGATAGGATGGGAATGAAGGGCCTTTGCAGAGGGTGCACGGGACCTTATGGAATATATAAATTAAGAATTGATAATACTAAACAGCAAAAAAAAAGAAGAGAGAAAGAGAAAAAAAAAAGTAGTCTGAGGGCATTATTTGAAATGCAAGAGATAGGATGGGAAGGAAGGGCCTTTGCAGAAGGTGCATGGGACCTTATGGAAAGTATAAATTAAGAATTGATAATACTAAACAGCCAAAAAAAAAAAAGAAGAGAGAAAGAGAAAAAAAAAGTAGTCTGAGGGCATTATGTGAAATGCAAGAGATAGGATGGGAAGGAAGGGCCTTTGCAGAGGGTGCACGGGACCTTATGGAATATATAAATTAAGAATTAATAATACTAAACAGCAAAAAAAAAGAAGAGAGAAAGAGAAAAAAAAGTAGTCTGAGGGCATTATGTGAAATGCAAGAGATAGGATGGGAAGGAAGGGCCTTTGCAGAGGGTGCATGGGACGTTATGGAATGTATAAATTAAGAATTGATAATACTAAACAGCCAAAAAAAAGAAGAGAGAAAGAGAAAAAAAAAAGTAGTCTGAGGGCATTATTTGAAATGCAAGAGATAGGATGGGAAGGAAGGGCCTTTGCAGAAGGTGCATGGGACCTTATGGAAAGTATAAATTAAGAATTGATAATACTAAACAGCCAAAAAAAAAAAGAAGAGAGAAAGAGAAAAAAAAAAGTAGTCTGAGGGCCTTATGTGAAATGCAAGAGATAGGATGGGAAGGAAGGGCCTTTGCAGAGGGTGCATGGGACCTTATGGAATGTATAAATTAAGAATTGATAATACTAAACAGCCAAAAAAAAAAGCAGAGAGAAAGAGAAAAAAACAGTAGTCTGAGGGCATTATGTGAAATGCAAGAGATAGGATGGGAAGGAAGGGCATTTGCAGAGGGTGCATGGGACCTTATGGAATGTATAAATTAGAATTGATAATACTAAACAGCCAAAAAAAAAAGAAGAGAGAAAGAGAAAAAAAAAAGTAGTCTGAGGGCATTATGTGAAATGCAAGAGATAGGATGGGAAGGAAGGGCCTTTGCAGAGGGTGCATGGGACCTTATGGAATGTATAAATTAAGAATTGATAATACTAAACAGCCAAAAAAAAAAGAAGAGAGAAAGAGAAAAAAAAAGTAGTCTGAAAGCATTATGTGAAATGCAAGAGATAGGATGGGAAGGGCCTTTGCAGAGGGTGCATGGGACCTTATGGAATGTATAAATTAAGAATTGATAATACTAAACAGCAAAAAAAAAAAAAAGAAGAGAGAAAGAGAAAAAAAAAAAGTAGTCTGAGGGCATTATGTGAAACGCAAGAGATAGGATGGGAAGGAAGGGCCTTTGTAGAGGGTGCATGGGACCTTATGGAATGTATAAATTAAGAATTGATAATACTAAACAGCCAAAAAAAAAAAAGAAGAGAGAAAGAGAAAAGAAAAGTAGTCTGACGGCATTATGTGAAATGCAAGAGATAGGATGGGAAGGAAGGGCCTTTGCAGAGGGTGCATGGGACCTTATGGAATGTATAAATTAAGAATTGATAATACTAAACAGCCAAAAAAAAAAAAAAAGAAGAGAGAAAGAGAAAAAAAAAGTAGTCTGAGGGCATTATGTGAAATGCAAGAGATAGAATGGGAAGGAAGGGCCTTTGCAGAGGGGGCATGGGACCTTATGGAATGTATAAATTAAGAATTGATAATACTAAACAGCCAAAAAAAAAAAAGAAGACAGAAAGAGAAAAAAAAAGTAGTCTGAGGGCATTATGTGAAATGCAAGAGATAGGATGGGAAGGAAGGGCCTTTGCAGAGGGTGCATGGGACCTTATGGAATGTATAAATTAAGAATTGATAATACTAAACAGCCAAAAAAAAAAAGAAGAGAGAAAGATAAAAAAAAAAAAGTAGTCTGAGGGCATTATTTGAAATGCAAGAGATAGGATGGGAAGGAAGGGCTTTTGCAGAGGGTGCATGAGACCTTATGGAATGTATAAATTAAGAATTGATAATACTAAACAGCCAAAAAAAAAAGAAGAGAGAAATAGAAAAAAAAAAGTAGTCTGAGGGCATTATTTGAAATGCAAGAGATAGGATGGGAAGGAAGGGCCTTTGCAGAGGGTGCATGGGACCTTATGGAATGTATAAATTAAGAATTGATAATACTAAACAGCCAAAAAAAAAGGAAGACAGAAAGAGAAAAAAAAAAAGTAGTCTGAGGGCATTATGTGAAATGCAAGAGATAGGATGGGAAAGAAGGGCCTTTGCAGAGGGTGCATGGGACCTTATGGAATGTATAAATTAAGAATTGATAATACTAAACAGCCAAAAAAAAAGAAGAGAGAAAGAGAAAAAAAAAGTAGTCTGAGGGCATTATTTGAAATGCAAGAGATAGGATGGGAAGGAAGGGCCTTTGCAGAAGGTGCATGGGACCTTATGGAATGTATAAATTAAGAATTGATAATACTAAACAGCAAAAAAAAAAGAAGGGAGAAAGAGAAAAAAAAAGTAGTCTGAGGGCATTATTTGAAATGCAAGAGATAGGATGGGAAGGAAGGGCCTTTGCAGAAGGTGCATGGGACCTTATGGAATGTATAAATTAAGAATTGATAATACTAAACAGCCAAAAAAAAAAGAAGAGAGAAAGAGAAAAAAAAGTAGTCTGAGGGCATTATTTGAAATGCAAGAGATAGGATGGGAAGGAAGGGCCTTTGCAGAGGGTGCATGGGAGCTTATGGAATGTATAAATTAGGAATTGATAATACTAAACAGCCCCAAAAAAAAAAGAAGAGAGAAAGTAAAAAAAAGTTGTCTGAGGGCATTATTTGAAATGCAAGAGATAGGATGGGAAGGAAGGGCCTTTGCAGAGGGTGCATGGTACCTTATGGAATGTATAAATTAAGAATTGATAATACTAAACAGCCAAAAAAAAAAGAAGAGAGAAAGAGAAAAAAAAAGTAGTCTGAGGGCAATTTTTGAAATGCAAGAGATAGGATGGGAAGGAAGGGCCGTTGCAGAAGGTGCATGGGACCTTATGGAATGTATAAATTAAGAATTGATAATACTAAACAGCCAAAAAAAAAGAAGAGAGAAAGAGAAAAAAAAGTAGTCTGAGGGCATTATGTGAAATGCAAGAGATAGGATGGGAATGAAGGGCCTTTGCAGAGGGTGCATGGGACCTTATGGAATGTATAAATTAAGAATTGATAATACTAAACAGCCAAAAAAAAAAAAAAGAAGAGAGAAAGAGAAAAAAAAAAGTAGTCTGGGGGCATTACGTGAAATGCAAGAGATAGGATGGGAAGGAAGGGCCTTTGCAGAGGGTGCATGGGACCTTATGGAATGTATAAATTAAGAATTGATAATACTAAACAGCCAAAAAAAAAAGAAGAGAGAAAGAGAAAAAAAAAGTAGTCTGAGGGCATTATGTGAAATGCAAGAGATAGGATGGGAAGGAAGGGCCTTTGCAGAGGGTGCATGGGACCTTATGGAATGTATAAATTAAGAATTGATAATACTAAACAGCCAAAAAAAAAGAAGAGAGAAAGAGAAAAAAAAAGTAGTCTGAGGGCATTATTTGAAATGCAAGAGATAGGATGGGAAGGAAGGGCCTTTGCAGAGGGTGCATGGGACCTTATGGAATGTATAAATTAAGAATTGATAATACTAAACAGCCAAAAAAAAAAGAAGACAGAAAGAGAAAAAAAAAAAGTAGTCTGAGGGCATTATGTGAAATGCAAGAGATAGGATGGGAAAGAAAGGCCTTTGCAGAGGGTGCATGGGACCTTATGGAATGTATAAATTAAGAATTGATAATACTAAACAGCCAAAAAAAAGAAGAGAGAAAGAGAAAAAAAAAAGTAGTCTGAGGGCATTATTTGAAATGCAAGAGATAGGATGGGAAGGAAGGGCCTTTGCAGAAGGTGCATGGGACCTTATGGAATGTATAAATTAAGAATTGATAATACTAAACAGCAAAAAAAAAAGAAGGGAGAAAGAGAAAAAAAAAAGTAGTCTGAGGGCATTATTTGAAATGCAAGAGATAGGATGGGAAGGAAGGGCCTTTGCAGAAGGTGCATGGGACCTTATGGAATGTATAAATTAAGAATTGATAATACTAAACAGCCAAAAAAAAAGAAGAGAGAAAGAGAAGAAAAAGTAGTCTGAGGGCATTATTTGAAATGCAAGAGATAGGATGGGAAGGAAGGGCCTTTGCAGAGGGTGCATGGGAGCTTATGGAATGTATAAATTAGGAATTGATAATACTAAACAGCCCAAAAAAAAAGAAGAGAGAAAGTAAAAAAAAGTAGTCTGAGGGCATTATTTGAAATGCAAGAGATAGGATGGGAAGGAAGGGCCTTTGCAGAGGGTGCATGGGACCTTATGGAATGTATAAATTAAGAATTGATAATACTAAACAGCCAAAAAAAAAGAAGAGAGAAAGAGAAAAAAAAAGTAGTCTGAGGGCAATTTTTGAAATGCAAGAGATAGGATGGGAAGGAAGGGCCGTTGCAGAAGGTGCATGGGACCTTATGGAATGTATAAATTAAGAATTGATAATACTAAACAGCCAAAAAAAAAGAAGAGAGAAAGAGAAAAAAAAGTAGTCTGAGGGCATTATGTGAAATGCAAGAGATAGGATGGGAATGAAGGGCCTTTGCAGAGGGTGCATGGGACCTTATGGAATGTATAAATTAAGAATTGATAATACTAAACAGCCAAAAAAAAAAGAAGAGAGAAAGAGAAAAAAAAAGTAGTCTGGGGGCATTATGTGAAATGCAAGAGATAGGATGGGAAGGAAGGGCCTTTGCAGAGGGTGCATGGGACCTTATGGAATGTATAAATTAAGAATTGATAATACTAAACAGCCAAAAAAAAAAGAAGAGAGAAAGAGAAAAAAAAAGTAGTCTGAGGGCATTATTTGAAATGCAAGAGATAGGATGGGAAGGAAGGGCCTTTGCAGAGGGTGCATGGGACCTTATGGAATGTATAAATTAAGAATTGATAATACTAAACAGCCAAAAAAAAAAGAAGACAGAAAGAGAAAAAAAAAGTAGTCTGAGGGCATTATTTGAAATGCAAGAGATAGGATGGGAAGGAAGGGCCTTTGCAGAAGGTGCATGGGACCTTATGGAATGTATAAATTAAGAATTGATAATACTAAACAGCCAAAAAAAAAGAAGAGAGAAAGAGAAAAAAAAAGTAGTCTGAGGGCATTATGTGAAATGCAAGAGATAGGATGGGAAGGAAGGGCCTTTGCAGAGGGTGCATGGGACCTTATGGAATGTATAAATTAAGAATTGATAATACTAAACAGCCAAAAAAAAAGAAGAGAGAAAGAGAAAAAAAAAGTAGTCTGAGGGCATTATGTGAAATGCAAGAGATAGGATGGGAAGGAAGGGCCTTTGCAGAGGGTGCATGGGACCTTATGGAATGTATAAATTAAGAATTGATAATACTAAACAGCCAAAAAAAAGCAGAGAGAAAGAGAAAAAAAAAAGTAGTCTGAGGGCATTATTTGAAATGCAAGAGATAGGATGGGAAGGAAGGGCCTTTGCAGAAGGTGCATGGGACCTTATGGAAAGTATAAAATAAGAATTGATAATACTAAACAGCCAAAAAAAAAAAAAAGAAGAGAGAAAGAGAAAAAAAAAGTAGTCTGAGGGCATTATGTGAAATGCAAGAGATAGGATGGGAAGGAAGGGCCTTTGCAGAGGGTGCACGGGACCTTATGGAATATATAAATTAAGAATTGATAATACTAAACAGCAAAAAAAAAGAAGAGAGAAAGAGAAAAAAAAAGTAGTCTGAGGGCATTATGTGAAATGCAAGAGATAGGATGGGAAGGAAGGGCCTTTGCAGAGGGTGCATGGGACGTTATGGAATGTATAAATTAAGAATTGATAATACTAAACAGCCAAAAAAAAGAAGAGAGAAAGAGAAAAAAAAAAGTAGTCTGAGGGCATTATTTGAAATGCAAGAGATAGGATGGGAAGGAAGGGCCTTTGCAGAAGGTGCATGGGACCTTATGGAAAGTATAAATTAAGAATTGATAATACTAAACAGCCAAAAAAAAAAAGAAGAGAGAAAGAGAAAAAAAAAGTAGTCTGAGGGCCTTATGTGAAATGCAAGAGATAGGATGGGAAGGAAGGGCCTTTGCAGAGGGTGCATGGGACCTTATGGAATGTATAAATTAAGAATTGATAATACTAAACAGCCAAAAAAAAAAGAAGAGAGAAAGAGAAAAAAAAAGTAGTCTGAGGGCATTATGTGAAATGCAAGAGATAGGATGGGAAGGAAGGGCATTTGCAGAGGGTGCATGGGACCTTATGGAATGTATAAATTAGAATTGATAATACTAAACAGCCAAAAAAAAAAGAAGAGAGAAAGAGAAAAAAAAAAGTAGTCTGAGGGCATTATGTGAAATGCAAGAGATAGGATGGGAAGGAAGGGCCTTTGCAGAGGGTGCATGGGACCTTATGGAATGTATAAATTAAGAATTGATAATACTAAACAGCCAAAAAAAAAAGAAGAGAGAAAGAGAAAAAAAAAGTAGTCTGAAAGCATTATGTGAAATGCAAGAGATAGGATGGGAAGGGCCTTTGCAGAGGGTGCATGGGACCTTATGGAATGTATAAATTAAGAATTGATAATACTAAACAGCAAAAAAAAAAAAAAGAAGAGAGAAAGAGAAAAAAAAAAGTAGTCTGAGGGCATTATGTGAAACGCAAGAGATAGGATGGGAAGGAAGGGCCTTTGTAGAGGGTGCATGGGACCTTATGGAATGTATAAATTAAGAATTGATAATACTAAACAGCCAAAAAAAAAAAGAAGAGAGAAAGAGAAAAGAAAAGTAGTCTGACGGCATTATGTGAAATGCAAGAGATAGGATGGGAAGGAAGGGCCTTTGCAGAGGGTGCATGGGACCTTATGGAATGTATAAATTAAGAATTGATAATACTAAACAGCCAAAAAAAAAAAAGACGAGAGAAAGAGAAAAAAAAAGTAGTCTGAGGGCATTATGTGAAATGCAAGAGATAGAATGGGAAGGAAGGGCCTTTGCAGAGGGGGCATGGGACCTTATGGAATGTATAAATTAAGAATTGATAATACTAAACAGCCAAAAAAAAAAAAAGAAGACAGAAAGAGAAAAAAAAAGTAGTCTGAGGGCATTATGTGAAATGCAAGAGATAGGATGGGAAGGAAGGGCCTTTGCAGAGGGTGCATGGGACCTTATGGAATGTATAAATTAAGAATTGATAATACTAAACAGCCAAAAAAAAAAGAAGAGAGAAAGATAAAAAAAAAAGTAGTCTGAGGGCATTATTTGAAATGCAAGAGATAGGATGGGAAGGAAGGGCTTTTGCAGAGGGTGCATGAGACCTTATGGAATGTATAAATTAAGAATTGATAATACTAAACAGCCAAAAAAAAAGAAGAGAGAAATAGAAAAAAAAAAGTAGTCTGAGGGCATTATTTGAAATGCAAGAGATAGGATGGGAAGGAAGGGCCTTTGCAGAGGGTGCATGGGACCTTATGGAATGTATAAATTAAGAATTGATAATACTAAACAGCCAAAAAAAAAGAAGAGAGAAAGAGAAAAAAAAAGTAGTCTGAGGGCATTATTTGAAATGCAAGAGATAGGATGGGAAGGAAGGGCCTTTGCAGAGGGTGCATGGGACCTTATGGAATGTATAAATTAAGAATTGATAATACTAAACAGCCAAAAAAAAAGGAAGACAGAAAGAGAAAAAAAAAGTAGTCTGAGGGCATTATGTGAAATGCAAGAGATAGGATGGGAAAGAAGGGCCTTTGCAGAGGGTGCATGGGACCTTATGGAATGTATAAATTAAGAATTGATAATACTAAACAGCCAAAAAAAAAGAAGAGAGAAAGAGAAAAAAAAAGTAGTCTGAGGGCATTATTTGAAATGCAAGAGATAGGATGGGAAGGAAGGGCCTTTGCAGAAGGTGCATGAGACCTTATGGAATGTATAAATTAAGAATTGATAATACTAAACAGCAAAAAAAAAAAAAAGAAGGGAGAAAGAGAAAAAAAAAGTAGTCTGAGGGCATTATTTGAAATCCAAGAGATAGGATGGGAAGGAAGGGCCTTTGCAGAAGGTGCATGGGACCTTATGGAATGTATAAATTAAGAATTGATAATACTAAACAGCCAAAAAAAAAAAAGAAGAGAGAAAGAGAAAAAAAAGTAGTCTGAGGGCATTATTTGAAATGCAAGAGATAGGATGGGAAGGAAGGGCCTTTGCAGAGGGTGCATGGGAGCTTATGGAATGTATAAATTAGGAATTGATAATACTAAACAGCCCAAAAAAAAAAGAAGAGAGAAAGTAAAAAAAAGTAGTCTGAGGGCATTATTTGAAATGCAAGAGATAGGATGGGAAGGAAGGGCCTTTGCAGAGGGTGCATGGGACCTTATGGAATGTATAAATTAAGAATTGATAATACTAAACAGCCAAAAAAAAAGAAGAGAGAAAGAGAAAAAAAAGTAGTCTGAGGGCATTATGTGAAATGCAAGAGATAGGATGGGAATGAAGGGCCTTTGCAGAGGGTGCATGGGACCTTATGGAATGTATAAATTAAGAATTGATAATACTAAACAGCCAAAAAAAAAAAAAGAAGAGAGAAAGAGAAAAAAAAAAGTAGTCTGGGGGCATTATGTGAAATGCAAGAGATAGGATGGGAAGGAAGGGCCTTTGCAGAGGGTGCATGGGACCTTATGGAATGTATAAATTAGAATTGATAATACTAAACAGCCAAAAAAAAAAGAAGAGAGAAAGAGAAAAAAAAAAGTAGTCTGAGGGCATTATGTGAAATGCAAGAGATAGGATGGGAAGGAAGGGCCTTTGCAGAGGGTGCATGGGACCTTATGGAATGTATAAATTAAGAATTGATAATACTAAACAGCCAAAAAAAAAGAAGAGAGAAAGAGAAAAAAAAAGTAGTCTGAAAGCATTATGTGAAATGCAAGAGATAGGATGGGAAGGGCCTTTGCAGAGGGTGCATGGGACCTTATGGAATGTATAAATTAAGAATTGATAATACTAAACAGCAAAAAAAAAAAAAGAAGAGAGAAAGAGAAAAAAAAAAAAGTAGTCTGAGGGCATTATGTGAAACGCAAGAGATAGGATGGGAAGGAAGGGCCGTTGTAGAGGGTGCATGGGACCTTACGGAATGTATAAATTAAGAATTGATAATACTAAACAGCCAAAAAAAAAAAAGAAGAGAGAAAGAGAAAAGAAAAGTAGTCTGACGGCATTATGTGAAATGCAAGAGATAGGATGGGAAGGAAGGGCCTTTGCAGAGGGTGCATGGGACCTTATGGAATGTATAAATTAAGAATTGATAATACTAAACAGCCAAAAAAAAAAAAAAAGAAGAGAGAAAGAGAAAAAAAAAGTAGTCTGAGGGCATTATGTGAAATGCAAGAGATAGAATGGGAAGGAAGGGCCTTTGCAGAGGGGGCATGGGACCTTATGGAATGTATAAATTAAGAATTGATAATACTAAACAGCCAAAAAAAAAAAAAAAGAAGACAGAAAGAGAAAAAAAAAGTAGTCTGAGGGCATTATGTGAAATGCAAGAGATAGGATGGGAAGGAAGGGCCTTTGCAGAGGGTGCATGGGACCTTATGGAATGTATAAATTAAGAATTGATAATACTAAACAGCCAAAAAAAAAAAGAAGAGAGAAAGATAAAAAAAAAAAAAGTAGTCTGAGGGCATTATTTGAAATGCAAGAGATAGGATGGGAAGGAAGGGCTTTTGCAGAGGGTGCATGAGACCTTATGGAATGTATAAATTAAGAATTGATAATACTAAACAGCCAAAAAAAAAGAAGAGAGAAATAGAAAAAAAAAAGTAGTCTGAGGGCATTATTTGAAATGCAAGAGATAGGATGGGAAGGAAGGGCCTTTGCAGAGGGTGCATGGGACCTTATGGAATGTATAAATTAAGAATTGATAATACTAAACAGCCAAAAAAAAAAGAAGAGAGAAAGAGAAAAAAAAAGTAGTCTGAGGGCATTATTTGAAATGCAAGAGATAGGATGGGAAGGAAGGGCCTTTGCAGAGGGTGCATGGGACCTTATGGAATGTATAAATTAAGAATTGATAATACTAAACAGCCAAAAAAAAAGGAAGACAGAAAGAGAAAAAAAAAGTAGTCTGAGGGCATTATGTGAAATGCAAGAGATAGGATGGGAAAGAAGGGCCTTTGCAGAGGGTGCATGGGACCTTATGGAATGTATAAATTAAGAATTGATAATACTAAACAGCCAAAAAAAAAGAAGAGAGAAAGAGAAAAAAAAAGTAGTCTGAGGGCATTATTTGAAATGCAAGAGATAGGATGGGAAGGAAGGGCCTTTGCAGAAGGTGCATGGGACCTTATGGAATGTATAAATTAAGAATTGATAATACTAAACAGCAAAAAAAAAAAGAAGGGAGAAAGAGAAAAAAAAAGTAGTCTGAGGGCATTATTTGAAATCCAAGAGATAGGATGGGAAGGAAGGGCCTTTGCAGAAGGTGCATGGGACCTTATGGAATGTATAAATTAAGAATTGATAATACTAAACAGCCAAAAAAAAAAAAGAAGAGAGAAAGAGAAAAAAAAGTAGTCTGAGGGCATTATTTGAAATGCAAGAGATAGGATGGGAAGGAAGGGCCTTTGCAGAGGGTGCATGGGAGCTTATGGAATGTATAAATTAGGAATTGATAATACTAAACAGCCCAAAAAAAAAAGAAGAGAGAAAGTAAAAAAAAGTAGTCTGAGGGCATTATTTGAAATGCAAGAGATAGGATGGGAAGGAAGGGCCTTTGCAGAGGGTGCATGGGACCTTATGGAATGTATAAATTAAGAATTGATAATACTAAACAGCCAAAAAAAAAGAAGAGAGAAAGAGAAAAAAAAGTAGTCTGAGGGCATTATGTGAAATGCAAGAGATAGGATGGGAATGAAGGGCCTTTGCAGAGGGTGCATGGGACCTTATGGAATGTATAAATTAAGAATTGATAATACTAAACAGCCAAAAAAAAAAAAAGAAGAGAGAAAGAGAAAAAAAAAAGTAGTCTGGGGGCATTATGTGAAATGCAAGAGATAGGATGGGAAGGAAGGGCCTTTGCAGAGGGTGCATGGGACCTTATGGAATGTATAAATTAAGAATTGATAATACTAAACAGCCAAAAAAAAAGAAGAGAGAAAGAGAAAAAAAAAAGTAGTCTGAGGGCATTATGTGAAATGCAAGAGATAGGATGGGAAGGAAGGGCCTTTGCAGAGGGTGCATGGGACCTTATGGAATGTATAAATTAAGAATTGATAATACTAAACAGCCAAAAAAAAAAGAAGAGAGAAAGAGAAAAAAGAAAAGTAGTCTGAGGGCATTATTTGAAATGCAAGAGATAGGATGGGAAGGAAGGGCCTTTGCAGAGGGTGCATGGGACCTTATGGAATGTATAAATTAAGAATTGATAATACTAAACAGCCAAAAAAAAAAAGAAGACAGAAAGAGAAAAAAAAAAGTAGTCTGAGGGCATTATGTGAAATGCAAGAGATAGGATGGGAAGGAAGGGCCTTTGCAGAGGGTGCATGGGAGCTTATGGAATGTATAAATTAGGAATTGATAATACTAAACAGCCCAAAAAAAAAAGAAGAGAGAAAGTAAAAAAAAGTAGTCTGAGGGCATTATTTGAAATGCAAGAGATAGGATGGGAAGGAAGGGCCTTTGCAGAGGGTGCATGGGACCTTATGGAATGTATAAATTAAGAATTGATAATACTAAACAGCCAAAAAAAAAGAAGACAGAAAGAGAAAAAAAAAGTAGTCTGAGGGCAATTTTTGAAATGCAAGAGATAGGATGGGAAGGAAGGGCCGTTGCAGAAGGTGCATGGGACCTTATGGAATGTATAAATTAAGAATTGATAATACTAAACAGCCAAAAAAAAAAGAAGAGAGAAAGAGAAAAAAAAGTAGTCTGAGGGCATTATGTGAAATGCAAGAGATAGGATGGGAATGAAGGGCCTTTGCAGAGGGTGCATGGGACCTTATGGAATGTATAAATTAAGAATTGATAATACTAAACAGCCAAAAAAAAAAAAGAAGAGAGAAAGAGAAAAAAAAAGTAGTCTGGGGGCATTATGTGAAATGCAAGAGATAGGATGGGAAGGAAGGGCCTTTGCAGAGGGTGCATGGGACCTTATGGAATGTATAAATTAAGAATTGATAATACTAAACAGCCAAAAAAAAAGAAGAGAGAAAGAGAAAAAAAAAGTAGTCTGAGGGCATTATGTGAAATGCAAGAGATAGGATGGGAAGGAAGGGCCTTTGCAGAGGGTGCATGGGACCTTATGGAATGTATAAATTAAGAATTGATAATACTAAACAGCCCCAAAAAAAAAGAAGACAGAAAGAGAAAAAAAAAGTAGTCTGAGGGCATTATTTGAAATGCAAGAGATAGGATGGGAAGGAAGGGCCTTTGCAGAGGGTGCATGAGACCTTATGGAATGTATAAATTAAGAATTGATAATACTAAACAGCCAAAAAAAAAAGAAGAGAGAAAGAGAAAAAAAAAGTAGTCTGAGGGCATTATTTGAAATGCAAGAGATAGGATGGGAAGGAAGGGCCTTTGCAGAGGGTGCATGGGACCTTATGGAATGTATAAATTAAGAATTGATAATACTAAACAGCCAAAAAAAAAAGAAGAGAGAAAGAGAAAAAAAAAGTAGTCTGAGGGCATTATTTGAAATGCAAGAGATAGGATGGGAAGGAAGGGCCTTTGCAGAGGGTGCATGGGACCTTATGGAATGTATAAATTAAGAATTGATAATACCAAACAGCCAAAAAAAAAAGAAGACAGAAAGAGAAAAAAAAAGTAGTCTGAGGGCATTATGTGAAATGCAAGAGATAGGATGGGAAGGAAGGGCCTTTGCAGAGGGTGCATGGGACCTTATGGAATGTATAAATTAAGAATTGATAATACTAAACAGCCAAAAAAAAAAGAAGAGAGAAAGAGAAAAAAAAAGTAGTCTGAGGGCATTATTTGAAATGCAAGAGATAGGATGGGAAGGAAGGGCCTTTGCAGAAGGTGCATGGGACCTTATGGAATGTATAAATTAAGAATTGATAATACTAAACAGCCAAAAAAAAAGAAGGGAGAAAGAGAAAAAAAAAGTAGTCTGAGGGCATTATTTGAAATGCAAGAGATAGGATGGGAAGGAAGGGCCTTTGCAGAAGGTGCATGGGACCTTATGGAATGTATAAATTAAGAATTGATAATACTAAACAGCCAAAAAAAAGAAGAGAGAAAGAGAAAAAAAAGTAGTCTGAGGGCATTATTTGAAATGCAAGAGATAGGATGGGAAGGAAGGGCCTTTGCAGAGGGTGCATGGGAGCTTATGGAATGTATAAATTAGGAATTGATAATACTAAACAGCCCAAAAAAAAAAAGAAGAGAGAAAGTAAAAAAAAGTAGTCTGAGGGCATTACTTGAAATGCAAGAGATAGGATTTGAAGGAAGGGCCTTTGCAGAGGGTGCATGGGACCTTATGGAATGTATAAATTAAGAATTGATAATACTAAACAGCCAAAAAAAAAGAAGAGAGAAAGAGAAAAAAAAAGTAGTCTGAGGGCAATTTTTGAAATGCAAGAGATAGGATGGGAAGGAAGGGCCTTTGCAGAAGGTGCATGGGACCTTATGGAATGTATAAATTAAGAATTGATAATACTAAACAGCCAAAAAAAAAAGAAGAGAGAAAGAGAAAAAAAAGTAGTCTGAGGGCATTATGTGAAATGCAAGAGATAGGATGGGAATGAAGGGCCTTTGCAGAGGGTGCATGGGACATTATGGAATGTATAAATTAAGAATTGATAATACTAAACAGCCAAAAAAAAAGAAGAGAGAAAAAAAAAAAAGTAGTCTGGGGGCATTGTGTGAAATGCAAGAGATAGGATGGGAAGGAAGGGCCTTTGCAGAGGGTGCATGGGACCTTATGGAATGTATAAATTAAGAATTGATAATACTAAACAGCCAAAAAAAAGAAGAGAGAAAGAGAAAAAAAAAAGTATTCTGAGGGCATTATGTGAAATGCAAGAGATAGGATGGGAAGGAAGGGCCTTTGCAGAGGGTGCATGTGACCTTATGAAATGTATAAATTAAGAATTGATAACACTAAACAGCAAAAAAAAGAAGAGAGAAAGAGAAAAAAAAAGTAGTATGAGGGCATTATTTGAAATGCAAGAGATAGGATGGGAAGGAAGGGCCTTTGCAGAGGGTGCATGGGACCTTATGGAATGTATAAATTAAGAATTATAATACTAAACAGCCAAAAAAAAAGAAGACAGAAAGAGAAAAAAAAAAGTAGTCTGAGGGCATTATTTGAAATGCAAGAGATAGGATGGGAAGGAAGGGCCTTTGCAGAAGGTGCATGGGACCTTATGGAATGTATAAATTAAGAATTGATAATACTACACAGCCAAAAAAAAAAAAGAAGAGAGAAAGAGAAAAAAAAAGTAGTCTGAGGGCATTATGTGAAATGCAAGAGATAGGATGGGAAGGAAGGGCCTTTGCAGAGGGTGCATGGGACCTTATGGAATGTATAAATTAAGAATTGATAATACTAAACAGCCAAAAAAAAAAGAGAGAAAGAGAAAAAAAAGTAGTCTGGGGGGATTATGTGAAATGCAAGAGATAGGATGGGAAGGAAGGGCCTTTGCAGAGGGTGCATGGGACCTTATGGAATGTATAAATTAAGAATTGATAATACTAAACAGCCAAAAAAAAAAGAAGAGAGAAAGAGAAAAAAAAAGTAGTCTGAGGGCATTATGTGAAATGCAAGAGATAGGATGGGAAGGAAGGGCCTTTGCAGAGGGTGCATGGGACCTTATGGAATGTATAAATTAAGAATTGATAATACTAAACAGCCCAAAAAAAAAGAAGACAGAAAGAGAAAAAAAAAGTAGTCTGAGGGCATTATGTGAAATGCAAGAGATAGGATGGGAAGGAAGGGCCTTTGCAGAGGGTGCATGGGACCTTATGGAATGTATAAATTAAGAATTGATAATACTAAACAGCCAAAAAAAAAAGAAGAGAGAAAGAGAAAAAAAAAGTAGTCTGAGGGCATTATTTGAAATGCAAGAGATAGGATGGGAAGGAAGGGCCTTTGCAGAGGGTGCATGAGACCTTATGGAATGTATAAATTAAGAATTGATAATACTAAACAGCCAAAAAAAAAAGAAGAGAGAAAGAGAAAAAAAAAGTAGTCTGAGGGCATTATTTGAAATGCAAGAGATAGGATGGGAAGGAAGGGCCTTTGCAGAGGGTGCATGGGACCTTATGGAATGTATAAATTAAGAATTGATAATACTAAACAGCCAAAAAAAAAAAGAAGAGAGAAAGAGAAAAAAAAAGTAGTCTGAGGGCATTATTTGAAATGCAAGAGATAGGATGGGAAGGAAGGGACTTTGCAGAGGGTGCATGGGACCTTATGGAATGTATAAATTAAGAATTGATAATACCAAACAGCCAAAAAAAAAAAAGAAGACAGAAAGAGAAAAAAAAAGTAGTCTGAGGGCATTATGTGAAATGCAAGAGATAGGATGGGAAGGAAGGGCCTTTGCAGAGGGTGCATGGGACCTTATTGAATGTTTAAATTAAGAATTGATAATACTAAACAGCCAAAAAAAAAAGAAGAGAGAAAGAGAAAAAAAAAGTAGTCTGAGGGCATTATTTGAAATGCAAGAGATAGGATGGGAAGGAAGGGCCTTTGCAGAAGGTGCATGGGACCTTATGGAATGTATAAATTAAGAATTGATAATACTAAACAGCCAAAAAAAAAAAAAGAAGGGAGAAAGAGAAAAAAAAAGTAGTCTGAGGGCATTATTTGAAATGCAAGAGATAGGATGGAAAGGAAGGGCCTTTGCAGAAGGTGCATGGGACCTTATGGAATGTATAAATTAAGAATTGATAATACTAAACAGCCAAAAAAAAAGAAGAGAGAAAGAGAAAAAAAAGTAGTCTGAGGGCATTATTTGAAATGCAAGAGATAGGATGGGAAGGAAGGGCCTTTGCAGAGGGTGCATGGGAGCTTATGGAATGTATAAATTAGGAATTGATAATACTAAACAGCCCAAAAAAAAAAGAAGAGAGAAAGTAAAAAAAAGTAGTCTGAGGGCATTATTTGAAATGCAAGAGATAGGATTTGAAGGAAGGGCCTTTGCAGAGGGTGCATGGGACCTTATGGAATGTATAAATTAAGAATTGATAATACTAAACAGCCAAAAAAAAGAAGAGAGAAAGAGAAAAAAAAAAGTAGTCTGAGGGCAATTTTTGAAATGCAAGAGATAGGATGGGAAGGAAGGGCCTTTGCAGAAGGTGCATGGGACCTTATGGAATGTATAAATTAAGAATTGATAATACTAAACAGCCAAAAAAAAAAGAAGAGAGAAAGAGAAAAAAAAGTAGTCTGAGGGCATTATGTGAAATGCAAGAGATAGGATGGGAATGAAGGGCCTTTGCAGAGGGTGCATGGGACATTATGGAATGTATAAATTAAGAATTGATAATACTAAACAGCCAAAAAAAAAGAAGAGAGAAAGAAAAAAAAAGTAGTCTGGGGGCATTATGTGAAATGCAAGAGATAGGATGGGAAGGAAGGGCCTTTGCAGAGGGTGCATGGGACCTTATGGAATGTATAAATTAAGAATTGATAATACTAAACAGCCAAAAAAAAAAGAAGAGAGAAAGAGAAAAAAAAAAGTATTCTGAGGGCATTATGTGAAATGCAAGAGATAGGATGGGAAGGAAGGGCCTTTGCAGAGGGTGCATGGGACCTTATGGAATGTATAAATTAAGAATTGATAACACTAAACAGCAAAAAAAAAGAAGAGAGAAAGAGAAAAAAAAAGTAGTATGAGGGCATTATTTGAAATGCAAGAGATAGGATGGGAAGGAAGGGCCTTTGCAGAGGGTGCATGGGACCTTATGGAATGTATAAATTAAGAATTATAATACTAAACAGCCAAAAAAAAAAAAGAAGACAGAAAGAGAAAAAAAAAGTAGTCTGAGGGCATTATTTGAAATGCAAGAGATAGGATGGGAAGGAAGGGCCTTTGCAGAAGGTGCATGGGACCTTATGGAATGTATAAATTAAGAATTGATAATACTACACAGCCAAAAAAAAAAGAAGAGAGAAAGAGAAAAAAAAAGTAGTCTGAGGGCATTATGTGAAATGCAAGAGATAGGATGGGAAGGAAGGGCCTTTGCAGAGGGTGCATGGGACCTTATGGAATGTATAAATTAAGAATTGATAATACTAAACAGCCAAAAAAAAAGAGAGAAAGAGAAAAAAAAAGTAGTCTGAGGGCATTATTTGAAATGCAAGAGATAGGATGGGAAGGAAGGGCCTTTGCAGAAGGTGCATGGGACCTTATGGAATGTGTAAATTAAGAATTGATAATACTAAACAGCCAAAAAAAAAGAAGAGAGAAAGAGAAAAAAAAGTAGTCTGAGGGCATTATGTGAAATGCAAGAGATAGGATGGGAAGGAAGGGCCTTTGCAGAGGGTGCATGGGACCTTATGGAATGTATAAATTAAGAATTGATAATACTAAACAGCCAAAAAAAAAAGAAGAGAGAAAGAGAAAAAAAAAAGTAGTCTGAGGGCATTATTTGAAATGCAAGAGATAGGATGGGAAGGAAGGGCCTTGGCAGAAGGTGCATGGGACCTTATGGAATGTATAAATTAAGAATTGATAATACTAAACAGCCAAAAAAAAAAAGAAGAGAGAAAGAGAAAAAAAAAGTAGTCTGAGGGCATTATTTGAAATGCAAGAGATAGGATGGGAAGGAAGGGCCTTTGCAGAGGGTGCATGGGACCTTATGGAATGTATAAATTAAGAATTGATAATACTAAACAGCCAAAAAAAAAAAAGAAGAGAGAAAGAGAAAAAAAAAAGTAGTCTGAGGGCATTATGTGAAATGCAAGAGATAGGATGGGAAGGAAGGGCCTTTGCAGAGGGTGCATGGGACCTTATGGAATGTATAAATTAAGAATTGATAATACTAAACAGCCAAAAAAAAAGAAGAGAGAAAGAGAAAAAAAAATGTAGTCTGAGGGCATTATTTGAAATGCAAGAGATAGGATGGGAAGGAAGGGCCTTTGCAGAGGGTGCATGGGATCTTATGGAATGCATAAATTAAGAATTGATAATACTAAACCGCCAAAAAAAAAAAGAAGAGAGAAAGAGAAAAAAAAAAGTAGTCTGAGGGCATTATTTGAAATGCAAGAGATAGGATGGGAAGGAAGGGCCTTTGCAGAGGGTGCATGGGACCTTATGGAATGTATAAATTAAGAATTGATAATACTAAACAGCCAAAAAAAAAAGAAGAGAGAAAGAGAAAAAAAAAGTAGTCTGAGGGCATTATTTGAAATGCAAGAGATAGGATGGGAAGGAAGGGCCTTTGCAGAAGGTGCATGGGACCTTATGGAATGTATAAATTAAGAATTGATAATACTAAACAGCCAAAAAAAAGAAGAGAGAAAGAGAAAAAAAAAGTAGTCTGAGGGCATTATTTGAAATGCAAGAGATAGGATGGGAAGGAAGGGCCTTTGCAGAGGGTGCATGGGACCTTATGGAATGTATAAATTAAGAATTGATAATACTAAACAGCCAAAAAAAAAAGAAGAGAGAAAGAGAAAAAAAAAAGTATTCTGGGGGCATTATTTGAAATGCAAGGGATAGGATGGGAAGGAAGGGCCTTTGCAGAAGGTGCATGGGACCTTATGGAATGTATAAATTAAGAATTGATAATACTAAACAGCCAAAAAAAAAGAAGAGAGAAAGAGAAAAAAAAGTAGTCTGAGGGCATTATTTGAAATGCAAGAGATAGGATGGGAAGGAAGGGCCTTTGCAGAGGGTGCATGGGACCTTATGGAATGTATAAATTAAGAATTGATAATACTAAACAGCCAAAAAAAAGAAGAGAGAAAGAGAAAAAAAAAGTAGTCTGAGGGCATTATTTGAAATGCAAGAGATAGGATGGGAAGGAAGGGCCTTTGCAGAGGGTGCATGGGACCTTATGGAATGTATAAATTAAGAATTGATAATACTAAACAGCCAAAAAAAAAGAAGAGAGAAAGAGAAAAAAAAAGTAGTCTGAGGGCATTATGTGAAATGCAAGAGATAGGATGGGAAGGAAGGGCCTTTGCAGAGGGTGCATGGGACCTTATGGAATGTATAAATTAAGAATTGATAATACTAAACAGCCAAAAAAAAAGAAGAGAGAAAGAGAAAAAAAAAGTATTCTGAGGGCATTATGTGAAATGCAAGAGATAGGATGGGAAGGAAGGGCCTTTGCAGAGGGTGCATGGGACCTTATGGAATGTATAAATTAAGAATTGATAATACTAAACAGCCAAAAAAAAAGAAGAGAGAAAGAGAAAAAAAAAGTAGTCTGAGGGCATTATGTGAAATGCAAGAGATAGGATGGGAAGGAAGGGCCTTTGCAGAGGGTGCATGGGACCTTATGGAATGTATAAATTAAGAATTGATAATACTAAACAGCCAAAAAAAAAAGAAGAGAGAAAGAGAAAAAAAAAAGTAGTCTGACGGCATTATGTGAAATGCAAGAGATAGGATGGGAAGGAAGGGCCTTTGCAGAGGGTGCATGGGACCTTATGGAATGTATAAATTAAGAATTGATAATACTAAACAGCCAAAAAAAAAAAGAAGAGAGAAAGAGAAAAAAAAAGTAGTCTGAGGGCATTATGTGAAATGCAAGAGATAGGATGGGAAGGAAGGGCCTTTGCAGAGGGTGCATGGGACCTTATGGAATGTATAAATTAAGAATTGATAATACTAAACAGCCAAAAAAAAAAAGAAGACAGAAAGAGGAAAAAAAAAGTAGTCTGAGGGCATTATGTGAAATGCAAGAGATAGGATGGGAAGGAAGGGCCTTTGCAGAGGGTGCATGGGACCTTATGGAATGTATAAATTAAGAATTGATAATACTAAACAGCCAAAAAAAAAGAAGAGAGAAAGAGAAAAAAAAAGTAGTCTGAGGGCATTATTTGAAATGCAAGAGATAGGATGGGAAGGAAGGGCCTTTGCAGAGGGTGCATGGGACCTTATGGAATGTATAAATAAGAATTGATAATACTAAACAGCCAAAAAAAAAAGAAGAGAGAAAGAGAAAAAAAAAGTAGTCTGAGGGCATTATTTGAAATGCAAGAGATAGGATGGGAAGGAAGGGCCTTTGCAGAGGGTGCATGGGACCTTATGGAATGTATAAATTAAGAATTGATAATACTAAACAGCCAAAAAAAAAGAAGAGAGAAAGAGAAAAAAAAAGTAGTCTGAGGGCATTATTTGAAATGCAAGAGATAGGATGGGAAGGAAGGGCCTTTGCAGAGGGTGCATGGGACCTTATGGAATGTATAAATAAGAATTGATAATACTAAACAGCCAAAAAAAAAAGAAGAGAGAAAGAGAAAAAAAAAGTAGTCTGAGGGCATTATTTGAAATGCAAGAGATAGGATGGGAAGGAAGGGCCTTTGCAGAGGGTGCATGGGACCTTATGGAATGTATAAATTAAGAATTGATAATACTAAACAGCCAAAAAAAAAAGAAGACAGAAAGAGAAAAAAAAAGTAGTCTGAGGGCATTATGTGAAATGCAAGAGATAGGATGGGAAGGAAGGGCCTTTGCAGAGGGTGCATGGGACCTTATGGAATGTATAATTTAAGAATTGATAATACTAAACAGGCAAAAAAAAAGAAGAGAGAAAGAGAAAAAAAAAGTAGTCTGAGGGCATTATTTGAAATGCAAGAGATAGGATGCGAAGGAAGGGCCTTTGCAGAAGGTGCATGGGACCTTATGGAATGTATAAATTAAGAATTGATAATACTAAACAGCCAAAAAAAAAAAGAAGGGAGAAAGAGAAAAAAAAAAGTAGTCTGAGGGCATTATTTGAAATGCAAGAGATAGGATGGGAAGGAAGGGCCTTTGCAGAAGGTGCATGGGACCTTATGGAATGTATAAATTAAGAATTGATAATACCAAACAGCCAAAAAAAAAAGAAGAGAGAAAGAGAAAAAAAAGTAGTCTGAGGGCATTATTTGAAATGCAAGAGATAGGATGGGAAGGAAGGGCCTTTGCAGAGGGTGCATGGGAGCTTATGGAATGTATAAATTAGGAATTGATAATACTAAACAGCCCCCCCCAAAAAAGAAGAGAGAAAGTAAAAAAAAGTAGTCTGAGGGCATTATTTGAAATGCAAGAGATAGGATGGGAAGGAAGGGCCTTTGCAGAGGGTGCATGGGACCTTATGGAATGTATAAATTAAGAATTGATAATACTAAACAGCCAAAAAAAAAAAGAAGAGAGAAAGAGAAAAAAAAAGTAGTCTGAGGGCAATTTTTGAAATGCAAGAGATAGGATGGGAAGGAAGGGCCTTTGCAGAAGGTGCATGGGACCTTATGGAATGTATAAATTAAGAATTGATAATACTAAACAGCCAAAAAAAAAAGAAGAGAGAAAGAGAAAAAAAAGTAGTCTGAGGGCATTATTTGAAATGCAAGAGATAGGATGGGAATGAAGGGCCTTTGCAGAGGGTGCATGGGACCTTATGGAATGTATAAATTAAGGATTGATAATACTAAACAGCCAAAAAAAAAAAGAAGAGAGAAAGAGAAAAAAAAAGTAGTCTGGGGGCATTATGTGAAATGCAAGAGATAGGATGGGAAGGAAGGGCCTTTGCAGAGGGTGCATGGGACCTTATGGAATGTATAAATTAAGAATTGATAATACTAAACAGCCAAAAAAAAAAGAAGAGAGAAAGAGAAAAAAAAAGTAGTCTGAGGGCATTATGTGAAATGCAAGAGATAGGATGGGAAGGAAGGGCCTTTGCAGAGGGTGCATGGGACCTTATGGAATGTATAAATTAAGAATTGATAATACTAAACAGCCAAAAAAAAAAGGAGAGAGAAAGAGAAAAAAAAGTAGTATGAGGGCATTATTTGAAATGCAAGAGATAGGATGGGAAGGAAGGGCCTTTGCAGAGGGTGCATGGGACCTTATGGAATGTATAAATTAAGAATTGATAATACTAAACAGCCAAAAAAAAAAAGAAGACAGAAAGAGAAAAAAAAAAGTAGTCTGAGGGCATTATTTGAAATGCAAGAGATAGGATGGGAAGGAAGGGCCTTTGCAGAAGGTGCATGGGACCTTATGGAATGTATAAATTAAGAATTGATAATACTAAACAGCCAAAAAAAAAAGAAGAGAGAATGAGAAAAAAAAAGTAGTCTGAGGGCATTATGTGAAATGCAAGAGATAGGATGGGAGGAAGGGCCTTTGCAGAGGGTGCATGGGACCTTATGGAATGTATAAATTAAGAATTGATAATACTAAACAGCCAAAAAAAAAAAAAAGAAGAGAGAAAGAGAAAAAAAAAAGTAGTCTGAGGGCATTATTTGAAATGCAAGAGATAGGATGGGAAGGAAGTGCCTTTGCAGAAGGTGCATGGGACCTTATGGAATGTATAAATTAAGAATTGATAATACTAAACAGCCAAAAAAAAAAGAAGAGAGAAAGAGAAAAAAAAAAGTAGTCTGAGGGCATTATGTGAAATGCAAGAGATAGGATGGGAAGGAAGGGCCTTTGCAGAGGGTGCATGGGACCTTATGGATTGTATAAATTAAGAATTGATAATACTAAACAGCCAAAAAAAAAGAAGAGAGAAAGAGAAAAAAAAAGTAGTCTGAGGGCATTATTTGAAATGCAAGAGATAGGATGGGAAGGAAGGGCCTTGACAGAAGGTGCATGGAACCTTATGGAATGTATAAATTAAGAATTGATAATACTAAACAGCCAAAAAAAAAGAAGAGAGAAAGAGAAAAAAAAAGTAGTCTGAGGGCATTATTTGAAATGCAAGAGATAGGATGGGAAGGAAGGGCCTTTGCAGAGGGTGCATGGGACCTTATGGAATGTATAAATTAAGAATTGATAATACTAAACAGCCAAAAAAAAAAAGAAGAGAGAAAGAGAAAAAAAAATGTAGTCTGAGGGCATTATTTGAAATGCAAGAGATAGGATGGGAAGGAAGGGCCTTTGCAGAGGGTGCATGGGACCTTATGGAATGTATAAATTAAGAATTGATAATACTAAACAGCCAAAAAAAAAAAGAAGAGAGAAAGAGAAAAAAAAAGTAGTCTGAGGGCATTATTTGAAATGCAAGAGATAGGATGGGAAGGAAGGGCCTTTGCAGAGGGTGCATGGGACCTTATGGAATGTATAAATTAAGAATTGATAATACTAAACAGCCAAAAAAAAAAAGAAGAGAGAAAGAGAAAAAAAAAAAGTAGTCTGAGGGCATTATTTGAAATGCAAGAGATAGGATGGGAAGGCAGGGCCTTTGCAAAAGGTGCATGGGACCTTATGGAATGTATAAATTAAGAATTGATAATACTAAACAGCCCCAAAAAAAAGAAGAGAGAAAGAGAAAAAAAAAGTAGTCTGAGGGCATTATTTGAAATGCAAGAGATAGGATGGGAAGGAAGGGCCTTTGCAGAGGGTGCATGGGACCTTATGGAATGTATAAATTAAGAATTGATAATACTAAATAGCCAAAAAAAAAAGAAGAGAGAAAGAGAAAAAAAAAGTATTGTGGGGGCATTATTTGAAATGCAAGAGATAGGATGGGAAGGAAGGGCCTTTGCAGAAGGTGCATGGGACCTTATGGAATGTATAAATTAAGAATTGATAATACTAAACAGCCAAAAAAAAAAAGAAGAGAGAAAGAGAAAAAAAAAGTAGTCTGAGGGCATTATTTGAAATGCAAAAGATAGGATGGGAAGGAAGGGCCTTTGCAGAAGGTGCATGGGACCTTATGGAATGTATAAATTAAGAATTGATAATACTAAACAGCCAAAAAAAAAAAGAAGAGAGAAAGAGAAAAAAAAAGTAGTCTGAGGGCATTATTTGAAATGCAAGAGATAGGATGGGAAGGAAGGGCCTTTGCAGAGGGTGCATGGGACCTTATGGAATGTATAAATTAAGAATTGATAATACTAAACAGCCAAAAAAAAAAAGAAGAGAGAAAGAGAAAAAAAAAGTATTCTGGGGGCATTATTTGAAATGCAAGAGATAGGATGGGAAGGAAGGGCCTTGGCAGAAGGTGCATGGGACCTTATGGAATGTATAAAATAAGAATTGATAATACTAAACAGTAAAAAAAAAAAGAAGAGAGAAAGAGAAAAAAAAAAGTAGTCTGATGGCATTATTTGAAATGCAAGAGATAGGATGGGAAGGAAGGGCCTTTGCAGAGGGTGCATGGGACCTTATGGAATGTATAAATTAAGAATTGATAATACTAAACAGCCAAAAAAAAAAGAAGAGAGAAAGAGAAAAAAAAAGTAGTCTGAGGGCATTATTTGAAATGCAAGAGATAGGATGGGAAGGAAGGGCCTTTGCAGAAGGTGCATGGGACCTTATGGAATGTATAAAATAAGAATTGATAATACTAAACAGCCAAAAAAAAAAAGAAGAGAGAAAGAGAAAAAAAAGTAGTCTGAGGGCATTATGTGAAATGCAAGAGATAGGATGGGAAGGAAGGGCCTTTGCAGAGGGTGCATGGGACCTTATGGAATGTATAAATTAAGAATTGATAATACTAAACAGCCAAAAAAAAAAAGAAGAGAGAAAGAGAAAAAAAAAGTAGTCTGAGGGCATTATTTGAAATGCAAGAGATAGGATGGGAAGGAAGGGCCTTGGCAGAAGGTGCATGGGACCTTATGGAATGTATAAATTAAGAATTGATAATACTAAACAGCCAAAAAAAAAGAAGAGAGAAAGAGAAAAAAAAAGTAGTCTGAGGGCATTATTTGAAATGCAAGAGATAGGATGGGAAGGAAGGGCCTTTGCAGAGGGTGCATGGGACCTTATGGAATGTATAAATTAAGAATTGATAATACTAAACAGCCAAAAAAAAAAGAAGAGAGAAAGAGAAAAAAAAGTAGTCTGAGGGCATTATGTGAAATGCAAGAGATAGGATGGGAAGGAAGGGCCTTTGCAGAGGGTGCATGGGACCTTATGGAATGTATAAATTAAGAATTGATAATACTAAACAGCCAAAAAAAAGAAGAGAGAAAGAGAAAAAAAAATGTAGTCTGAGGGCATTATTTGAAATGCAAGAGATAGGATGGGAAGGAAGGGCCTTTGCAGAGGGTGCATGGGACCTTATGGAATGTATAAATTAAGAATTGATAATACTAAACAGCCAAAAAAAAAGAAGAAGAGAGAAAGAGAAAAAAAAAGTATTTTGGGGGCATTATTTGAAATGCAAGGGATAGGATGGGAAGGAAGGGCCTTTGCAGAAGGTGCATGGGACCTTATGGAATGTATAAATTAAGAATTGATAATACTAAACAGCCAAAAAAAAAAGAAGAGAGAAAGAGAAAAAAAAGTAGTCTGAGGGCATTATTTGAAATGCAAGAGATAGGATGGGAAGGAAGGGCCTTTGCAGAGGGTGCATGGGACCTTATGGAATGTATAAATTAAGAATTGATAATACTAAACAGCCAAAAAAAAAGAAGAGAGAAAGAGAAAAAAAAAGTGGTCTGAGGGCATTATTTGAAATGCAAGAGATAGGATGGGAAGGAAGGGCCTTTGCAGAGGGTGCATGGGACCTTATGGAATGTATAAATTAAGAATTGATAATACTAAACAGCCAAAAAAAAAAAGAAGAGAGAAAGAGAAAAAAAAAGTAGTCTGAGGGCATTATGTGAAATGCAAGAGATAGGATGGGAAGGAAGGGCCTTTGCAGAGGGTGCATGGGACCTTATGGAATGTATAAATTAAGAATTGATAATACTAAACAGCCAAAAAAAAAGAAGAGAGAAAGAGAAAAAAAAGTAGTCTGAGGGCATTATGTGAAATGCAAGAGATAGGATGGGAAGGAAGGGCCTTTGCAGAGGGTGCATGGGACCTTATGGAATGTATAAATTAAGAATTGATAATACTAAACAGCCAAAAAAAAAGAAGAGAGAAAGAGAAAAAAAAAGTAGTCTGAGGGCATTATGTGAAATGCAAGAGATAGGATGGGAAGGAAGGGCCTTTGCAGAGGGTGCATGGGACCTTATGGAATGTATAAATTAAGAATTGATAATACTAAACAGCCAAAAAAAAAAAGAAGAGAGAAAGAGAAAAAAAAAGTAGTCTGACGGCATTATGTGAAATGCAAGAGATAGGATGGGAAGGAAGGGCCTTTGCAGAGGGTGCATGGGACCTTATGGAATGTATAAATTAAGAATTGATAATACTAAACAGCCAAAAAAAAAAAGAAGAGAGAAAGAGAAAAAAAAAGTAGTCTGAGGGCATTATGTGAAATGCAAGAGATAGGATGGGAAGGAAGGGCCTTTGCAGAGGGTGCATGGGACCTTATGGAATGTATAAATTAAGAATTGATAATACTAAACAGCCAAAAAAAAAAAAGAAGACAGAAAGAGAAAAAAAAAAGTAGTCTGAGGGCATTATGTGAAATGCAAGAGATAGGATGGGAAGGAAGGGCCTTTGCAGAGGGTGCATGGGACCTTATGGAATGTATAAATTAAGAATTGATAATACTAAACAGCCAAAAAAAAAAAGAAGACAGAAAGAGAAAAAAAAAGTAGTCTGAGGGCATTATGTGAAATGCAAGAGATAGGATGGGAAGGAAGGGCCTTTGCAGAGGGTGCATGGGACCTTATGGAATGTATAATTTAAGAATTGATAATACTAAACAGCCAAAAAAAAAAGAAGAGAGAAAGAGAAAAAAAAAAGTAGTCTGAGGGCATTATTTGAAATGCAAGAGATAGGATGGGAAGGAAGGGCCTTTGCAGAAGGTGCATGGGACCTTATGGAATGTATAAATTAAGAATTGATAATACTAAACAGCCAAAAAAAAAGAAGGGAGAAAGAGAAAAAAAAAGTAGTCTGAGGGCATTATTTGAAATGCAAGAGATAGGATGGGAAGGAAGGGCCTTTGCAGAAGGTGCATGGGACCTTATGGAATGTATAAATTAAGAATTGATAATACCAAACAGCCAAAAAAAAAAAGAAGAGAGAAAGAGAAAAAAAAGTAGTCTGAGGGCATTATTTGAAATGCAAGAGATAGGATGGGAAGGAAGGGCCTTTGCAGAGGGTGCATGGGAGCTTATGGAATGTATAAATTAGGAATTGATAATAATAAACAGCACCCAAAAAAAAGAAGAGAGAAAGTAAAAAAAAGTAGTCTGAGGGCATTATTTGAAATGCAAGAGATAGGATGGGAAGGAAGGGCCTTTGCAGAGGGTGCATGGGACCTTATGGAATGTATAAATTAAGAATTGATAATACTAAACAGCCAAAAAAAAAAAAGAAGAGAGAAAGAGAAAAAAAAAGTAGTCTGAGGGCAATTTTTGAAATGCAAGAGATAGGATGGGAAGGAAGGGCCTTTGCAGAAGGTGCATGGGACCTTATGGAATGTATAAATTAAGAATTGATAATACTAAACAGCCAAAAAAAAAAGAAGAGAGAAAGAGAAAAAAAAGTAGTCTGAGGGCATTATTTGAAATGCAAGAGATAGGATGGGAATGAAGGGCCTTTGCAGAGGGTGCATGGGACCTTATGGAATGTATAAATTAAGGATTGATAATACTAAACAGCCAAAAAAAAAAGAAGAGAGAAAGAGAAAAAAAAAGTAGTCTGGGGGCATTATGTGAAATGCAAGAGATAGGATGGGAAGGAAGGGCCTTTGCAGAGGGTGCATGGGACCTTATGGAATGTATAAATTAAGAATTGATAATACTAAACAGCCAAAAAAAAAAAGAAGAGAGAAAGAGAAAAAAAAAGTAGTCTGAGGGCATTATGTGAAATGCAAGAGATAGGATGGGAAGGAAGGGCCTTTGCAGAGGGTGCATGGGACCTTATGGAATGTATAAATTAAGAATTGATAATACTAAACAGCCAAAAAAAAAGGAGAGAGAAAGAGAAAAAAAAAGTAGTATGAGGGCATTATTTGAAATGCAAGAGATAGGATGGGAAGGAAGGGCCTTTGCAGAGGGTGCATGGGACCTTATGGAGTGTATAAATTAAGAATTGATAATACTAAACAGCCAAAAAAAAAAGAAGACAGAAAGAGAAAAAAAAAGTAGTCTGAGGGCATTATTTGAAATGCAAGAGATAGGATGGGAAGGAAGGGCCTTTGCAGAAGGTGCATGGGACCTTATGGAATGTACAAATTAAGAATTGATAATACTAAACAGCCAAAAAGAAAAGAAGAGAGAATGAGAAAAAAAAAGTAGTCTGAGGGCATTATGTGAAATGCAAGAGATAGGATGGGAAGGAAGGGTCTTTGCAGAGGGTGCATGGGACCTTATGGAATGTATAAATTAAGAATTGATAATACTAAAGAGCCAAAAAAAAAAAGAGAGAAAGAGAAAAAAAAAAGTAGTCTGAGGGCATTATTTGAAATGCAAGAGATAGGATGGGAAGGAAGGGCCTTTGCAGAAGGTGCATGGGACCTTATGGAATGTATAAATTAAGAATTGATAATACTAAACAGCCAAAAAAAAAAGAAGAGAGAAAGAGAAAAAAAAAAGTAGTCTGAGGGCATTATTTGAAATGCAAGAGATAGGATGGGAAGGAAGGGCCTTTGCAGAAGGTGCATGGGACCTTATGGAATGTATAAATTAAGAATTGATAATACTAAACAGCCAAAAAAAAAAAGAAGAGAGAAAGAGAAAAAAAAAGTATTCTGGGGGCATTATTTGAAATGCAAGAGATAGGATGGGAAGGAAGGGCCTTTGAAGAAGGTGCATGGGACCTTATGGAATGTATAAATTAAGAATTGATAATACTAAACAGCCAAAAAAAAAAAGAAGAGAGAAAGAGAAAAAAAAAGTAGTCTGAGGGCATTATTTGAAATGCAAGAGATAGGATGGGAAGGAAAGGCCTTTGCAGAAGGTGCATGGGACCTTATGGAATGTATGAATTAAGAATTGATAATACTAAACAGCCAAAAAAAAAAGAAGAGAGAAAGAGAAAAAAAAAGTATTCTGGGGGCATTATTTGAAATGCAAGGGATAGGATGGGAAGGAAGGGCATTTGCAGAAGGTGCATGGGACCTTATGGAATGTATAAATTAAGAATTGATAATACTAAACAGCCAAAAAAAAAGAAGAGAGAACGAGAGAAAAAAAGTAGTCTGAGGGCATTATTTGAAATGCAAGAGATAGGATGGGAAGGAAGGGCCTTTGCAGAAGGTGCATGGGACCTTATGGAATGTATAAATTAAGAATTAATAATACTAAACAGCAAAAAAAAAAAAAGAAGAGAGAAAGAGAAAAAAAAAGTATTCTGGGGGCAATATTTGAAATGCAAGAGATAGGATGGGAAGGAAGGGCCTTTGAAGAAGGTGCATGGGACCTTATGGAATGTATAAATTAAGAATTGATAATACTAAACAGCCAAAAAAAAAAAGAAGAGAGAAAGAGAAAAAAAAAAGTAGTCTGAGGGCATTATTTGAAATGCAAGAGATAGGATGGGAAGGAAGGGCCTTTGCAGAAGGTGCATGGGACCTTATGGAATGTATAAATTAAGAATTGATAATACTAAACAGCCAAAAAAAAAAAAAGAAGAGAGAAAGAGAAAAAAAAAGTATTCTGGGGGCATTATTTGAAATGCAAGAGATAGGATGGGAAGGAAGGGCCTTTGAAGAAGGTGCATGGGACCTTATGGAATGTATAAATTAAGAATTGATAATACTAAACAGCCAAAAAAAAAAAAAAAAGAGAGAAAGAGAAAAAAAAAAGTAGTCTGAGGGCATTATTTGAAATGCAAGAGATAGGATGGGAAGAAAGGGCCTTTGCAGAAGGTGCATGGGACCTTATGGAATGTATAAATTAAGATATGATAATACTAAACAGCCAAAAAAAAAAAAGAAGAGAGAAAGAGAAAAAAAAAAGTAGTCTGAGGGCATTATTTGAAATGCAAGAGATAGGATGGGAAGGAAGGGCCTTTGCAGAAGGTGCATGGGACCTTATGGAATGTATAAATTAAGAATTGATAATACTAAACAGCCAAAAAAAAAAAGAAGAGAGAAAGAGAAAAAAAAAGTATTCTGGGGGCATTATTTGAAATGCAAGAGATAGGATGGGAAGGAAGGGCCTTTGAAGAAGGTGCATGGGACCTTATGGAATGTATAAATTAAGAATTGATAATACTAAACAGCCAAAAAAAAAAAAAGAAGAGAGAAAGAGAAAAAAAAGTAGTCTGAGGGCATTATTTGAAATGCAAGAGATAGGAAGGGAAGGAAGGGCCTTTGCAGAAGGTGCATGGGACCTTATGGAATGTATGAATTAAGAATTGATAATACTAAACAGCCAAAAAAAAAAAGAAGAGAGAAAGAGAAAAAAAAAGTATTCTGGGGGCATTATTTGAAATGCAAGGGATAGGATGGGAAGGAAGGGCATTTGCAGAAGGTGCATGGGACCTTATGGAATGTATAAATTAAGAATTGATAATACTAAACAGCCAAAAAAAAAAGAAGAGAGAAAGAGAAAAAAAAAGTATTGTGGGGGCATTATTTGAAATGCAAGAGATAGGATGGGAAGGAAGGGCCTTTGCAGAAGGTGCATGGGACCTTATGGAATGTATAAATTAAGAATTGATAATACTAAACAGCCAAAAAAAAAAAAGAAGAGAGAAAGAGAAAAAAAAAGTAGTCTGAGGGCATTATTTGAAATGCAAAAGATAGGATGGGAAGGAAGGGCCTTTGCAGAAGGTGCATGGGACCTTATGGAATGTATAAATTAAGAATTGATAATACTAAACAGCCAAAAAAAAAAAAGAGAGAAAGAGAAAAAAAAAAGTAGTCTGAGGGCATTATTTGAAATGCAAGAGATAGGATGGGAAGGAAGGGCCTTTGCAGAAGGTGCATGGGACCTTATGGAATGTATAAATTAAGAATTGATAATACTAAACAGCCAAAAAAAAAAGAAGAGAGAAAGAGAAAAAAAAAAGTAGTCTGAGGGCATTATTTGAAATGCAAGAGATAGGATGGGAAGGAAGGGCCTTTGCAGAAGGTGCATGGGACCTTATGGAATGTATAAATTAAGAATTGATAATACTAAACAGCCAAAAAAAAAAAGAAGAGAGAAAGAGAAAAAAAAAGTATTCTGGGGGCATTATTTGAAATGCAAGAGATAGGATGGGAAGGAAGGGCCTTTGAAGAAGGTGCATGGGACCTTATGGAATGTATAAATTAAGAATTGATAATACTAAACAGCCAAAAAAAAAAAAGAAGAGAGAAAGAGAAAAAAAAAGTAGTCTGAGGGCATTATTTGAAATGCAAGAGATAGGATGGGAAGGAAAGGCCTTTGCAGAAGGTGCATGGGACCTTATGGAATGTATGAATTAAGAAATGATAATACTAAACAGCCAAAAAAAAAAGAAGAGAGAAAGAGAAAAAAAAAAGTATTCTGGGGGCATTATTTGAAATGCAAGGGATAGGATGGGAAGGAAGGGCATTTGCAGAAGGTGCATGGGACCTTATGGAATGTATAAATTAAGAATTGATAATACTAAACAGCCAAAAAAAAAGAAGAGAGAACGAGAGAAAAAAAGTAGTCTGAGGGCATTATTTGAAATGCAAGAGATAGGATGGGAAGGAAGGGCCTTTGCAGAAGGTGCATGGGACCTTATGGAATGTATAAATTAAGAATTAATAATACTAAACAGCAAAAAAAAAAAAGAAGAGAGAAAGAGAAAAAAAAGTATTCTGGGGGCAATATTTGAAATGCAAGAGATAGGATGGGAAGGAAGGGCCTTTGAAGAAGGTGCATGGGACCTTATGGAATGTATAAATTAAGAATTGATAATACTAAACAGCCAAAAAAAAAAAGAAGAGAGAAAGAGAAAAAAAAAGTAGTCTGAGGGCATTATTTGAAATGCAAGAGATAGGATGGGAAGGAAGGGCCTTTGCAGAGGGTGCATGGGACCTTATGGAATGTATAAATTAAGAATTGATAATACTAAATAGCCAAAAAAAAAAGAAGAGAGAAAGAGAAAAAAAAAGTATTGTGGGGGCATTATTTGAAATGCAAGAGATAGGATGGGAAGGAAGGGCCTTTGCAGAAGGTGCATGGGACCTTATGGAATGTATAAATTAAGAATTGATAATACTAAACAGCCAAAAAAAAAAAAGAAGAGAGAAAGAGAAAAAAAAAGTAGTCTGAGGGCATTATTTGAAATGCAAAAGATAGGATGGGAAGGAAGGGCCTTTGCAGAAGGTGCATGGGACCTTATGGAATGTATAAATTAAGAATTGATAATACTAAACAGCCAAAAAAAAAAGAAGAGAGAAAGAGAAAAAAAAAGTAGTCTGAGGGCATTATTTGAAATGCAAGAGATAGGATGGGAAGGAAGGGCCTTTGCAGAGGGTGCATGGGACCTTATGGAATGTATAAATTAAGAATTGATAATACTAAACAGCCAAAAAAAAAAAGAAGAGAGAAAGAGAAAAAAAAGTATTCTGGGGGCATTATTTGAAATGCAAGAGATAGGATGGGAAGGAAGGGCCTTGGCAGAAGGTGCATGGGACCTTATGGAATGTATAAATTAAGAATTGATAATACTAAACAGTAAAAAAAAAAAAGAAGAGAGAAAGAGAAAAAAAAAAGTAGTCTGATGGCATTATTTGAAATGCAAGAGATAGGATGGGAAGGAAGGGCCTTTGCAGAGGGTGCATGGGACCTTATGGAATGTATAAATTAAGAATTGATAATACTAAACAGCCAAAAAAAAAAGAAGAGAGAAAGAGAAAAAAAAAGTAGTCTGAGGGCATTATTTGAAATGCAAGAGATAGGATGGGAAGGAAGGGCCTTTGCAGAAGGTGCATGGGACCTTATGGAATGTATAAAATAAGAATTGATAATACTAAACAGCCAAAAAAAAAAGAAGAGAGAAAGAGAAAAAAAAGTAGTCTGAGGGCATTATGTGAAATGCAAGAGATAGGATGGGAAGGAAGGGCCTTTGCAGAGGGTGCATGGGACCTTATGGAATGTATAAATTAAGAATTGATAATACTAAACAGCCAAAAAAAAAAAAAGAAGAGAGAAAGAGAAAAAAAAAGTAGTCTGAGGGCATTATTTGAAATGCAAGAGATAGGATGGGAAGGAAGGGCCTTGGCAGAAGGTGCATGGGACCTTATGGAATGTATAAATTAAGAATTGATAATACTAAACAGCCAAAAAAAAAGAAGAGAGAAAGAGAAAAAAAAAGTAGTCTGAGGGCATTATTTGAAATGCAAGAGATAGGATGGGAAGGAAGGGCCTTTGCAGAGGGTGCATGGGACCTTATGGAATGTATAAATTAAGAATTGATAATACTAAACAGCCAAAAAAAAAAAGAAGAGAGAAAGAGAAAAAAAAGTAGTCTGAGGGCATTATGTGAAATGCAAGAGATAGGATGGGAAGGAAGGGCCTTTGCAGAGGGTGCATGGGACCTTATGGAATGTATAAATTAAGAATTGATAATACTAAACAGCCAAAAAAAAGAAGAGAGAAAGAGAAAAAAAAATGTAGTCTGAGGGCATTATTTGAAATGCAAGAGATAGGATGGGAAGGAAGGGCCTTTGCAGAGGGTGCATGGGACCTTATGGAATGTATAAATTAAGAATTGATAATACTAAACAGCCAAAAAAAAAGAAGAAGAGAGAAAGAGAAAAAAAAAGTATTCTGGGGGCATTATTTGAAATGCAAGGGATAGGATGGGAAGGAAGGGCCTTTGCAGAAGGTGCATGGGACCTTATGGAATGTATAAATTAAGAATTGATAATACTAAACAGCCAAAAAAAAAAGAAGAGAGAAAGAGAAAAAAAAAGTAGTCTGAGGGCATTATTTGAAATGCAAGAGATAGGATGGGAAGGAAGGGCCTTTGCAGAGGGTGCATGGGACCTTATGGAATGTATAAATTAAGAATTGATAATACTAAACAGCCAAAAAAAAAGAAGAGAGAAAGAGAAAAAAAAAGTAGTCTGAGGGCATTATTTGAAATGCAAGAGATAGGATGGGAAGGAAGGGCCTTTGCAGAGGGTGCATGGACCTTATGGAATGTATAAATTAAGAATTGATAATACTAAACAGCCAAAAAAAAAAAGAAGAGAGAAAGAGAAAAAAAAAGTAGTCTGAGGGCATTATGTGAAATGCAAGAGATAGGATGGGAAGGAAGGGCCTTTGCAGAGGGTGCATGGGACCTTATGGAATGTATAAATTAAGAATTGATAATACTAAACAGCCAAAAAAAAAGAAGAGAGAAAGAGAAAAAAAAGTAGTCTGAGGGCATTATGTGAAATGCAAGAGATAGGATGGGAAGGAAGGGCCTTTGCAGAGGGTGCATGGGACCTTATGGAATGTATAAATTAAGAATTGATAATACTAAACAGCCAAAAAAAAAGAAGAGAGAAAGAGAAAAAAAAAGTAGTCTGAGGGCATTATGTGAAATGCAAGAGATAGGATGGGAAGGAAGGGCCTTTGCAGAGGGTGCATGGGACCTTATGGAATGTATAAATTAAGAATTGATAATACTAAACAGCCAAAAAAAAAAAGAAGAGAGAAAGAGAAAAAAAAAGTAGTCTGACGGCATTATGTGAAATGCAAGAGATAGGATGGGAAGGAAGGGCCTTTGCAGAGGGTGCATGGGACCTTATGGAATGTATAAATTAAGAATTGATAATACTAAACAGCCAAAAAAAAAAAAAAAGAAGAGAGAAAGAGAAAAAAAAAGTAGTCTGAGGGCATTATGTGAAATGCAAGAGATAGGATGGGAAGGAAGGGCCTTTGCAGAGGGTGCATGGGACCTTATGGAATGTATAAATTAAGAATTGATAATACTAAACAGCCAAAAAAAAAAAAAGAAGACAGAAAGAGAAAAAAAAAAGTAGTCTGAGGGCATTATGTGAAATGCAAGAGATAGGATGGGAAGGAAGGGCCTTTGCAGAGGGTGCATGGGACCTTATGGAATGTATAAATTAAGAATTGATAATACTAAACAGCCAAAAAAAAAAGAAGACAGAAAGAGAAAAAAAAAGTAGTCTGAGGGCATTATGTGAAATGCAAGAGATAGGATGGGAAGGAAGGGCCTTTGCAGAGGGTGCATGGGACCTTATGGAATGTATAATTTAAGAATTGATAATACTAAACAGCCAAAAAAAAAAAGAAGAGAGAAAGAGAAAAAAAAAAGTAGTCTGAGGGCATTATTTGAAATGCAAGAGATAGGATGGGAAGGAAGGGCCTTTGCAGAAGGTGCATGGGACCTTATGGAATGTATAAATTAAGAATTGATAATACTAAACAGCCAAAAAAAAAGAAGGGAGAAAGAGAAAAAAAAGTAGTCTGAGGGCATTATTTGAAATGCAAGAGATAGGATGGGAAGGAAGGGCCTTTGCAGAAGGTGCATGGGACCTTATGGAATGTATAAATTAAGAATTGATAATACCAAACAGCCAAAAAAAAAAAGAAGAGAGAAAGAGAAAAAAAAGTAGTCTGAGGGCATTATTTGAAATGCAAGAGATAGGATGGGAAGGAAGGGCCTTTGCAGAGGGTGCATGGGAGCTTATGGAATGTATAAATTAGGAATTGATAATAATAAACAGCACCCAAAAAAAAGAAGAGAGAAAGTAAAAAAAAGTAGTCTGAGGGCATTATTTGAAATGCAAGAGATAGGATGGGAAGGAAGGGCCTTTGCAGAGGGTGCATGGGACCTTATGGAATGTATAAATTAAGAATTGATAATACTAAACAGCCAAAAAAAAAAAAAGAAGAGAGAAAGAGAAAAAAAAAGTAGTCTGAGGGCAATTTTTGAAATGCAAGAGATAGGATGGGAAGGAAGGGCCTTTGCAGAAGGTGCATGGGACCTTATGGAATGTATAAATTAAGAATTGATAATACTAAACAGCCAAAAAAAAAAGAAGAGAGAAAGAGAAAAAAAAGTAGTCTGAGGGCATTATTTGAAATGCAAGAGATAGGATGGGAATGAAGGGCCTTTGCAGAGGGTGCATGGGACCTTATGGAATGTATAAATTAAGGATTGATAATACTAAACAGCCAAAAAAAAAAGAAGAGAGAAAGAGAAAAAAAAAGTAGTCTGGGGGCATTATGTGAAATGCAAGAGATAGGATGGGAAGGAAGGGCCTTTGCAGAGGGTGCATGGGACCTTATGGAATGTATAAATTAAGAATTGATAATACTAAACAGCCAAAAAAAAAAGAAGAGAGAAAGAGAAAAAAAAAGTAGTCTGAGGGCATTATGTGAAATGCAAGAGATAGGATGGGAAGGAAGGGCCTTTGCAGAGGGTGCATGGGACCTTATGGAATGTATAAATTAAGAATTGATAATACTAAACAGCCAAAAAAAAAGGAGAGAGAAAGAGAAAAAAAAAGTAGTCTGAGGGCATTATTTGAAATGCAAGAGATAGGATGGGAAGGAAGGGCCTTTGCAGAAGGTGCATGGGACCTTATGGAATGTACAAATTAAGAATTGATAATACTAAACAGCCAAAAAGAAAAGAAGAGAGAATGAGAAAAAAAAAGTAGTCTGAGGGCATTATGTGAAATGCAAGAGATAGGATGGGAAGGAAGGGTCTTTGCAGAGGGTGCATGGGACCTTATGGAATGTATAAATTAAGAATTGATAATACTAAACAGCCAAAAAAAAAAAAGAGAGAAAGAGAAAAAAAAAAGTAGTCTGAGGGCATTATTTGAAATGCAAGAGATAGGATGGGAAGGAAGGGCCTTTGCAGAAGGTGCATGGGACCTTATGGAATGTATAAATTAAGAATTGATAATACTAAACAGCCAAAAAAAAAAGAAGAGAGAAAGAGAAAAAAAAAAGTAGTCTGAGGGCATTATTTGAAATGCAAGAGATAGGATGGGAAGGAAGGGCCTTTGCAGAAGGTGCATGGGACCTTATGGAATGTATAAATTAAGAATTGATAATACTAAACAGCCAAAAAAAAAAAGAAGAGAGAAAGAGAAAAAAAAAGTATTCTGGGGGCATTATTTGAAATGCAAGAGATAGGATGGGAAGGAAGGGCCTTTGAAGAAGGTGCATGGGACCTTATGGAATGTATAAATTAAGAATTGATAATACTAAACAGCCAAAAAAAAAAAAAGAAGAGAGAAAGAGAAAAAAAAAGTAGTCTGAGGGCATTATTTGAAATGCAAGAGATAGGATGGGAAGGAAAGGCCTTTGCAGAAGGTGCATGGGACCTTATGGAATGTATGAATTAAGAATTGATAATACTAAACAGCCAAAAAAAAAAGAAGAGAGAAAGAGAAAAAAAAAGTATTCTGGGGGCATTATTTGAAATGCAAGGGATAGGATGGGAAGGAAGGGCATTTGCAGAAGGTGCATGGGACCTTATGGAATGTATAAATTAAGAATTGATAATACTAAACAGCCAAAAAAAAAGAAGAGAGAACGAGAGAAAAAAAGTAGTCTGAGGGCATTATTTGAAATGCAAGAGATAGGATGGGAAGGAAGGGCCTTTGCAGAAGGTGCATGGGACCTTATGGAATGTATAAATTAAGAATTAATAATACTAAACAGCAAAAAAAAAAAAGAAGAGAGAAAGAGAAAAAAAAAGTATTCTGGGGGCAATATTTGAAATGCAAGAGATAGGATGGGAAGGAAGGGCCTTTGAAGAAGGTGCATGGGACCTTATGGAATGTATAAATTAAGAATTGATAATACTAAACAGCCAAAAAAAAAAAGAAGAGAGAAAGAGAAAAAAAAAAGTAGTCTGAGGGCATTATTTGAAATGCAAGAGATAGGATGGGAAGGAAGGGCCTTTGCAGAAGGTGCATGGGACCTTATGGAATGTATAAATTAAGAATTGATAATACTAAACAGCCAAAAAAAAAAAAGAAGAGAGAAAGAGAAAAAAAAAGTATTCTGGGGGCATTATTTGAAATGCAAGAGATAGGATGGGAAGGAAGGGCCTTTGAAGAAGGTGCATGGGACCTTATGGAATGTATAAATTAAGAATTGATAATACTAAACAGCCAAAAAAAAAAAAAAGAGAGAAAGAGAAAAAAAAAAGTAGTCTGAGGGCATTATTTGAAATGCAAGAGATAGGATGGGAAGGAAGGGCCTTTGCAGAAGGTGCATGGGACCTTATGGAATGTATAAATTAAGATATGATAATACTAAACAGCCAAAAAAAAAAAAGAAGAGAGAAAGAGAAAAAAAAAAGTAGTCTGAGGGCATTATTTGAAATGCAAGAGATAGGATGGGAAGGAAGGGCCTTTGCAGAAGGTGCATGGGACCTTATGGAATGTATAAATTAAGAATTGATAATACTAAACAGCCAAAAAAAAAAAGAAGAGAGAAAGAGAAAAAAAAAGTATTCTGGGGGCATTATTTGAAATGCAAGAGATAGGATGGGAAGGAAGGGCCTTTGAAGAAGGTGCATGGGACCTTATGGAATGTATAAATTAAGAATTGATAATACTAAACAGCCAAAAAAAAAAAAGAAGAGAGAAAGAGAAAAAAAAGTAGTCTGAGGGCATTATTTGAAATGCAAGAGATAGGAAGGGAAGGAAGGGCCTTTGCAGAAGGTGCATGGGACCTTATGGAATGTATGAATTAAGAATTGATAATACTAAACAGCCAAAAAAAAAAGAAGAGAGGAAGAGAAAAAAAAAAGTATTCTGGGGGCATTATTTGAAATGCAAGGGATAGGATGGGAAGGAAGGGCATTTGCAGAAGGTGCATGGGACCTTATGGAATGTATAAATTAAGAATTGATAATACTAAACAGCCAAAAAAAAAGAAGAGAGAACGAGAGAAAAAAAGTAGTCTGAGGGCATTATTTGAAATGCAAGAGATAGGATGGGAAGGAAGGGCCTTTGCAGAAGGTGCATGGGACCTTATGGAATGTATAAATTAAGAATTAATAATACTAAACAGCCAAAAAAAAAAAGAAGAGAGAAAGAGAAAAAAAAAGTATTCTGGGGGCAATATTTGAAATGCAAGAGATAGGATGGGAAGGAAGGGCCTTTGAAGAAGGTGCATGGGACCTTATGGAATGTATAAATTAAGAATTGATAATACTAAACAGCAAAAAAAAAAAGAAGAGAGAAAGAGAAAAAAAAAGTAGTCTGAGGGCATTATTTGAAATGCAAGAGATAGGATGGGAAGGAAGGGCCTTTGCAGAGGGTGCATGAGACCTTATGGAATGTATAAATTAAGAATTGATAATACTAAACAGCCAAAAAAAAAAAGGAAGAGAGAAAGAGAAAAAAAAAGTAGTCTGAGGGCATTATTTGAAATGCAAGAGATAGGATGGGAAGGCAGGGCCTTTGCAGAAGGTGCATGGGACCTTATGGAATGTATAAATTAAGAATTGATAATACTAAACAGCCCCAAAAAAAAGAAGAGAGAAAGAGAAAAAAAAAGTAGTCTGAGGGCATTATTTGAAATGCAAGAGATAGGATGGGAAGGAAGGGCCTTTGCAGAAGGTGCATGGGACCTTATGGAATGTATAAATTAAGAATTGATAATACTAAATAGCCAAAAAAAAAAAGAGAAAGAGAAAAAAAAAGTATTCTGGGGGCATTATTTGAAATGCAAGAGATAGGATGGGAAGGAAGGGCCTTTGCAGAAGGTGCATGGGACCTTATGGAATGTATAAATTAAGAATTGATAATACTAAACAGCCAAAAAAAAGAAGACAGAAAGAGAAAAAAAAAGTAGTCTGAGGGCATTATTTGAAATGCAAGAGATAGGATGGGAAGGAAGGGCCTTTGCAGAAGGTGCATGGGACCTTATGGAATGTACAAATTAAGAATTGATAATACTAAACAGCCAAAAAAAAAAGAAGAGAGAAAGAGAAAAAAAAAGTAGTCTGGGGGCATTATGTGAAATGCAAGAGATAGGATGGGAAGGAAGGGCCTTTGCAGAGGGTGCATGGGACCTTATGGAATGTATAAATTAAGAATTGATAATACTAAACAGCCAAAAAAAAAAGAAGAGAGAAAGAGAAAAAAAAAGTAGTCTGAGGGCATTATGTGAAATGCAAGAGATAGGACGGGAAGGAAGGGCCTTTGCAGAGGGTGCATGGGACCTTATGGAATGTATAAATTAAGAATTGATAATACTAAACAGCCAAAAAAAAAGGAGAGAGAAAGAGAAAAAAAAGTAGTATGAGGGCATTATTTGAAATGCAAGAGATAGGATGGGAAGGAAGGGCCTTTGCAGAGGGTGCATGGGACCTTATGGAATGTATAAATTAAGAATTGATAATACTAAACAGCCAAAAAAAAAAGAAGACAGAAAGAGAAAAAAAAAGTAGTCTGAGGGCATTATTTGAAATGCAAGAGATAGGATGGGAAGGAAGGGCCTTTGCAGAAGGTGCATGGGACCTTATGGAATGTACAAATTAAGAATTGATAATACTAAACAGCCAAAAAGAAAAGAAGAGAGAATGAGAAAAAAAAAGTAGTCTGAGGGCATTATGTGAAATGCAAGAGATAGGATGGGAAGGAAGGGTCTTTGCAGAGGGTGCATGGGACCTTATGGAATGTATAAATTAAGAATTGATAATACTAAACAGCCAAAAAAAAAAAGAGAGAAAGAGAAAAAAAAAAGTAGTCTGAGGGCATTATTTGAAATGCAAGAGATAGGATGGGAAGGAAGGGCCTTTGCAGAAGGTGCATGGGACCTTATGGAATGTATAAATTAAGAATTGATAATACTAAACAGCCAAAAAAAAAAGAAGAGAGAAAGAGAAAAAAAAAGTATTCTGGGGGCATTATTTGAAATGCAAGAGATAGGATGGGAAGGAAGGGCCTTTGAAGAAGGTGCATGGGACCTTATGGAATGTATAAATTAAGAATTGATAATACTAAACAGCCAAAAAAAAAAAGAAAGAAAGAGAAAAAAAAAGTAGTCTGAGGGCATTATTTGAAATGCAAGAGATAGGATGGGAAGGAAAGGCCTTTGCAGAAGGTGCATGGGACCTTATGGAATGTATGAATTAAGAATTGATAATACTAAACAGCCAAAAAAAAAAGAAGAGAGAAAGAGAAAAAAAAAGTATTCTGGGGGCATTATTTGAAATGCAAGGGATAGGATGGGAAGGAAGGGCATTTGCAGAAGGTGCATGGGACCTTATGGAATGTATAAATTAAGAATTGATAATACTAAACAGCCAAAAAAAAAGAAGAGAGAACGAGAGAAAAAAAGTAGTCTGAGGGCATTATTTGAAATGCAAGAGATAGGATGGGAAGGAAGGGCCTTTGCAGAAGGTGCATGGGACCTTATGGAATGTATAAATTAAGAATTAATAATACTAAACAGCCAAAAAAAAAAAAAAGAAGAGAGAAAGAGAAAAAAAAAAGTATTCTGGGGGCAATATTTGAAATGCAAGAGATAGGATGGGAAGGAAGGGCCTTTGAAGAAGGTGCATGGGACCTTATGGAATGTATAAATTAAGAATTGATAATACTAAACAGCCAAAAAAAAAAAGAAGAGAGAAAGAGAAAAAAAAAAGTAGTCTGAGGGCATTATTTGAAATGCAAGAGATAGGATGGGAAGGAAGGGCCTTTGCAGAAGGTGCATGGGACCTTATGGAATGTATAAATTAAGAATTGATAATACTAAACAGCCAAAAAAAAAAAAAAGAAGAGAGAAAGAGAAAAAAAAAGTATTCTGGGGGCATTATTTGAAATGCAAGAGATAGGATGGGAAGGAAGGGCCTTTGAAGAAGGTGCATGGGACCTTATGGAATGTATAAATTAAGAATTGATAATACTAAACAGCCAAAAAAAAAAAAAAAGAGAGAAAGAGAAAAAAAAAAGTAGTCTGAGGGCATTATTTGAAATGCAAGAGATAGGATGGGAAGGAAGGGCCTTTGCAGAAGGTGCATGGGACCTTATGGAATGTATAAATTAAGATATGATAATACTAAACAGCCAAAAAAAAAAAAGAAGTGAGAAAGAGAAAAAAAAAGTAGTCTGAGGGCATTATTTGAAATGCAAGAGATAGGATGGGAAGGAAGGGCCTTTGCAGAAGGTGCATGGGACCTTATGGAATGTATAAATTAAGAATTGATAATACTAAACAGCCAAAAAAAAAAAGAAGAGAGAAAGAGAAAAAAAAAGTATTCTGGGGGCATTATTTGAAATGCAAGAGATAGGATGGGAAGGAAGGGCCTTTGAAGAAGGTGCATGGGACCTTATGGAATGTATAAATTAAGAATTGATAATACTAAACAGCCAAAAAAAAAAAAGAAGAGAGAAAGAGAAAAAAAAAGTAGTCTGAGGGCATTATTTGAAATGCAAGAGATAGGAAGGGAAGGAAGGGCCTTTGCAGAAGGTGCATGGGACCTTATGGAATGTATGAATTAAGAATTGATAATACTAAGCAGCCAAAAAAAAAAGAAGAGAGAAAGAGAAAAAAAAAAGTATTCTGGGGGCATTATTTGAAATGCAAGGGATAGGATGGGAAGGAAGGGCATTTGCAGAAGGTGCATGGGACCTTATGGAATGTATAAATTAAGAATTGATAATACTAAACAGCCAAAAAAAAAGAAGAGAGAACGAGAGAAAAAAAGTAGTCTAAGGGCATTATTTGAAATGCAAGAGATAGGATGGGAAGGAAGGGCCTTTGCAGAAGGTGCATGGGACCTTATGGAATGTATAAATTAAGAATTAATAATACTAAACAGCCAAAAAAAAAAAAGAAGAGAGAAAGAGAAAAAAAAAGTATTCTGGGGGCAATATTTGAAATGCAAGAGATAGGATGGGAAGGAAGGGCCTTTGAAGAAGGTGCATGGGACCTTATGGAATGTATAAATTAAGAATTGATAATACTAAACAGCAAAAAAAAAAAAGAAGAGAGAAAGAGAAAAAAAAAGTAGTCTGAGGGCATTATTTGAAATGCAAGAGATAGGATGGGAAGGAAGGGCCTTTGCAGAGGGTGCATGAGACCTTATGGAATGTATAAATTAAGAATTGATAATACTAAACAGCCAAAAAAAAAAAAGGAAGAGAGAAAGAGAAAAAAAAAGTAGTCTGAGGGCATTATTTGAAATGCAAGAGATAGGATGGGAAGGCAGGGCCTTTGCAGAAGGTGCATGGGACCTTATGGAATGTATAAATTAAGAATTGATAATACTAAACAGCCCCAAAAAAAGAAGAGAGAAAGAGAAAAAAAAAGTAGTCTGAGGGCATTATTTGAAATGCAAGAGATAGGATGGGAAGGAAGGGCCTTTGCAGAAGGTGCATGGGACCTTATGGAATGTATAAATTAAGAATTGATAATACTAAATAGCCAAAAAAAAAAAGAGAAAGAGAAAAAAAAAGTATTCTGGGGGCATTATTTGAAATGCAAGAGATAGGATGGGAAGGAAGGGCCTTTGCAGAAGGTGCATGGGACCTTATGGAATGTATAAATTAAGAATTGATAATACTAAACAGCCAAAAAAAAGAAGACAGAAAGAGAAAAAAAAAGTAGTCTGAGGGCATTATTTGAAATGCAAGAGATAGGATGGGAAGGAAGGGCCTTTGCAGAAGGTGCATGGGACCTTATGGAATGTACAAATTAAGAATTGATAATACTAAACAGCCAAAAAGAAAAGAAGAGAGAATGAGAAAAAAAAAGTAGTCTGAGGGCATTATGTGAAATGCAAGAGATAGGATGGGAAGGAAGGGTCTTTGCAGAGGGTGCATGGGACCTTATGGAATGTATAAATTAAGAATTGATAATACTAAACAGCCAAAAAAAAAAAAAAGAGAGAAAGAGAAAAAAAAAGTAGTCTGAGGGCATTATTTGAAATGCAAGAGATAGGATGGGAAGGAAGGGCCTTTGCAGAAGGTGCATGGGACCTTATGGAATGTATAAATTAAGAATTGATAATACTAAACAGCCAAAAAAAAAAGAAGAGAGAAAGAGAAAAAAAAAAGTAGTCTGAGGGCATTATTTGAAATGCAAGAGATAGGATGGGAAGGAAGGGCCTTTGCAGAAGGTGCATGGGACCTTATGGAATGTATAAATTAAGAATTGATAATACTAAACAGCCAAAAAAAAAAAGAAGAGAGAAAGAGAAAAAAAAAGTGTTCTGGGGGCATTATTTGAAATGCAAGAGATAGGATGGGAAGGAAGGGCCTTTGAAGAAGGTGCATGGGACCTTATGGAATGTATAACTTAAGAATTGATAATACTAAACAGCCAAAAAAAAAAAAAGAAGAGAGAAAGAGAAAAAAAAAGTAGTCTGAGGGCATTATTTGAAATGCAAGAGATAGGATGGGAAGGAAAGGCCTTTGCAGAAGGTGCATGGGACCTTATGGAATGTATGAATTAAGAATTGATAATACTAAACAGCCAAAAAAAAAAAGAAGAGAGAAAGAGAAAAAAAAAAGTATTCTGGGGGCATTATTTGAAATGCAAGGGATAGGATGGGAAGGAAGGGCATTTGCAGAAGGTGCATGGGACCTTATGGAATGTATAAATTAAGAATTGATAATACTAAACAGCCAAAAAAAAAGAAGAGAGAACGAGAGAAAAAAAGTAGTCTGAGGGCATTATTTGAAATGCAAGAGATAGGATGGGAAGGAAGGGCCTTTGCAGAAGGTGCATGGGACCTTATGGAATGTATAAATTAAGAATTAATAATACTAAACAGCCAAAAAAAAAAAAAGAAGAGAGAAAGAGAAAAAAAAGTATTCTGGGGGCAATATTTGAAATGCAAGAGATAGGATGGGAAGGAAGGGCCTTTGAAGAAGGTGCATGGGACCTTATGGAATGTATAAATTAAGAATTGATAATACTAAACAGCCAAAAAAAAAAAAAGAAGAGAGAAAGAGAAAAAAAAAAGTAGTCTGAGGGCATTATTTGAAATGCAAGAGATAGGATGGGAAGGAAGGGCCTTTGCAGAAGGTGCATGGGACCTTATGGAATGTATAAATTAAGAATTGATAATACTAAACAGCCAAAAAAAAAAAAGAAGAGAGAAAGAGAAAAAAAAAGTATTCTGGGGGCATTATTTGAAATGCAAGAGATAGGATGGGAAGGAAGGGCCTTTGAAGAAGGTGCATGGGACCTTATGGAATGTATAAATTAAGAATTGATAATACTAAACAGCCAAAAAAAAAAAGAGAGAAAGAGAAAAAAAAAGTAGTCTGAGGGCATTATTTGAAATGCAAGAGATAGGATGGGAAGGAAGGGCCTTTGCAGAAGGTGCATGGGACCTTATGGAATGTATAAATTAAGATATGATAATACTAAACAGCCAAAAAAAAAAAGAAGAGAGAAAGAGAAAAAAAAATGTAGTCTGAGGGCATTATTTGAAATGCAAGAGATAGGATGGGAAGGAAGGGCCTTTGCAGAAGGTGCATGGGACCTTATGGAATGTATAAATTAAGAATTGATAATACTAAACAGCCAAAAAAAAAAAGAAGAGAGAAAGAGAAAAAAAAAGTATTCTGGGGGCATTATTTGAAATGCAAGAGATAGGATGGGAAGGAAGGGCCTTTGAAGAAGGTGCATGGGACCTTATGGAATGTATAAATTAAGAATTGATAATACTAAACAGCCAAAAAAAAAAGAAGAGAGAAAGAGAAAAAAAAAGTAGTCTGAGGGCATTATTTGAAATGCAAGAGATAGGAAGGGAAGGAAGGGCCTTTGCAGAAGGTGCATGGGACCTTATGGAATGTATGAATTAAGAATTGATAATACTAAACAGCCAAAAAAAAAAAGAAGAGAGAAAGAGAAAAAAAAAAGTATTCTGGGGGCATTATTTGAAATGCAAGGGATAGGATGGGAAGGAAGGGCATTTGCAGAAGGTGCATGGGACCTTATGGAATGTATAAATTAAGAATTGATAATACTAAACAGCCAAAAAAAAAAGAAGAGAGAACGAGAGAAAAAAAGTAGTCTGAGGGCATTATTTGAAATGCAAGAGATAGGATGGGAAGGAAGGGCCTTTGCAGAAGGTGCATGGGACCTTATGGAATGTATAAATTAAGAATAATTAATACTAAACAGCCAAAAAAAAAAAAAGAAGAGAGAAAGAGAAAAAAAAAGTATTCTGGGGGCAATATTTGAAATGCAAGAGATAGGATGGGAAGGAAGGGCCTTTGAAGAAGGTGCATGGGACCTTATGGAATGTATAAATTAAGAATTGATAATACTAAACAGCAAAAAAAAAAGAAGAGAGAAAGAGAAAAAAAAAGTAGTCTGAGGGCATTATTTGAAATGCAAGAGATAGGATGGGAAGGAAGGGCCTTTGCAGAGGGTGCATGAGACCTTATGGAATGTATAAATTAAGAATTGATAATACTAAACAGCCAAAAAAAAAAGGAAGAGAGAAAGAGAAAAAAAAAGTAGTCTGAGGGCATTATTTGAAATGCAAGAGATAGGATGGGAAGGCAGGGCCTTTGCAGAAGGTGCATGGGACCTTATGGAATGTATAAATTAAGAATTGATAATACTAAACAGCCCCAAAAAAAAGAAGAGAGAAAGAGAAAAAAAAAGTAGTCTGAGGGCATTATTTGAAATGCAAGAGATAGGATGGGAAGGAAGGGCCTTTGCAGAAGGTGCATGGGACCTTATGGAATGTATAAATTAAGAATTGATAATACTAAATAGCCAAAAAAAAAGAAGAGAGAAAGAGAAAAAAAAAGTATTCTGGGGGCATTATTTGAAATGCAAGAGATAGGATGGGAAGGAAGGGCCTTTGCAGAAGGTGCATGGGACCTTATGGAATCTATAAATTAAGAATTGATAATACTAAACAGCCAAAAAAAAAGAAGAGAGAAAGAGAAAAAAAAAGTAGTCTGAGGGCATTATTTGAAATGCAAGAGATAGGATGGGAAGGAAGGGCCTTTGCAGAGGGTGCATGGGACCTTATGGAATGTATAAATTAAGAATTGATAATACTAAACAGCCAAAAAAAAAAAAGAAGAGAGAAAGAGAAAAAAAAAGTATTCTGGGGGCATTATTTGAAATGCAAGAGATAGGATGGGAAGGAAGGGCCTTTGCAGAAGGTGCATGGGACCTTATGGAATGTATAAATTAAGAATTGATAATACTAAACAGCCAAAAAAAAAAAGAAGAGAGAAAGAGAAAAAAAAAGTATTCTGGGGGCATTATTTGAAATGCAAGAGATAGGATGGGAAGGAAGGGCCTTTGAAGAAGGTGCATGGGACCTTATGGAATGTATAAATTAAGAATTGATAATACTAAACAGCCAAAAAAAAAGAAGATAGAAAGAGAAAAAAAATGTAGTCTGAGGGCATTATTTGAAATGCAAGAGATAGGATGGGAAGGAAGGGCCTTTGCAGAGGGTGCATGGGACCTTATGGAATGTATAAATTAAGAATTGATAATACTAAACAGTAAAAAAAAAAAGAAGAGAGAAAGAGAAAAAAAAGTAGTCTGAGGGCATTATTTGAAATGCAAGAGATAGGATGGGAAGGAAGGGCCTTTGCAGAGGGTGCATGGGACCTTATGGAATGTATAAATTAAGAATTGATAATACTAAACAGCCAAAAAAAAAAAAGAAGAGAGAAAGAGAAAAAAAAAGTAGTCTGAGGGCATTATTTGAAATGCAAGAGATAGGATGGGAAGGAAGGGCCTTTGCAGAAGGTGCATGGGACCTTATGGAATGTATAAATTAAGAATTGATAATACTAAACAGCCCCCAAAAAAAAGAAGAGAGAAAGAGAAAAAAAAAAGTAGTCTGAGGGCATTATTTGAAATGCAAGAGATAGGATGGGAAGGAAGGGCCTTTGCAGAGGGTGCATGGGACCTTATGGAATGTATAAATTAAGAATTGATAATACTAAACAGCCAAAAAAAAAGAAGAGAGAAAGAGAAAAAAAAAGTATTCTGGGGGCATTATTTGAAATGCAAGAGATAGGATGGGAAGGAAGGGCCTTTGCAGAAGGTGCATGGGACCTTATGGAATGTATAAATTAAGAATTGATAATACTAAACAGCCAAAAAAAAAAAAAAGAAGAGAGAAAGAGAAAAAAAAAGTATTCTGGGGGCATTATTTGAAATGCAAGAGATAGGATGGGAAGGAAGGGCCTTTGAAGAAGGTGCGTGGGACCTTATGGAATGTATAAATTAAGAATTGATAATACTAAACAGCCAAAAAAAGAAAAGAAGAGAGAAAGAGAAAAAAAAAGTAGTCTGAGGGCATTATTTGAAATGCAAGAGATAGGATGGGAAGGAAGGGCCTTTGCAGAAGGTGCATGGGACCTTATGGAATGTATGAATTAAGAATTGATAATACTAAACAGCCAAAAAAAAAAGAAGAGAGAAAGAGAAAAAAAAAGTATTTTTGAAATGCAAGAGATAGGATGGGAAGGAAGGGCATTTGCAGAAGGTGCATGGGACCTTATGGAATGTATAAATTAAGAATTGATAATACTAAACAGCCAAAAAAAAAAAAAAGAAGAGAGAACGAGAGAAAAAAAGTAGTCTGAGGGCATTATTTGAAATGCAAGAGATAGGATGGGAAGGAAGGGCCTTTGCAGAAGGTGCATGGGACCTTATGGAATGTATAAATTAAGAATTGATAATACTAAACAGCCAAAAAAAAAAGAAGAGATAAAGAGAAAAAAAAAGTATTCTGGGGGCAATATTTGAAATGCAAGAGATAGGATGGGAAGGAAGGGCCTTTGAAGAAGGTGCATGGGACCTTATGGAATGTATAAATTAAGAATTGATAATACTAAACAGCAAAAAAAAAAGAAGAGAGAAAGAGAAAAAAAAAGTAGTCTGAGGGCATTATTTGAAATGCAAGAGATAGGATGGGAAGGAAGGGCCTTTGCAGAGGGTGCATGAGACCTTATGGAATGTATAAATTAAGAATTGATAATACTAAACAGCCAAAAAAAAAGGAAGAGAGAAAGAGAAAAAAAAAGTAGTCTGAGGGCATTATTTGAAATGCAAGAGATAGGATGGGAAGGAAGGGCCTTTGCAGAAGGTGCATGGGACCTTATGGGATGTATAAATTAGGAATTGATAATACTAATCAGCCAAAAAAAAAAAGAAAAGAGAAAGAGAAAAAAAATGTAGTCTGAGGGCATTATTTGAAATGCAAGAGATAGAATGGGAAGGAAGGGCCTTTGCAGAAGGTGCATGGGACCTTATGGAATGTATAAATTAAGAATTGATAATACTAAACAGCCAAAAAAAAAGAAGAGAGAAAGAGATAAAAAAAAGTAGTCTGAGGGCATTATTTGAAATGCAAGAGATAGGATGGGAAGGAAGGGCCTTTGCAGAAGGTGCATGGGACCTTATGGAATGTATAAATTAAGAATTGATAATACTAAACAGCCAAAAAAAAAAGAAGAGAGAAAGAGAAAAAAAAAAGTAGTCTGAGGGCATTATATGAAATGCAAGAGATAGGATGGGAAGGAAGGGCCTTTGCAGAGGGTGCATGGGACCTTATGGAATGTATAAATTAAGAATTGATAATACTAAACAGCCAAAAAAAAAGAAGAGAGAAAGAGAAAAAAAAAGTAGTCTGAGGGCATTATGTGAAATGCAAGAGATAGGATGGGAAGGAAGGGCCTTTGCAGAGGGTGCATAGGACCTTATGGAATGTATAAATTAAGAATTGATAATACTAAACAGCCAAAAAAAAGAAAGAAGAGAGAAAGAGAAAAAAAAAGTAGTCTGACGGCATTATGTGAAATGCAAGAGATAGGATGGGAAGGAAGGGCCTTTGCAGAGGGTGCATGGGACCTTATGGAATGTATAAATTAAGAATTGATAATACTAAACAGCCAAAAAAAAAGAAGAGAGAAAGAGAAAAAAAAAAGTAGTCTGAGGGCATTATGTGAAATGCAAGAGATAGGATGGGAAGGAAGGGCCTTTGCAGAGGGTGCATGGGTCCTTATGGAATGTATAAATTAAGAATTGATAATACTAAACAGCCCAAAAAAAAAGAAGACAGAAAGAGAAAAAAAAAAGTAGTCTGAGGGCATTACGTGAAATGCAAGAGATAGGATGGGAACGAAGGGCCTTTGCAGAGGGTGCATGGGACCTAATGGAATGTATAAATTAAGAATTGATAATACTAAACAGCCAAAAAAAAAAAAGAAGAGAGAAAGAGAAAAAAAAAGTAGTCTGAGGGCATTATTTGAAATGCAAGAGATAGGATGGGAAGGAAGGGCCTTTGCAGAGGGTGCATGGGACCTTATGGAATGTATAAATTAAGAATTGATAATACTAAACAGCCAAAAAAAAAAGAAGAGAGAAAGAGAAAAAAAAAGTAGTCTGAGGGCATTATTTGAAATGCAAGAGATAGGATGGGAAGGAAGGGCCTTTGCAGAGGGTGCATGGGACCTTATGGAATGTATAAATTAAGAATTGATAATACTAAACAGCCAAAAAAAAAAGAAGAGAGAAAGAGAAAAAAAAGTAGTCTGAGGGCATTATTTGAAATGCAAGAGATAGGATGGGAAGGAAGGGCCTTTGCAGAGGGTGCATGGGACCTTATGGAATGTATAAATTAAGAATTGATAATACTAAACAGCCAAAAAAAAAAGAAGACAGAAAGAGAAAAAAAAAAGTAGTCTGAGGGCATTATGTGAAATGCAAGAGATAGGATGGGAAGGAAGGGCCTTTGCAGAGGGTGCATGGGACCTTATGGAATGTATAAATTAAGAATTGATAATACTAAACAGCCAAAAAAAAAAGAAGAGAGAAAGAGAAAAAAAAGTAGTCTGAGGGCATTATTTGAAATGCAAGAGATAGGATGGGAAGGAAGGGCCTTTGCAGAAGGTGCATGGGACCTTATGGAATGTATAAATTAAGAATTTATAATACTAAACAGCCAAAAAAAAAGAAGGGAGAAAGAGAAAAAAAAAGTAGTCTGAGGGCATTATTTGAAATGCAAGAGATAGGATGGGAAGGAAGGGCCTTTGCAGAAGGTGCATGGGACCTTATGGAATGTATAAATTAAGAATTGATAATACTAAACAGCCAAAAAAAAAAGAAGAGAGAAAGAGAAAAAAAAGTAGTCTGAGGGCATTATTTGAAATGCAAGAGATAGGATGGGAAGGAAGGGCCTTTGCAGAGGGTGCATGGGAGCTTATGGAATGTATAAATTAGGAATTGATAATACTAAACAGCCCCCCCCAAAAAAGAAGAGAGAAAGTAAAAAAAAAAGTAGTCTGAGGGCATTATTTGAAATGCAAGAGATAGGATGGGAAGGAAGGGCCTTTGCAGAGGGTGCATGGGACCTTATGGAATGTATAAATTAAGAATTGATAATACTAAACAGCCAAAAAAAAAAGAAGAGAGAAAGAGAAATAAAAAAGTAGTCTGAGGGCAATTTTTGAAATGCAAGAGATAGGATGGGAAGGAAGGGCCTTTGCAGAAGGTGCATGGGACCTTATGGAATGTATAAATTAAGAATTGATAATACTAAACAGCCAAAAAAAAAGAAGAGAGAAAGAGAAAAAAAAGTAGTCTGAGGGCATTATTTGAAATGCAAGAGATAGGATGGGAAGGAAGGGCCTTTGCAGAGGGTGGATGGGACCTTATGGAATGTATAAATTAAGAATTGATAATACTAAACAGCCAAAAAAAAAAAAAAGAAGAGAGAAAGAGAAAAAAAAAAGTATTCTGGGGGCATTATTTGAAATGCAAGAGATAGGATGGGAAGGAAGGGCCTTTGCAGAAGGTGCATGGGACCTTATGGAATGTATAAATTAAGAATTGATAATATTAAACAGCCAAAAAAAAAAAAAAAGAAGAGAGAAAGAGAAAAAAAAAGTATTCTGGGGGCATTATTTGAAATGCAAGAGATAGGATGGGAAGGAAGGGCCTTTGAAGAAGGTGCATGGGACCTTATGGAATGTATAAATTAAGAATTGATAATACTAAACAGCCAAAAAAAAAAAAGAAGAGAGAAAGAGAAAAAAAAATGTAGTCTGAGGGCATTATTTGAAATGCAAGAGATAGGATGGGAAGGAAGGGCCTTTGCAGAGGGTGCATGGGACCTTATGGAATGTATAAATTAAGAATTGATAATACTAAACAGCCAAAAAAAAAAGAAGAGAGAAAGAGAAAAAAAAAGTAGTCTGAGGGCATTATTTGAAATGCAAGAGATAGGATGGGAAGGAAGGGCCTTTGCAGAGGGTGCATGGGACCTTATGGAATGTATAAATTAAGAATTGATAATACTAAACAGCCAAAAAAAAAGAAGAGAGAAAGAGAAAAAAAAAGTAGTCTGAGGGCATTATTTGAAATGCAAGAGATAGGATGGGAAGGAAGGGCCTTTGCAGAAGGTGCATGGGACCTTATGGAATGTATAAATTAAGAATTGATAATACTAAACAGCCAAAAAAAAAAGAAGACAGAAAGAGAAAAAAAAGTATTCTGGGGGATTATTTGAAATGCAAGAGATAGGATGGGAAGGAAGGGCCTTTGCAGAAGGTGCATGGGACCTTATGGAATGTATAAATTAAGAATTGATAATACTAAACAGCCAAAAAAAAAAGAAGAGAGAAAGAGAAAAAAAAAGTAGTCTGAGGGCATTATTTGAAATGCAAGAGATAGGATGGGAAGGAAGGGCCTTTGCAGAAGGTGCATGGGACCTTATGGAATGTATAAATTAAGAATTGATAATACTAAACAGCCAAAAAAAAAAAGAAGAGAGAAAGAGAAAAAAAAAGTATTCTGGGGGCATTATTTGAAATGCAAGAGATAGGATGGGAAGGAAGGGCATTTGCAGAAGGTGCATGGGACCTTATGGAATGTATAAATTAAGAATTGATAATACTAAACAGCCAAAAAAAAAAAGAAGAGAGAACGAGAGAAAAAAAGTAGTCTGAGGGCATTATTTGAAATGCAAGAGATAGGATGGGAAGGAAGGGCCTTTGCAGAAGGTGCATGGGACCTTATGGAATGTATAAATTAAGAATTGATAATACTAAACAGCCAAAAAAAAAAGAAGAGAGAAAGAGAAAAAAAAAGTATTCTGGGGGCAATATTTGAAATGCAAGAGATAGGATGGGAAGGAAGGGCCTTTGAAGAAGGTGCATGGGACCTTATGGAATGTATAAATTAAGAATTGATAATACTAAACAGCAAAAAAAAAAGAAGAGAGAAAGAGAAAAAAAAGTAGTCTGAGGGCATTATTTGAAATGCAAGAGATAGGATGGGAAGGAAGGGCCTTTGCAGAGGGTGCATGAGACCTTATGGAATGGATAAATTAAGAATTGATAATACTAAACAGCCAAAAAAAAAAGGAAGAGAGAAAGAGAAAAAAAAAGTAGTCTGAGGGCATTATTTGAAATGCAAGAGATAGGATGGGAAGGAAGGGCCTTTGCAGAAGGTGCATGGGACCTTATGGGATGTATAAATTAAGAATTGATAATACTAAACAGCCAAAAAAAAAAAGAAAAGAGAAAGAGAAAAAAAATGTAGTCTGAGGGCATTATTTGAAATGCAAGAGATAGAATGGGAAGGAAGGGCCTTTGCAGAAGGTGCATGGGACCTTATGGAATGTATAAATTAAGAATTGATAATACTAAACAGCCAAAAAAAAAGAAGAGAGAAAGAGATAAAAAAAGTAGTCTGAGGGCATTATTTGAAATGCAAGAGATAGGATGGGAAGGAAGGGCCTTTGCAGAAGGTGCATGGGACCTTATGGAATGTATAAATTAAGAATTGATAATACTAAACAGCCAAAAAAAAAAGAAGAGAGAAAGAGAAAAAAAAAGTAGTCTGAGGGCATTATGTGAAATGCAAGAGATAGGATGGGAAGGAAGGGCCTTTGCAGAGGGTGCATGGGACCTTATGGAATGTATAAATTAAGAATTGATAATACTAAACAGCCAAAAAAAAAGAAGAGAGAAAGAGAAAAAAAAAGTAGTCTGAGGGCATTATGTGAAATGCAAGAGATAGGATGGGAAGGAAGGGCCTTTGCAGAGGGTGCATAGGACCTTATGGAATGTATAAATTAAGAATTGATAATACTAAACAGCCAAAAAAAAGAAAGAAGAGAGAAAGAGAAAAAAAAAAAAGTAGTCTGACGGCATTATGTGAAATGCAAGAGATAGGATGGGAAGGAAGGGCCTTTGCAGAGGGTGCATGGGACCTTATGGAATGTATAAATTAAGAATTGATAATACTAAACAGCCAAAAAAAAAGAAGAGAGAAAGAGAAAAAAAAAAGTAGTCTGAGGGCATTATGTGAAATGCAAGAGATAGGATGGGAAGGAAGGGCCTTTGCAGAGGGTGCATGGGACCTTATGGAATGTATAAATTAAGAATTGATAATACTAAACAGCCCAAAAAAAAAAGAAGACAGAAAGAGAAAAAAAAAGTAGTCTGAGGGCATTACGTGAAATGCAAGAGATAGGATGGGAACGAAGGGCCTTTGCAGAGGGTGCATGGGACCTAATGGAATGTATAAATTAAGAATTGATAATACTAAACAGCCAAAAAAAAAAAGAAGAGAGAAAGAGAAAAAAAAAGTAGTCTGAGGGCATTATTTGAAATGCAAGAGATAGGATGGGAAGGAAGGGCCTTTGCAGAGGGTGCATGGGACCTTATGGAATGTATAAATTAAGAATTGATAATACTAAACAGCCAAAAAAAAAAGAAGAGAGAAAGAGAAAAAAAAGTAGTCTGAGGGCATTATTTGAAATGCAAGAGATAGGATGGGAAGGAAGGGCCTTTGCAGAGGGTGCATGGGACCTTATGGAATGTATAAATTAAGAATTGATAATACTAAACAGCCAAAAAAAAAAGAAGAGAGAAAGAGAAAAAAAAAGTAGTCTGAGGGCATTATTTGAAATGCAAGAGATAGGATGGGAAGGAAGGGCCTTTGCAGAGGGTGCATGGGACCTTATGGAATGTATAAATTAAGAATTGATAATACTAAACAGCCAAAAAAAAAAGAAGACAGAAAGAGAAAAAAAAAAGTAGTCTGAGGGCATTATGTGAAATGCAAGAGATAGGATGGGAAGGAAGGGCCTTTGCAGAGGGTGCATGGGACCTTATGGAATGTATAAATTAAGAATTGATAATACTAAACAGCCAAAAAAAAAGAGAAGAGAGAAAGAGAAAAAAAAAAGTAGTCTGAGGGCATTATTTGAAATGCAAGAGATAGGATGGGAAGGAAGGGCCTTTGCAGAAGGTGCATGGGACCTTATGGAATGTATAAATTAAGAATTGATAATACTAAACAGCCAAAAAAAAAAAAGAAGGGAGAAAGAGAAAAAAAAAGTAGTCTGAGGGCATTATTTGAAATGCAAGAGATAGGATGGGAAGGAAGGGCCTTTGCAGAAGGTGCATGGGACCTTATGGAATGTATAAATTAAGAATTGATAATACTAAACAGCCAAAAAAAAAAGAAGAGAGAAAGAGAAAAAAAAGTAGTCTGAGGGCATTATTTGAAATGCAAGAGATAGGATGGGAAGGAAGGGCTTTTGCAGAGGGTGCATGGGAGCTTATGGAATGTATAAATTAGGAATTGATAATACTAAACAGCCCCCCAAAAAAAAGAAGAGAGAAAGTAAAAAAAAGTAGTCTGAGGGCATTATTTGAAATGCAAGAGATAGGATGGGAAGGAAGGGCCTTTGCAGAGGGTGCATGGGACATTATGGAATGTATAAATTAAGAATTGATAATACTAAACAGCCAAAAAAAAAAGAAGAGAGAAAGAGAAAAAAAAAGTAGTCTGAGGGCAATTTTTGAAATGCAAGAGATAGGATGGGAAGGAAGGGCCTTTGCAGAAGGTGCATGGGACCTTATGGAATGTATAAATTAAGAATTGATAATACTAAACAGCCAAAAAAAAAAGAAGAGAGAAAGAGAAAAAAAAGTAGTCTGAGGGCATTAGGTGAAATGCAACAGATAGGATGGGAATGAAGGGCCTTTGCAGAGGGTGCATGGGACCTTATGGAATGTATAAATTAAGAATTGATAATACTAAACAGCCAAAAAAAAAAGAAGAGAGAAAGAGAAAAAAAAAGTAGTCTGGGGGCATTATGTGAAATGCAAGAGATAGGATGGGAAGGAAGGGCCTTTGCAGAGGGTGCATGGGACCTTATGGAATGTATAAATTAAGAATTGATAATACTAAACAGCCAAAAAAAAAGAAGAGAGAAAGAGAAAAAAAAAGTAGTCTGAGGGCATTATGTGAAATGCAAGAGATAGGATGGGAAGGAAGGGCCTTTGCAGAGGGTGCATGGGACCTTATGGAATGTATAAATTAAGAATTGATAATACTAAACAGCCAAAAAAAAAGAAGAGAGAAAGAGAAAAAAAAGTAGTATGAGGGCATTATTTGAAATGCAAGAGATAGGATGGGAAGGAAGGGCCTTTGCAGAGGGTGCATGGGACCTTATGGAATGTATAAATTAAGAATTGATAATACTAAACAGCCAAAAAAAAAAAAAAGAAGAGAGAAAGAGAAAAAAAAAGTAGTCTGAGGGCATTATGTGAAATGCAAGAGATAGGATGGGAAGGAAGGGCCTTTGCAGAGGGTGCATGGGACCTTATGGAATGTATAAATTAAGAATTGATAATACTAAACAGCCAAAAAAAAAAGAAGAGATAAAGAGAAAAAAAAAGTAGTCTGAGGGCATTATTTGAAATGCAAGAGATAGGATGGGAAGGAAGGGCCTTTGCAGAAGGTGCATGGGACCTTATGGAATGTATAAATTAAGAATTGATAATACTAAACAGCCAAAAAAAAAAAGAAGAGAGAAAGAGAAAAAAAAAAGTAGTCTGAGGGCATTATGTGAAATGCAAGAGATAGGATGGGAAGGAAGGGCCTTTGCAGAGGGTGCATGGGACCTTATGGAATGTATAAATTAAGAATTGATAATACTAAACAGCCAAAAAAAAAAAAAAAGAAGAGAGAAAGAGAAAAAAAAAGTAGTCTGAGGGCATTATTTGAAACGCAAGAGATAGGATGGGAAGGAAGGGCCTTTGCAGAGGGTGCATGGGCTCCCGTCTCGACTGCGGGAGGTGGCCAGTTCGACACCCACCGCCGGACACCCACCGGTAAAATGGGTACCAGCGTCCCCCGGCCCGGCGCCCGGCTCTCTCAGGGGTGTGCGTTTGGAAGAGGCTCTGCTAACCCTGCTGTGCTCCTTAGAGGGCTTAAAGTTTCGAACAACTAATGACCTGCAAAGGTCTGGTTCTCACAGGTCGGGTAGGACTAAAAGAAAACAAACTGGGTGGGCAGCAGTCGCAAGGGGCTCCGCAAGGGTTCCGAAGCGGTGGCCTTGTGGTAGAGCATCCGCCTCGCTTTCGGGAGGTACCGGGATCGATCCCTGGTGCCGCCGGTTACCCACCGGTTTTTAAATGGGTACAAGCTCTCCCCCGGCGTGGTGCTCGGCTCTTCTGGGGTGAAATGCTTGGGAAAAGGGGTCACGGCCCAAATAGTTGCGCCGATGTGGCAGTGATTCGTTCCGCCATCGGACAACAATAAGTCCGCCTTGCGCGGCAACAGCCGATTATGTGGCCCTTTTTTTACCGAAGCGGTGGCCTTGTGGTAGAGCATCCGCCTCGCATTCGGGAGGTACCGGGTTCGATCCCTGGTGCCGCCGGTTACCCACCGGTTTTTAAATGGGTACAAGCTTTCCCCCGGCCTGGTGCTCGGCTCTTCTGGGGTGAAATGCTTGGGAAAAGGGGTCACGGCCCAAATAGTTGCACCGATGTGGCAGTGATTCGTTCCGCCATCGGACAACAATAAGTCCGCCTTGCGCGGCAACAGCCCATTATGTGGCCCTTTTTTTTTTTTTGTTGCAGCCGGAGCCGACCTGCTCTGGACTGCGAGGATTTTCTGTTTTTTTTTTTTTTGTCACGCAGCCCGGGGTTTTGTTATTCGGCACGGCCTTTGCAGGCCATGGTTGTTCGAAACTAAGCCACCGAAGGGGCACAACAGGGTTAGCAGAGCCTCTTCCAAACGCACACCCCTAAAGGAGCCGGGCGCCGGGCCGGGGGACGCTTGTACCCAATTTTACCGGTGGGTGTCCGGCGGCGGGTTTCGAACTGACCACCTCCCGCAGCCGAGACGGGACCTTATGGTGCATGGGACCTTATGGAATGTATAAATTAAGAATTGATAATACTAAACAGCCAAAAAAAAAAAGAAGAGAGAAAGAGAAAAAAAAAGTAGTCTGAGGGCATTATTTGAAATGCAAGAGATAGGATGGGAAGGAAGGGCCTTTGCAGAGGGTGCATGGGACCTTATGGAATGTATGAATTAAGAATTGATAATACTAAACAGCCAAAAAAAAAAGAAGAGAGAAAGAGAAAAAAAAAGTAGTCTGAGGGCATTATGTGAAATGCAAGAGATAGGATGGGAAGGAAGGGCCTTTGCAGAGGGTGCATGGGACCTTATGGAATGTATAAATTAAGAATTGATAATACTAAACAGCCAAAAAAAAAAAAAAGAAGAGAGAAAGAGAAAAAAAAAATGTAGTCTGAGGGCATTATTTGAAATGCAAGAGATAGGATGGGAAGGAAGGGCCTTTGCAGAGGGTGCATGGGACCTTATGGAATGTATAAATTAAGAATTGATAATACTAAACAGCCAAAAACAAAAAAAGAAGAGAGAAAGAGAAAAAATAAAGTAGTCTGAGGGCATTATTTGAAATGCAAGAGATAGGATGGGAAGGAAGGGCCTTTGCAGAGGGTGCATGGGACCTTATGGAATGTATAAATTAAGAATTGATAATACTAAACAGCCAAAAAAAAAAAAAGAAGAGAGAAAGAGAAAAAAAAAGTAGTCTGAGGGCATTATTTGAAATGCAAGAGATAGGATGGGAAGGCAGGGCCTTTGCAGAAGGTGCATGGGACCTTATGGAACGTATAAATTAAGAATTGATAATACTAAACAGCCCAAAAAAAAAGAAGAGAGAAAGAGAAAAAAAAAGTAGTCTGAGGGCATTATTTGAAATGCAAGAGATAGGATGGGAAGGAAGGGCCTTTGCAGAGGGTGCATGGGACCTTATGGAATGTATAAATTAAGAATTGATAATACTAAATAGCCAAAAAAAAAAGAAGAGAGAAAGAGAAAAAAAAAAAGTATTCTGGGGGCATTATTTGAAATGCAAGAGATAGGATGGGAAGGAAGGGTCTTTGCAGAAGGTGCATGGGACCTTATGGAATGTATAAATTAAGAATTGATAATACTAAACAGCCAAAAAAAAAGAAGAGAGAAAGAGAAAAAAAAGTAGTCTGAGGGCATTTTTTGAAATGCAAGAGATAGGATGGGAAGGAAGGGCCTTTGCAGAAGGTGCATGGGACCTTATGGAATGTATAAATTAAGAATTGATAATACTAAACAGCCAAAAAAAAAAAAGAAGAGAGAAAGAGAAAAAAAAAGTAGTCTGAGGGCATTATTTGAAATGCAAGAGATAGGATGGGAAGGAAGGGCCTTTGCAGAGGGTGCATGGGACCTTATGGAATGTATAAATTAAGAATTGATAATACTAAACAGCCAAAAAAAAAAAAGAAGAGAGAAAGAGAAAAAAAAAGTATTCTGGGGGCATTATTTGAAATGCAAGAGATAGGATGGGAAGGAAGGGCCTTTGCAGAAGGTGCATGGGACCTTATGGAATGTATAAATTAAGAATTGATAATACTAAACAGCCAAAAAAAAAAAAGAAGAGAGAAAGAGAAAAAAAAAAGTATTCTGGGGGCATATTTGAAATGCAAGAGATAGGATGGGAAGGAAGGGCCTTTGAAGAAGGTGCATGGGACCTTATGGAATGTATAAATTAAGAATTGATAATACTAAACAGCCAAAAAAAAAAGAAGAGAGAAAGAGAAAAAAAATGTAGTCTGAGGGCATTATTTGAAATGCAAGAGATAGGATGGGAAGGAAGGGCCTTTGCAGAGGGTGCATGGGACCTTATGGAATGTATAAATTAAGAATTGATAATACTAAACAGCCAAAAAAAAAAGAAGAGAGAAAGAGAAAAAAAAAAGTAGTCTGAGGGCATTATTTGAAATGCAAGAGATAGGATGGGAAGGAAGGGCCTTTGCAGAGGGTGCATGGGACCTTATGGAATGTATAAATTAAGAATTGATAATACTAAACAGCCAAAAAAAAAGAAGAGAGAAAGAGAAAAAAAAAGTAGTCTGAGGGCATTATTTGAAATGCAAGAGATAGGATGGGAAGGAAGGGCCTTTGCAGAAGGTGCATGGGACCTTATGGAATGTATAAATTAAGAATTGATAATACTAAACAGCCAAAAAAAAAGAAGAGAGAAAGAGAAAAAAAAGTATTCTGGGGGATTATTTGAAATGCAAGAGATAGGATGGGAAGGAAGGGCCTTTGCAGAAGGTGCATGGGACCTTATGGAATGTATAAATTAAGAATTGATAATACTAAACAGCCAAAAAAAAAGAAGAGAGAAAGAGAAAAAAAAAGTAGTCTGAGGGCATTATTTGAAATGCAAGAGATAGGATGGGAAGGAAGGGCCTTTGCAGAAGGTGCATGGGACCTTATGGAATGTATAAAATAAGAATTGATAATACTAAACAGCCAAAAAAAAAAGAAGAGGGAAAGAGAAAAAAAAGTATTCTGGGGGCATTATTTGAAATGCAAGAGATAGGATGGGAAGGAAGCGACTTTGCAGAAGGTGCATGGGACCTTATGGAATGCATAAATTAAGAATTGATAATACTAAACAGCCAAAAAAAAAAGAAGAGAGAAAGAGAAAAAAAAAGTATTCTGGGGGCATTTTTTGAAATGCAAGAGATAGGATGGGAAGGAAGGGCCTTTGCAGAAGGTGCATGGGACCTTATGGAATGTATAAATTAAGAATTGATAATACTAAACAGCCAAAAAAAAAAGAAGAGAGAAAGAGAAAAAAAAAAGTAGTCTGAGGGCATTATTTGAAATGCAAGAGATAGGATGGGAAGGAAGGGCCTTTGCAGAAGGTGCATGGGACCTTATGGAATGTATAAATTAAGAATTGATAATACTAAACAGCCAAAAAAAAAAAAGAAGAGAGAAAGAGAAAAAAAAGTATTCTGGGGGCATTATTTGAAATGCAAGAGATAGGATGGGAAGGAAGGGCCCTTGCAGAAGGTGCATGGGACCTTATGGAATGTATAAATTAAGAATTGATAATACTAAACAGCCAAAAAAAAAAGAAGAGAGAAAGAGAAAAAAAAAGTAGTCTGAGGGCATTATTTGAAATGCAAGAGATAGGATGGGAAGGAAGGGCCTTTGCAGAAGGTGCATGGGACCTTATGGAATGTATAAATTAAGAATTGATAATACTAAACAGCCAAAAAAAAAAGAAGAGAGAAAGAGAAAAAAAAAGTAGTCTGAGGGCATTATTTGAAATGCAAGAGATAGGATGGGAAGAAAGGGCCTTTGCAGAAGGTGCATGGGACCTTATGGAATGTATAAATTAAGAATTGATAATACTAAACAGCCAAAAAAAAAAGAAGAGGGAAAGAGAAAAAAAAGTATTCTGGGGGCATTATTTGAAATGCAAGAGATAGGATGGGAAGGAAGGGACTTTGCAGAAGGTGCATGGGACCTTATGGAATGTATAAATTAAGAATTGATAATACTAAACAGCCAAAAAAAAAAAGAAGAGAGAAAGAGAAAAAAAAAGTATTCTGGGGGCATTTTTTGAAATGCAAGAGATAGGATGGGAAGGAAGGGCCTTTGCAGAAGGTGCATGGGACCTTATGGAATGTATAAATTAAGAATTGATAATACTAAACAGCCAAAAAAAAAAGAAGAGAGAAAGAGAAAAAAAAAAGTAGTCTGAGGGCATTATTTGAAATGCAAGAGATAGGATGGGAAGGAAGGGCCTTTGCAGAGGGTGCATGGGACCTTATGGAATGTATAAATTAAGAATTGATAATACTAAACAGCCAAAAAAAAAAAGAAGAGAGAAAGAGAAAAAAAAGTATTCTGGGGGCATTATTTGAAATGCAAGAGATAGGATGGGAAGGAAGGGCCTTTGCAGAAGGTGCATGGGACCTTATGGAATGTATAAATTAAGAATTGATAATACTAAACAGCCAAAAAAAAAAGAAGAGAGAAAGAGAAAAAAAAAGTATTCTGGGGGCATTTTTTGAAATGCAAGAGATAGGATGGGAAGGAAGGGCCTTTGCAGAGTGTGCATGGGACCTTATGGAATGTATAATTTAAGAATTGATAATACTAAACAGCAAAAAAAAAAAGAAGAGAGAAAGAGAAAAAAAAAGTAGTCTGAGGGCATTATTTGAAATGCAAGAGATAGGATGGGAAGGAAGGGCCTTTGCAGAAGGTGCATGGGACCTTATGGAATGTATAAATTAAGAATTGATAATACTAAACAGCCAAAAAAAAAAGAAGGAAGAAAGAGAAAAAAAAAGTAGTCTGAGGGCATTATTTGAAATGCAAGAGATAGGATGGGAAGGAAGGGCCTTTGCAGAAGGTGCATGGGACCTTATGGAATGTATAAATTAAGAATTGATAATACTAAACAGCCAAAAAAAAAAGAAGAGAGAAAGAGAAAAAAAAGTAGTCTGAGGGCATTATTTGAAATGCAAGAGATAGGATGGGAAGGAAGGGCCTTTGCAGAGGGTGCATGGGAGCTTATGGAATGTATAAATTAGGAATTGATAATACTAAACAGCCCCCCCAAAAAAAGAAGAGAGAAAGTAAAAAAAAGTAGTCTGAGGGCATTATTTGAAATGCAAGAGATAGGATGGGAAGGAAGGGCCTTTGCAGAAGGTGCATGGGACCTTATGAAATGTATGAATTAAGAATTGATAATACTAAACAGCCAAAAAAAAAAAGAAGAGAGAAGGAGAAAAAAAAAGTATTCTGGGGGCATTATTTGAAATGCAAGAAATAGGATGGGAAGGAAGGGCATTTGCAGAAGGTGCATGGGACCTTATGGAATGTATAAATTAAGAATTGATAATACTAAACAGCCAAAAAAAAAAGAAGAGAGAACGAGAGAAAAAAAGTAGTCTGAGGGCATTATTTGAAATGCAAGAGATAGGATGGGAAGGAGGGGCCTTTGCAGAAGGTGCATGGGACCTTATGGAATGTATAAATTAAGAATTGATAATACTAAACAGCCAAAAAAAAAAAAGAAGAGAGAAAGAGAAAAAAAAAAGTATTCTGGGGGCAATATTTGAAATGCAAGAGATAGGATGGGAAGGAAGGGCCTTTGAAGAAGGTGCATGGGACCTTATGGAATGTATAAATTAAGAATTGATAATACTAAACAGCAAAAAAAAAAGAAGAGAGAAAGAGAAAAAAAAAGTAGTCTGAGGGTATTATTTGAAATGCAAGAGATAGGATGGGAAGGAAGGGCCTTTGCAGAGGGTGCATGAGACCTTATGGAATGTATAAATTAAGAATTGATAATACTAAACAGCCAAAAAAAAAAGGAAGAGAGAAAGAGAAAAAAAAAGTAGTCTGAGGGCATTATTTGAAATGCAAGAGATAGGATGAGAAGGAAGGGCCTTTGCAGAAGGTGCATGGGACCTTATGGGATGTATAAATTAAGAATTGATAATACTAAACAGCCAAAAAAAAAAAAAGAAAAGAGAAAGAGAAAAAAAATGTAGTCTGAGGGCATTATTTGAAATGCAAGAGACAGAATGGGAAGGAAGGGCCTTTGCAGAAGGTACATGGGACCTTATGGAATGTATAAATTAAGAATTGATAATACTAAACAGCCAAAAAAAAAAGAGAGAAAGAGATAAAAAAAAGTAGTCTGAGGGCATTATTTGAAATGCAAGAGATAGGATGGGAAGGAAGGGCCTTTGCAGAAGGTGCATGGGACCTTATGGAATGTATAAATTAAGAATTGATAATACTAAACAGCCAAAAAAAAAAGAAGAGAGAAAGAGAAAAAAAAAGTAGTCTGAGGGCATTATGTGAAATGCAAGAGATAGGATGGGAAGGAAGGGCCTTTGCAGAGGGTGCATGGGACCTTATGGAATGTATAAATTAAGAATTGATAATACTAAACAGCCAAAAAAAAAGAAGAGAGAAAGAGAAAAAAAAAGTAGTCTGAGGGCATTATGTGAAATGCAAGAGATAGGATGGGAAGGAAGGGCCTTTGCAGAGGGTGCATGGGACCTTATGGAATGTATAAATTAAGAATTGATAATACTAAACAGCCAAAAAAAAGAAAGAAGAGAGAAAGAGAAAAAAAAAAGTAGTCTGACGGCATTATGTGAAATGCAAGAGATAGGATGGGAAGGAAGGGCCTTTGCAGAGGGTGCATGCGACCTTATGGAATGTATAAATTAAGAATTGATAATACTAAACAGCCAAAAAAAAAAGAAGAGAGAAAGAGAAAAAAAAAAGTAGTCTGAGGGCATTATGTGAAATGCAAGAGATAGGATGGGAAGGAAGGGCCTTTGCAGAGGGTGCATGGGACCTTATGGAATGTATAAATTAAGAATTGATAATACTAAACAGCCAAAAAAAAAAGAAGAGAGAAAGAGAAAAAAAAAGTAGTCTGAGGGCATTATTTGAAATGCAAGAGATAGGATGGGAAGGAAGGGCCTTTGCAGAAGGTGCATGGGACCTTATGGAATGTATAAATTAAGAATTGATAATACTAAACAGCCAAAAAAAAAGAAGAGAGAAAGAGAAAAAAAAGTATTCTGGGGGATTATTTGAAATGCAAGAGATAGGATGGGAAGGAAGGGCCTTTGCAGAAGGTGCATGGGACCTTATGGAATGTATAAATTAAGAATTGATAATACTAAACAGCCAAAAAAGAAAGAAGAGAGAAAGAGAAAAAAAAAGTAGTCTGAGGCCATTATTTGAAATGCAAGAGATAGGATGGGAAGGAAGGGCCTTTGCAGAAGGTGCATGGGACCTTATGGAATGTATAAATTAAGAATTGATAATACTAAACAGCCAAAAAAAAAGAAGAGGGAAAGAGAAAAAAAAGTATTCTGGGGGCATTATTTGAAATGCAAGAGATAGGATGGGAAGGAAGGGACTTTGCAGAAGGTGCATGGGACCTTATGGAATGTATAAATTAAGAATTGATAATACTAAACAGCCAAAAAAAAAAGAAGAGAGAAAGAGAAAAAAAAAAGTATTCTGGGGGCATTTTTTGAAATGCAAGAGATTGGATGGGAAGGAAGGGCCTTTGCAGAAGGTGCATGGGACCTTATGGAATGTATAAATTAAGAATTGATAATACTAAACAGCCAAAAAAAAAAGAAGAGAGAAAGAGAAAAAAAAAAGTAGTCTGAGGGCATTATTTGAAGTGCAAGAGATAGGATGGGAAGGAAGGGCCTTTGCAGAAGGTGCATGGGACCTTATGGAATGTATAAATTAAGAATTGATAATACTAAACAGCCAAAAAAAAAAAGAAGAGAGAAAGAGAAAAAAAAGTATTCTGGGGGCATTATTTAAAATGCAAGAGATAGGATGGGAAGGAAGGGCCTTTGCAGAAGGTGCATGGGACCTTATGGAATGTATAAATTAGGAATTGATAATACTAAACAGCCAAAAAAAAAGAAGAGAGAAAGAGAAAAAAAAAGTAGTCTGAGGGCATTATTTGAAATGCAAGAGATAGGATGGGAAGGAAGGGCCTTTGCAGAAGGTGCATGGGACCTTATGGAATGTATAAATTAAGAATTGATAATACTAAACAGCCAAAAAAAAGAAGAAGAGAGAAAGAGAAAAAAAAAGTAGTCTGAGGGCATTATTTGAAATGCAAGAGATAGGATGGGAAGGAAGGGCCTTTGCAGAAGGTGCATGGGACCTTATGGAATGTATAAATTAAGAATTGATAATACTAAACAGCCAAAAAAAAAAGAAGAGGGAAAGAGAAAAAAAAGTATTCTGGGGGCATTATTTGAAATGCAAGAGATAGGATGGGAAGGAAGGGACTTTGCAGAAGGTGCATGGGACCTTATGGAATGTATAAATTAAGAATTGATAATACTAAACAGCCAAAAAAAAAAGAAGAGAGAAAGAGAAAAAAAAAGTATTCTGGGGGCATTTTTTGAAATGCAAGAGATAGGATGGGAAGGAAGGGCCTTTGCAGAAGGTGCATGGGACCTTATGGAATGTATAAATTAAGAATTGATAATACTAAACAGCCAAAAAAAAAAGAAGAGAGAAAGAGAAAAAAAAAGTAGTCTGAGGGCATTATTTGAAATGCAAGAGATAGGATGGGAAGGAAGGGCCTTTGCAGAGGGTGCATGGGACCTTATGGAATGTATAAATTAAGAATTGATAATACTAAACAGCCAAAAAAAAAAGAAGAGAGAAAGAGAAAAAAAAGTATTCTGGGGGCATTATTTGAAATGCAAGAGATAGGATGGGAAGGAAGGGCCTTTGCAGAAGGTGCATGGGACCTTATGAAATGTATAAATTAAGAATTGATAATACTAAACAGCCAAAAAAAAAAGAAGAGAGAAAGAGAAAAAAAAAGTATTCTGGGGGCATTTTTTGAAATGCAAGAGATAGGATGGGAAGGAAGGGCCTTTGCAGAGTGTGCATGGGACCTTATGGAATGTATAATTTAAGAATTGATAATACTAAACAGCAAAAAAAAAAAATAAGAGAGAAAGAGAAAAAAAAAGTAGTCTGAGGGCATTATTTGAAATGCAAGAGATAGGATGGGAAGGAAGGGCCTTTGCAGAAGGTGCATGGGACCTTATGGAATGTATAAATTAAGAATTGATAATACTAAACAGCCAAAAAAAAAGAAGGAAGAAAGAGAAAAAAAAAGTAGTCTGAGGGCATTATTTGAAATGCAAGAGATAGGATGGGAAGGAAGGGCCTTTGCAGAAGGTGCATGGGACCTTATGGAATGTATAAATTAAGAATTGATAATACTAAACAGCCAAAAAAAAAGAAGAGAGAAAGAGAAAAAAAAGTAGTCTGAGGGCATTATTTGAAATGCAAGAGATAGGATGGGAAGGAAGGGCCTTTGCAGAGGGTGCATGGGAGCTTATGGAATGTATAAATTAGGAATTGATAATACTAAACAGCCCCCCCAAAAAAAGAAGAGAGAAAGTAAAAAAAAGTAGTCTGAGGGCATTATTTGAAATGCAAGAGATAGGATGGGAAGGAAGGGCCTTTGCAGAAGGTGCATGGGACCTTATGGAATGTATGAATTAAGAATTGATAATACTAAACAGCCAAAAAAAAAAGAAGAGAGAAGGAGAAAAAAAAAGTATTCTGGGGGCATTATTTGAAATGCAAGAGATAGGATGGGAAGGAAGGGCATTTGCAGAAGGTGCATGGGACCTTATGGAATGTATAAATTAAGAATTGATAATACTAAACAGCCAAAAAAAAAAGAAGAGAGAACGAGAGAAAAAAAGTAGTCTGAGGGCATTATTTGAAATGCAAGAGATAGGATGGGAAGGAGGGGCCTTTGCAGAAGGTGCATGGGACCTTATGGAATGTATAAATTAAGAATTGATAATACTAAACAGCCAAAAAAAAAAAAGAAGAGAGAAAGAGAAAAAAAAAAGTATTCTGGGGGCAATATTTGAAATGCAAGAGATAGGATGGGAAGGAAGGGCCTTTGAAGAAGGTGCATGGGACCTTATGGAATGTATAAATTAAGAATTGATAATACTAAACAGCAAAAAAAAAAAGAAGAGAGAAAGAGAAAAAAAAAGTAGTCTGAGGGCATTATTTGAAATGCAAGAGATAGGATGGGAAGGAAGGGCCTTTGCAGAGGGTGCATGAGACCTTATGGAATGTATAAATTAAGAATTGATAATACTAAACAGCCAAAAAAAAAGGAAGAGAGAAAGAGAAAAAAAAAGTAGTCTGAGGGCATTATTTGAAATGCAAGAGATAGGATGGGAAGGAAGGGCCTTTGCAGAAGGTGCATGGGACCTTATGGGATGTATAAATTAAGAATTGATAATACTAAACAGCCAAAAAAAAAAAAAGAAAAGAGAAAGAGAAAAAAAATGTAGTCTGAGGGCATTTATTGAAATGCAAGAGACAGAATGGGAAGGAAGGGCCTTTGCAGAAGGTGCATGGGACCTTATGGAATGTATAAATTAAGAATTGATAATACTAAACAGCCAAAAAAAAAGAGAGAAAGAGATAAAAAAAGTAGTCTGAGGGCATTATTTGAAATGCAAGAGATAGGATGGGAAGGAAGGGCCTTTGCGGAAGGTGCATGGGACCTTATGGAATGTATAAATTAAGAATTGATAATACTAAACAGCCAAAAAAAAAAAAGAAGAGAGAAAGAGAAAAAAAAAGTAGTCTGAGGGCATTATGTGAAATGCAAGAGATAGGATGGGAAGGAAGGGCCTTTGCAGAGGGTGCATGGGACCTTATGGAATGTATAAATTAAGAATTGATAATACTAAACAGCCAAAAAAAAGAAAGAAGAGAGAAAGAGAAAAAAAAAAGTAGTCTGACGGCATTATGTGAAATGCAAGAGATAGGATGGGAAGGAAGGGCCTTTGCAGAGGGTGCATGCGACCTTATGGAATGTATAAATTAAGAATTGATAATACTAAACAGCCAAAAAAAAAGAAGAGAGAAAGAGAAAAAAAAAAGTAGTCTGAGGGCATTATGTGAAATGCAAGAGATAGGATGGGAAGGAAGGGCCTTTGCAGAGGGTGCATGGGACCTTATGGAATGTATAAATTAAGAATTGATAATACTAAACAGCCCAAAAAAAAAAAGAAGACAGAAAGAGAAAAAAAAAGTAGTCTGAGGGCATTACGTGAAATGCAAGAGATAGGATGGGAACGAAGGGCCTTTGCAGAGGGTGCATGGGACCTTATGGAATGTATAAATTAAGAATTGATAATACTAAACAGCCAAAAAAAAAAAGAAGAGAGAAAGAGAAAAAAAAAGTAGTCTGAGGGCATTATTTGAAATGCAAGAGATAGGATGGGAAGGAAGGGCCTTTGCAGAGGGTGCATGGGACCTTATGGAATGTATAAATTAAGAATTGATAATACTAAACAGCCAAAAAAAAAAAAAGAGAGAAAGAGAAAAAAAAAGTAGTCTGAGGGCATTATTTGAAATGCAAGAGATAGGATGGGAAGGAAGGGCCTTTGCAGAGGGTGCATGGGACCTTATGGAATGTATAAATTAAGAATTGATAATACTAAACAGCCAAAAAAAAAAGAAGAGAGAAAGAGAAAAAAAAGTAGTCTGAGGGCATTATTTGAAATGCAAGAGATAGGATGGGAAGGAAGGGCCTTTGCAGAGGGTGCATGGGACCTTATGGAATGTATAAATTAAGAATTGATAATACTAAACAGCCAAAAAAAAAAAGAAGACAGAAAGAGAAAAAAAAAAGTAGTCTGAGGGCATTATGTGAAATGCAAGAGATAGGATGGGAAGGAAGGGCCTTTGCAGAGGGTGCATGGGACCTTATGGAATGTATAATTTAAGAATTGATAATACTAAACAGCCAAAAAAAAAAAGAAGAGAGAAAGAGAAAAAAAAAGTAGTCTGAGGGCATTATTTGAAATGCAAGAGATAGGATGGGAAGGAAGGGCCTTTGCAGAAGGTGCATGGGACCTTATTTAATGTATAAATTAAGAATTGATAATACTAAACAGCCAAAAAAAAAAAAGAAGGGAGAAAGAGAAAAAAAAAGTAGTCTGAGGGCATTATTTGAAATGCAAGAGAAAGGATGGGAAGGAAGGGCCTTTGCAGAAGGTGCATGGGACCTTATGGAATGTATAAATTAAGAATTGATAATACTAAACAGCCAAAAAAAAAGAAGAGAGAAAGAGAAAACAAAGTAGTCTGAGGGCATTATTTGAAATGCAAGAGATAGGATGGGAAGGAAGGGCCTTTGCAGAGGGTGCATGGGAGCTTATGGAATGTATAAATTAGGAATTGATAATACTAAACAGCCCCCCAAAAAAAAGAAGAGAGAAAGTAAAAAAAAGTAGTCTGAGGGCATTATTTGAAATGCAAGAGATAGGATGGGAAGGAAGGGCCTTTGCAGAGGGTGCATGGGACCTTATGGAATGTATAAATTAAGAATTGATAATACTAAACAGCCAAAAAAAAAAGAAGAGAGAAAGAGAAAAAAAAAGTAGTCTGAGGGCAATTTTTGAAATGCAAGAGATAGGATGGGAAGGAAGGGCCTTTGCAGAAGGTGCATGGGACCTTATGGAAAGTATAAATTAAGAATTGATAATACTAAACAGCCAAAAAAAAAGAAGAGAGAAAGAGAAAAAGAAGTAGTCTGAGGGCATTATGTGAAATGCAAGAGATAGGATGGGAATGAAGGGCCTTTGCAGAGGGTGCATGGGACCTTATGGAATGTATAAATTAAGAATTGATAATACTAAACAGCCAAAAAAAAAAAAAGAAGAGAGAAAGAGAAAAAAAAAGTAGTCTGGGGGCATTATGTGAAATGCAAGAGATAGGATGGGAAGGAAGGGCCTTTGCAGAGGGTGCATGGGACCTTATGGAATGTATAAATTAAGAATTGATAATACTAAACAGCCAAAAAAAAAAGAAGAGAGAAAGAGAAAAAAAAAAGTAGTCTGAGGGCATTTTTTGAAATGCAAGAGATAGGATGGGAAGGAAGGGCCTTTGCAGAGGGTGCATGGGACCTTATGGAATGTATAAATTAAGAATTGATAATACTAAACAGCCAAAAAAAAAAGTAGAGAGAAAGAGAAAAAAAAGTAGTATGAGGGCATTATTTGAAATGCAAGAGATAGGATGGGAAGGAAGGGCCTTTGCAGAGGGTGCATGGGACCTTATGGAATGTATAAATTAAGAATTGATAATACTAAACAGCCAAAAAAAAAAGAAGACAGAAAGAGAAAAAAAAAAGTAGTCTGAGGGCATTATTTGAAATGCAAGAGATAGGATGGGAAGGAAGGGCCCTTGCAGAAGGTGCATGGGACCTTATGGAATGTATAAATTAAGAATTGATAATACTAAACAGCCAAAAAAAAAAAGAAGAAGAGAGAAAGAGAAAAAAAAAGTAGTCTGAGGGCATTATGTGAAATGCAAGAGATAGAATGGGAAGGAAGGGCCTTTGCAGAGGGTGCATGGGACCTTATGGAATGTATAAATTAAGAATTGATAATACTAAACAGCCAAAAAAAAAGAAGAGATAAAGAGAAAAAAAAAGTAGTCTGAGGGCATTATTTGAAATGCAAGAGATAGGATGGGAAGGAAGGGCCTTTGCAGAAGGTGCATGGGACCTTATGGAATGTATAAATTAAGAACTGATAATACTAAACAGCCAAAAAAAAAAAAGAAGAGAGAAAGAGAAAAAAAAAGTAGTCTGAGGGCATTATGTGAAATGCAAGAGATAGGATGGGAAGGAAGGGCCTTTGCAGAGGGTGCATGGGACCTTATGGAATGTATAAATTAAGAATTGATAATACTAAACAGCAAAAAAAAAAAAAAAGAAGAGAGAAAGAGAAAAAAAAAGTAGTCTGAGGGCATTATTTGAAACGCAAGAGATAGGATGGGAAGGAAGGGCCTTTGCAGAGGGTGCATGGGCTCCCGTCTCGACTGCGGGAGGTGGCCAGTTCGAAACCCACCGCCGGACACCCACCGGTAAAATGGGTACAAGCGTCCCCCGGCCCGGCGCCCGGCTCTCTCAGGGGTGTGCGTTTGGAAGAGGCTCTGCTAACCCTGCTGTGCTCCTTAGAGGGCTTAAAGTTTCGAACAACTAATGACCTGCAAAGGTCTGGTTCTCACAGGTCGGGTAGGACTAAAAGAAAACAAACTGGGTGGGCAGCAGTCGCAAGGGGCTCCGCAAGGGTTCCGAAGCGGTGGCCTTGTACATTCTACTTCCGGATACCGTAGTGAACGGTGGCAGAATCATGTGCTCCAGCGGAGCGGCGATAGCGGCCATTTCCAGCCGCGGAAACAGGCTTGAGGACATGGATGATAGCGAATATCAGATTATTCTGCCAACTTTGCCCACCGGACGCGTTGTTTTTAACACGCTTTTTTTGCACGGCGATGTGCGAGTCAGGCCATACAGGGTCGAGGATTTCCGCGACGCCCTTGCCAACGCTGGTGCGCTCCCCGACGTTGTGGCGTTGGGGGCGTATCAGATCAACCATGTTTGGGCGGTCACGTTAAGCAGCACAGAAGCAACGAAGAAACTGGCGGCTTTCAAGGAGCTCGAAGTTAAGGGACGCCGTTGCCTCATTATCGATCCCGAGGACCAACAGGTGAAGCTGCGACTTCACTGGATGTTGTACGGTGTGGCAGACGACGACATACGGACGGCTTTTGCGGCTTTTGGGAAGGTGACCGAGGTGACCCGGGAGAGGTGGAGAGTTCAAGGCGTCAGGGAGAAGGGGTCCACCACGAGGACTGTGCTCCTGAAATTGAAACCCGGGATTAAGGTCGATGACTTACCTCACCAGCTGCGAGTGGCCGGAGAGCTGGCCCTTGTCGTGGTGCCTGGGCGAGCGATGCAGTGCCTGCGCTGCCGTGGTACCGGTCACGTTCGACGAGAATGTAAGGTGCCGCGTTGTCCAAAGTGTAGACGCTACGGTCATGACGAGGCAGCCTGTGTGCTTTCGTACGCTTCGGCAGCGGGACATGGAACTGCGGAACGGTCGGCGGAGCTCACCATGGACGTGGTCGAGGCGGAGGAGGCGGCGAAGGGTGCCGGAGAGGTGCGAACGCAGACACGGGAGACGGATTCGTCGGTGGACTCGGCAGAAAGCGGCAATGCTGCGAGGGATGTTGGGAGAGCGGACTCTGCACCTCAGCTCCCTAGCAATGAGGAAGGGCCGTCACTTGAGCCTTCAAACGGCATGGAACAGGATAATGGGGAGGAGCACTCAGACACCAGCGGTGTTCGTAAGCCAGGCGTCCCAGCCCCAGCCAAGCGATCCCACACACAGTCCGAACCCGAAGGTATCCAGGCGTCAGCCCCCCGCGTCGACGAGCCACCAGCAAAAACGGGGCAATCCCGGCGGTCCACGCTACGTCCGCGGCCAAACATTTCATCAGAGAGACGGGTAGCGGATAAAGTGCCCCTGCTGCCGGGTCAGCCGCTCGCACCGGACGGGGATGGATCAAACGACGGCGTCTAGCAACGCGCTAGACGGGAAAGGTAAGCACCATGCTTTCGGTCTCTTCACCCTTGATGAAAATGGCGCCCGAAACCACCTTAAGAGTAGCCACGTTAAATGTCAGGGGATTGGCAGGCAAAAAGAAGCAGAGCCAGATGCATCGGCTCTTAATTGACCACGATATTGACGTGCTTGCCGTGCAAGAAACTAAGGTTGACGGGGAGGAAGAGACCGGGAGCATGGTGCGACGTTTCACGGCTAGATTTTACGCCATTGTTAGCCACGCAGTTGGGACATCGGCCGGGTGTGTATTGTTTGTCAAAAAGCTGCCTGGTCTGGTTGTAAAGGGCTACTCCTCATGCTCTTCTGGACGGTGTGTAGTGGCTGATTGTGTATACAGCGGTGTTGAGTGGCGCATTATTTGTGTGTACGCTCCTAACTGTGTGGAGGAAAGAACAGTGTTTTTCGAGAATATTATGCTGCAGTTAAGTACGGAAAGGCAGGTAGTATTGCTGGGCGATTTTAACTGTGTACTGAATGCTCGAGACAAAACCAGCACACGCGGATTCAGAGACAAGAGCACTGAAATGTTATGCCAGTTAACAAGCGAATGGAATATGGAGGATGTGGCTGATTGCTTGGAAGGACCGCGTGCCGTTCAGTACACGCACTTCCAAGGTTCTAGCCACGCGCGTCTGGACAGAATTTACGCGTCGCTGGATTTGATTCCTTCATGCAATGAATACCGAGTTGTGCCTATGACATTCACGGATCACTGTTTGGTGCAATGCTTATTCGGCACCAAAAAACGAAGCAATGCATTTAGCTGGGAGTTATGGAAATTTAACAATAAATTGCTTAATGATGATGCCTTTAGACGCGTGGTATTGAATGAATTGATTAAAGTGAGGCCAGGGACTTTGCTCGAAATCTGGAAACAGTGGGAGTTGTGCAAGGAACAGATTAAAATTAAAGCCATTGACAGATCAAGTTGCCTGGTGTACGAGAAGAAAATTACAGAAACCCAGCTTAAGGCTTTGCTTGCAAAACTACACGAACAGGAATGTAAGGCACCCGGCAGATGGATAGAGGATATTCGAAAAATAAAAGAACAGATTAACTTGATAGAAGAAGACAGATACCAAGGAGCGTTAGTGCGTGCAAGAGCGGAAAAAATTGGCCATGGATGAGACGCCGACAAAAAGATCGTTGGGAATAGAAAAAGCAAATGCAAGGCGAAATCACGTGGCAGAGGTAGATTGGGCAGGACGCACAGAAACCGATAACGAAGGAATCGCGAAAGCTTTCCGGGAGTATTATGAAGATCTATTTTCTTCCCGAGAGGTTTATTTGGACCGTTTTAAAGAATCCTTTCTTGACGTGATGCCAAAAATTGACGAAGAACAAAAAGAAAGACTGGAGCGGCCAATAAGCGAAAAAGAAGTGCAGCAGGCAATAGAAAATTTAAACCCAGGGAAATCACCCGGGCCTGATGGCCTGAGTGCGGCTTTTTATAAAGCGTTCAAGGAACAGCTATCTCCTTTGTTGTGTGCCTTATTTAATGAAGCGTATGAACTGAAGGCACTGCCTGCGTCTTTCGGATCGTCGCACACAGTACTTATTCCGAAAACTGACCAACCAGATAAGCTTAGGCAGTTGTCGTCTTACAGGCCCATTGCTCTGACAAACGTTGATTACAAGAGTTATATGAAGGTGCTTGCTGGCAGACTACAAACGGTTATATGCGAACTAGTGGGCCCTCACCAAACGTGCGGTATCAAAGGGCGATCTATCTTTCAGAACATTCACAAAGCGAGAAGTGTGCTCGAATGCTGCGATGCAACTCATGCATGTGTTGCGTTACTGCAGTTGGACTTGGAGAAAGCTTTTGATTGTGTGGCGCATACTATTCTGTTCAGTATATTAGACTATGTTAATGTCGGCTCTGTTATTCGAGAGGGAGTGGCCTTGGCGTACCGTAACTGCACTACGAGATTAATTGTCAATAAGTCACTGGGGGCCCCCATCAACGTACGACGTTCAGTGCGCCAAGGTTGCCCCCTCAGCCCTCTTTTGTTCGGCATTTATATTGAAAGTTTGTGTTTAAGCATCCTACAAAACAATGACATTGATGGTTTTCGACTGCAGGAGTCAGAAGTCAAATTGCTGGCTTACGCAGATGACGTGGCGGTATTTTGTGTGAATAAAGAGAGTATAAAGAGGACAGTGGATGTGGTAAAACATTTTAGCAAAGTCACAGGGAGTAAAGTTAACTGGGGTAAGTGCCTGGGATTTTGGCACGGAGAATGGCAGCTGACCCCCGACACTTTCGCTAATGTATCGTGGGTTACAACGCCTGCAAAGTACTTGGGTGTGCCCTTGAAATTTTACAAGGAAAGCGAGCCATACTGGCTAGAGCAGGTCAAAGAAACCCGTGAAAAAGCGGAGAAATGGAAAAGCGCTCAGTTATCAATATTTGCAAGAGCCGCAGTTTGCAACCTGTTTTTAATTAGTAAGCTATGGTATGTTATGCAAGTGTTGCATTGCTCCCGTGTAAATGTGCAAAAATTGCATCGAGTTTTTGCGGTGTTTGTTTGGGCCTCGAGTTGGGAGAGGTGCAGTCGGACAAATTTGTTCCGGCAGGTGAAGCATGGGGGGCTTGGTCTGGGTCATTTGTTTGTGCGACAGATTGTCAACAGGTTTATGTTTTTTAGGGATGCCAGCGATCCATTCCTGCGCACAGTGTGTCAACAAAGACTTGGTCGAGCTTTGCCTGATTTCGTAGTTTATACTCAAAGTATGTCGGGTTCTCTTTTTGGATTCTTTAGGGAAATTGTTTTGAGCGCAAAATTCTTAAGCGCACGGTTTTCGAAAGAGTATTTAAGTAATGTTAACAGGAGAACATTATACAAGGATGTTTGTGAAGTGGTCTTCCCGGTGCCCTTGTACCGAGCATTATACTATGGAGGCACCGGAAGTAATGTATTAAAACGCGTAAAGAAAATGCAAGTTGCTCCGGGAGCTAAAACGTTTTTCTTTATGCTACATACCGGTACTTTGAGTGTAAAATCATTTATGGAGGAAAAGGGTATGTTCCTACCGTGGGGGGCCCAATGTCTCATCTGCAAACAGCCAGAGACAATAGATCACGTGTTTTTGCATTGCTGGGAGGGGGTATATTTGTGGGATGTTCTGCAAAGAACAATAAAAAAACAGTTGCCACTTGATTCCCATGGCATTAGGTATTTGCCATTGGATAACCACGATGATATGCCGTTAGACCAGGTTATGTTAATGTGCCTCCACAGTATATGGCGCGCACGAATGGCTGGTTATCACTGCGATCCAGATGCACGGCCAGCCCGCATGTATTTCCGTGAAAGTGTGCAGCGATGGCTCGACGTGCTTAAATTGCAACCATGTGCTCCTGAGTGGCTGTCAAAGCTGGAACCTTTGACGGTGCTCAAGGAATTTTAACATGACAATGCCTGCCCCTCAGTGGGTGTTAGGCAACGCTAACTACCTTAGTGTACATATATTATTCCTTTGTTCATGATGTTTTGAGTTCCAATGCAGTGTATTTGTGTCAAAGCCAGGCAATAAAGAAAAAAAAAAAAAAAAAGAAGCGGTGGCCTTGTGGTAGAGCATCCGCCTCGCTTTCGGGAGGTACCGGGATCGATCCCTGGTGCCGCCGGTTACCCACCGGTTTTTAAATGGGTACAAGCTCTCCCCCAGCGTGGTGCTCGGCTCTTCTGGGGTGAAATGCTTGGGAAAAGGGGTCACGGCCCAAATAGTTGCGCCGATGTGGCAGTGATTCGTTCCGCCATCGGACAACAATAAGTCCGCCTTGCGCGGCAACAGCCGATTATGTGGCCCTTTTTTTACCGAAGCGGTGGCCTTGTGGTAGAGCATCCGCCTCGCATTCGGGAGGTACCGGGTTCGATCCCTGGTGCCGCCGGTTACCCACCGGTTTTTAAATGGGTACAAGCTTTCCCCCGGCCTGGTGCTCGGCTCTTCTGGGGTGAAATGCTTGGGAAAAGGGGTCACGGCCCAAATAGTTGCGCCGATGTGGCAGTGATTCGTTCCGCCATCGGACAACAATAAGTCCGCCTTGCGCGGCAACAGCCCATTATGTGGCCCTTTTCTTTTTGTTGCAGCCGGAGCCGACCTGCTCTGGACTGCGAGGATTTTCTGGTTTTTTTTTTTGTCACGCAGCCCGGGGTTTTGTTATTCGGCACGGCCTTTGCAGGCCATGGTTGTTCGAAACTAAGCCCCCGAAGGGGCACAGCAGGGTTAGCAGAGCCTCTTCCAAACGCACACCCCTAAAGGAGCCGGGCGCCGGGCCGGGGGACGCTTGTACCCAATTTTACCGGTGGGTGTCCGGCGGCGGGTTTCGCACTGACCACCTCCCGCAGCCGAGACGGGACCTTATGGTGCATGGGACCTTATGGAATGTATAAATTAGGAATTGATAATACTAAACAGCCAAAAAAAAAAAAGAAGAGAGAAAGAGAAAAAAAAAAGTAGTCTGAGGGCATTATTTGAAATGCAAGAGATAGGATGGGAAGGAAGGGCCTTTGCAGAGGGTGCATGGGACCTTATGGAATGTATAAATTAAGAATTGATAATACTAAACAGCCAAAAAAAAAAAGAAGAGAGAAAGAGAAAAAAAAAGTAGTCTGAGGGCATTATTTGAAATGCAAGAGATAGGATGGGAAGGAAGGGCCTTTGCAGAGGGTGCATGGGACCTTATGGAATGTATAAATTAAGAATTGATAATACTAAATAGCCAAAAAAAAAAAAAAAGAAGAGAGAAAGAGAAAAAAAAAAGTATTCTGGGGGCATTATTTGAAATGCAAGAGATAGGATGGGAAGGAAGGGCCTTCGCAGAAGGTGCATGGGACCTTATGGAATGTATAAATTAAGAATTGATAATACTAAACAGCCAAAAAAAAAGAAGAGAGAAAGAGAAAAAAAAAGTAGTCTGAGGGCATTATTTGAAATGCAAGAGATAGGATGGGAAGGAAGGGCCTTTGCAGAAGGTGCATGGGACCTTATGGAATGTATAAATTAAGAATTGATAATACTAAACAGCCAAAAAAAAAAGAAGAGAGAAAGAGAAAAAAAAAGTAGTCTGAGGGCATTATTTGAAATGCAAGAGATAGGATGGGAAGGAAGGGCCTTTGCAGAGGGTGCATGGGACCTTATGGAATGTATAAATTAAGAATTGATAATACTAAACAGCCAAAAAAAAAAAAAAAGAAGAGAGAAAGAGAAAAAAAAAGTATTCTGGGGGCATTATTTGAAATGCAAGAGATAGGATGGGAAGGAAGGGCCTTTGCAGAAGGTGCATGGGACCTTATGGAATGTATAAATTAAGAATTGATAATACTAAACAGCCAAAAAAAAAAAAGAAGAGAGAAAGAGAAAAAAAAAAGTATTCTGGGGGCATTATTTGAAATGCAAGAGATAGGATGGGAAGGAAGGGCCTTTGAAGAAGGTGCATGGGACCTTATGGAATGTATAAATTAAGAATTGATAATACTAAACAGCCAAAAAAAAAAAAGAAGAGAGAAAGAGAAAAAAAAATGTAGTCTGAGGGCATTATTTGAAATGCAAGAGTGCAAGAGATAGGATGGGAAGGAAGGGCCTTTGCAGAGGGTGCACGGGACCTTATGGAATGTATAAATTAAGAATTGATAATACTAAACAGCCAAAAAAAAAAAGAAGAGAGAAAGAGAAAAAAAAAAAGTAGTCTGAGGGCATTATTTGAAATGCAAGAGATAGGATGGGAAGGAAGGGCCTTTGCAGAGGGTGCATGGGACCTTATGGAATGTATAAATTAAGAATTGATAATACTAAACAGCCAAAAAAAAGAAGAGAGAAAGAGAAAAAAAAAGTAGTCTGAGGGCATTATTTGAAATGCAAGAGATAGAATGGGAAGGAAGGGCCTTTGCAGAAGGTGCATGGGACCTTATGGAATGTATAAATTAAGAATTGATAATACTAAACAGCCAAAAAAAAAAGAAGAGAGAAAGAGAAAAAAAAAGTATTCTGGGGGATTATTTGAAATGCAAGAGATAGGATGGGAAGGAAGGGCCTTTGCAGAAGGTGCATGGGACCTTATGGAATGTATAAATTAAGAATTGATAATACTAAACAGCCAAAAAAAAAGAAGAGAGAAAGAGAAAAAAAAAGTAGTCTGAGGGCATTATTTGAAATGCAAGAGATAGGATGGGAAGGAAGGGCCTTTGCAGAAGGTGCATGGGACCTTATGGAATGTATAAATTAAGAATTGATAATACTAAACAGCCAAAAAAAAAAAGAAGAGGGAAAGAGAAAAAAAAGTATTCTGGGGGCATTATTTGAAATGCAAGAGATAGGATGGGAAGGAAGGGCCTTTGCAGAAGGTGCATGGGACCTTATGGAATGTATAAATTAAGAATTGATAATACTAAACAGCCAAAAAAAAAAGAAGAGAGAAAGAGAAAAAAAAAGTATTCTGGGGGCATTTTTTGAAATGCAAGAGATAGGATGGGAAGGAAGGGCCTTTGCAGAAGGTGCATGGGACCTTATGGAATGTATAAATTAAGAATTGATAATACTAAACAGCCAAAAAAAAAAGAAGAGAGAAAGAGAAAAAAAAAGTAGTCTGAGGGCATTATTTGAAATGCAAGAGATAGGATGGGAAGGACGGGCCTTTGCAGAAGGTGCATGGGACCTTATGGAATGTATAAATTAAGAATTGATAATACTAAACAGCCAAAAAAAAAAAAGAAGAGAGAAAGAGAAAAAAAAGTATTCTGGGGGCATTATTTGAAATGCAAGAGATAGGATGGGAAGGAAGGGCCTTTGCAGAAGGTGCATGGGACCTTATGGAATGTATAAATTAAGAATTGATAATACTAAACAGCCAAAAAAAAAGAAGAGAGAAAGAGAAAAAAAAAGTATTCTGGGGGCATTTTTTGAAATGCAAGAGATAGGATGGGAAGGAAGGGCCTTTGCAGAAGGTGCATGGGACCTTATGGAATGTATAAATTAAGAATTGATAATACTAAACAGCCAAAAAAAAAGAAGAGAGAAAGAGAAAAAAAAAGTATTCTGGGGGATTATTTGAAATGCAAGAGATAGGATGGGAAGGAAGGGCCTTTGCAGAAGGTGCATGGGACCTTATGGAATGTATAAATTAAGAATTGATAATACTAAACAGCCAAAAAAAAAAGAAGAGAGAAAGAGAAAAAAAAAGTAGTCTGAGGGTATTATTTGAAATGCAAGAGATAGGATGGGAAGGAAGGGCCTTTGCAGAGAGTGCATGGGACCTTATGGAATGTATAAATTAAGAATTGATAATACTAAACAGCCAAAAAAAAAAAAGAAGAGAGAAAGAGAAAAAAAAGTATTCTGGGGGCATTATTTGAAATGCAAGAGATAGGATGGGAAGGAAGGGCCTTTGCAGAAGGTGCATGGGACCTTATGGAATGTATAAATTAAGAATTGATAATACTAAACAGCCAAAAAAAAAAGAAGAGAGAAAGAGAAAAAAAAAGTATTCTGGGGGCATTTTTTGAAATGCAAGAGATGGGATGGGAAGGAAGGGCCTTTGCAGAAGGTGCATGGGACCTTATGGAATGTATAAATTAAGAATTGATAATACTAAACAGCCAAAAAAAAAAGAAGAGAGAAAGAGAAAAAAAAAGTAGTCTGAGGGCATTATTTGAAATGCAAGAGATAGGATGGGAAGGAAGGGCCTTTGCAGAAGGTGCATGGGACCTTATGGAATGTATAAATTAAGAATTGATAATACTAAACAGCCAAAAAAAAAAAGAAGAGAGAAAGAGAAAAAAAAAGTAGTCTGAGGGCATTATTTGAAATGCAAGAGATAGGATGGGAAGGAAGGGCCTTTGCAGAGGGTGCATGGGACCTTATGGAATGTATAAATTAAGAATTGATAATACTAAACAGCCAAAAAAAAGAAGAGAGAAAGAGAAAAAAAAAGTAGTCTGAGAGCATTATTTGAAATGCAAGAGATAGGATGGGAAGGAAGGGCCTTTGCAGAGGGTGCATGGGACCTTATGGAATGTATAAATTAAGAATTGATAGTACTAAACAGCAAAAAAAAAAAAAAGAAGAGAGAAAGAGAAAAAAAAAGTAGTCTGAGGGCATTATGTGAAATGCAAGAGATAGGATGGGAAGGAAGGTCCTTTGCAAAGGGTGCATGGGACCTTATGGAATGTATAATTTAAGAATTCCATAAGGTCCCATTCACCTTCTGCAAAGGCCCTTCCTTCCCATCCTATCTCTTGCATTTCAAATAATGCCCTCAGACTACTTCTTTTTTTTCTCTTTCTCTCTTCTTTTTTTTTTTTTTTGGCTGTTTAGTATTATCAATTCTTAATTTATACATTCCATAAGGTCCCATGCACCCTCTGCAAAGACCCTTCCTTCCCATCCTATCTCTTGCATTTCAAATAATGCCCTCAGACTACTTTTTTTTCTCTTTCTCTCTTCTTTTTTTTTTTGGCTGTTTAGTATTATCAATTCTTAATTTATACATTCCATAAGGTCCCATGCACCTTCTGCAATGGCCCTTCCTTCCCATCCTATCTCTTGCATTTCAAATAATGCCCTCAGACTACTTTTTTTTTCTCTTTCTCTCTTCTTTTTTTTTTGGCTGTTTAGTATTATCAATTCTTAATTTATACATTCCATAAGGTCCCATGCACCTTCAGCAAAGGCCCTTCCTTCCCATCCTATCTCTTGCATTTCAAAAAATGCCCCCAGAATACTTTTTTTTCTCTTTCTCTCTTCTTTTTTTTTTTGGCTGTTTAGTATTATCAATTCTTAATTTATACATTCCATAAGGTCCCATGCACCTTCTGCAAAGGCCCTTCCTTCCCATCCTATCTCTTGCATTTCAAATAATGCCCTCAGACTACTTTTTTTTTTTCTCTTTCTCTCTTCTTTTTTTTTTTTGGCTGTTTAGTATTATCAATTCTTAATTTATACATTCCATAAGGTCCCATGCACCCTCTGCAAAGGCCCTTCCTTCGCATCCTATCTCTTGCATTTCAAATAATGCCCTCAGACTACTTTTTTTTTCTCTTTCTCTCTTCTTTTTTTTTTTTTGGCTGTTTAGTATTATCAATTCTTAATTTATACATTCCATAAGGTCCCATGCACCCTCTGCAAAGGCCCTTCCTTCCCATCCTATCTCTTGCATTTCACATAATGCCCTCAGACTACTTTTTTTTTCTCTTTCTATCTTCTTTTTTTTTTGGCTGTTTAGTATTATCAATTCTTAATTTATACATTCCATAAGGTCCCATGCACCTTCTGCAAAGGCCCTTCCTTCCCATCCTATCTCTTGCATTTCAAATAATGCCCTCAGACTACTTTTTTTTTCTCTTTCTCTCTTCTTTTTTTTTTGGCTGTTTAGTATTATTAATTCTTAATTTATACATTCCATAAGGTCCCATGCACCCTCTGCAAAGGCCCTTCCTTCCCATCCTATCTCTTGCATTTCACATAATGCCCTCAGACTACTTTTTTTTTCTCTTTCTCTCTTCTTTTTATTTTTTGGCTGTTTAGTATTATCAATTCTTAATTTATACATTCCATAAGGTCCCATGCACCCTCTGCAAAGGCCCTTCCTTCCCATCCTATCTCTTGCATTTCACATAATGCCCTCAGACTACTTTTTTTTTTCTCTTTCTCTCTTCTTTTTTTTTTTGGGCTGTTTAGTATTATCAATTCTTAATTTATACATTCCAAAAGGTCCCATGCACCTTCTGCAAAGGCCCTTCCTTCCCATCCTATCTCTTGCATTTCAAATAATGACCCCAGAATACTTTTTTTTTCTCTTTCTCTCTTCTTTTTTTTTTTTTTTGGCTGTTTAGTATTATCAATTCTTAATTTATACATTCCATAAGGTCCCATGCACCCTCTGCAAAGGCCCTTCCTTCCCATCCTATCTCTTGCATTTCACATAATGCCCTCAGACTACTTTTTTTTTCTTTCTCTCTTCTTTTTTTTTTTTTTGGCTGTTTAGTATTATCAATCCTTAATTTATACATTCCATAAGGTCCCATGCACCCTCTGCAAAGGCCCTTCCTTCCCATCCTATCTCTTGCATTTCAAATAATGTCCTCAGACTACTTTTTTTTTCTCTTTCTCTCTTCTTTTTTTTTTTGGCTGTTTAGTATTATCAATTCTTAATTTATACATTCCATAAGGTCCCATGCACCCTCTGCAAAGGCCCTTCCTTCCCATCCTATCTCTTGCATTTCACATAATGCCCTCAGACTACTTTTTTTTTCTCTTTCTCTCTTCTTTTTTTTTTTGGCTGTTTAGTATTAGCAATTCTTAATTTATACATTCCATAAGGTCCCATGCACCTTCTGCAAAGGCCCTTCCTTCCCATCCTATCTCTTGCATTTCAAATAATGCCTTCAGACTACTTTTTTTTTTCTCTTTCTCTCTTCTTTTTTTTTTGGCTGTTTAGTATTATCAATTCTTAATTTATACATTCCATAAGGTCCCATGCACCCTCTGCAAAGGCCCTTCCTTCCCATCCTATCTCTTGCATTTCAAATAATGCCCTCAGACTACTTTTTTTTCTCTTTCTCTCTTCTATTTTTTTTTTTGGCTGTTTAGTATTATCAATTCTTAATTTATACATTCCATAAGGTCCCATGCACCCTCTGCAAAGTCCCTTCCTTCCCATCCTATCTCTTGCATTTCAAATAATGCCCTCAGACTACTTTTTTTTCTCTTTCTCTCTTCTTTTTTTTTTGGCTGTTTAGTATTATCAATTCTTAATTTATACATTCCATAAGGTCCCATGCACCCTCTGCAAAGTCCCTTCCTTCCCATCCTATCTCTTGCATTTCAAATAATGCCCTCAGACTACTTTTTTTTTCTCTTTCTCTCTTCTTTTTTTTTTTTGGCTGTTTAGTATTATCAATTCTTAATTTATACATTCCATAAGGTCCCATGCACCCTCTGCAAAGGCCCTTCCTTCCCATCCTATCTCTTGCATTTCACATAATGCCCTCAGACTATTTTTTTTCCCTTTCTCTCTTCTTTTTTTTTTTTTTGGCTGTTTAGTATTAGCAATTCTTAATTTATACATTCCATAAGGTCCCATGCACCTTCTGCAAAGGCCCTTCCTTCCCATCCTATCTCTTGCATTTCAAATAATGCCCCCAGAATACTTTTTTTTTCTCTTTCTCTCTTCTTTTTTTTTTTTGGCTGTTTAGTATTATCAATTCCTAATTTATACATTCCATAAGGTCCCATACACCCTCTGCAAAGGCCCTTCCTTCCCATCCTATCTCTTGCACTTCACATAATGCCCTCAGACTACTTTTTTTTTTCTCTTTCTCTCTTCTTTCTTTTTGGCTGTTTAGTATTATCAATTCTTAATTTATACATTCCATAAGGTCCCATGCACCCTCTGCAAAGGCCCTTCCTTCCCATCCTATCTCTTGCATTTCACATAATGCCCTCAGACTACTTTTTTTTTCTCATTCTCTCTTCTTTTTTTTTTTGGGGGCTGTTTAGTATTAGCAATTTTTAATTTATACATTCCATAAGGTCCCATGCACATTCTGCAAAGGCCCTTCCTTCCCATCCTATCTCTTGCATTTCAAATAATGCCATCAGACTACTTTTTTTTTCTCTTTCTCTCTTCTTTTTTTTTCTTTTGGCTGTTTAGTATTATCAATTCTTAATTTATACATTCCATAAGGTCCCATGCACCCTCTGCAAAGGCCCTTCCTTCCCATCCTATCTCTTGCATTTCAAATAGTGCCCTCAGACTACTTTTTTTTTTCTCTTTCTCTCTTCTTTTTTTTTTGGGCTGTTTAGTATTACCAATTCTTAATTTATACATTCCATAAGGTCCCATGCACCCTCTGCAAAGTCCCTTCCTTCCCATCCTATCTCTTGCATTTCAAATAATGCCCTCAGACTACTTTTTTTTTTCTCTTTCTCTCTTCTTTTTTTTTTTGGCTGTTTAGTATTATCAATTCTTAATTTATACATTCCATAAGGTCCCATGCACCCTCTGCAAAGTCCCTTCCTTCCCATCCTATCTCTTGCATTTCAAATAATGCCCTCAGACTACTTTTTTTTTCTCTTTCTCTCTTCTTTTTTTTTTGGCTGTTTAGTATTATCAATTCTTAATTTATACATTCCATAAGGTCCCATGCACCCTCTGCAAAGGCCCTTCCTTCCCATCCTATATCTTGCATTTCACATAATGCCCTCAGACTACTTTTTTTTTCTCTTTCTCTCTTCTTTTTTTTTTTGGCTGTTTAGTATTATCAATTCTTAATTTATACATTCCATAAGGTCCCATGCACCCTCTGCAAAGGCCCTTCCTTCCCATCCTATCTCTTGCATTTCACATAATTCCCTCAGACTACTTTTTTTTTCTCTTTCTCTCTTCTTTTTTTTTTTCTTTGGCTGTTTAGTATTATCAATTCTTAATTTATACATTCCATAAGGTCCCATGCACCCTCTGCAAAGACCCTTCCTTCCCATCCTATCTATTGCATTTCAAATAATGCCCTCAGACTAGTTTTTTTTTTCTCTTTCTCTCTTCTTTTTTTTTGGCTGTTTAGTATTATCAATTCTTAATTTATACATTCCATAAGGTCCCATGCACCTTCTGCAAAGGCCCTTCCTTCCCATCCTATCTCTTGCATTTCAAATAATGCCCTCAGACTACTTTTTTTTCTCTTTCTCTCTTCTTTTTTTTTTTGGCTGTTTAGTATTATCAATTCCTAATTTATACATTTCATAAGGTCCCATACACCCTCTGCAAAGGCCCTTCCTTCCCATCCTATCTCTTGCACTTCACATATTGCCCTCAGACTACTTTTTTTTTTCTCTTTCTCTCTTCTTTCTTTTTGGCTGTTTAGTATTATCAATTCTTAATTTATACATTCCATAAGGTCCCATGCACCCTCTGCAAAGGCCCTTCCTTCCCATCCTATCTCTTGCATTTCACATAATGCCCTCAGACTACTTTTTTTTTCTCATTCTCTCTTCTTTTTTTTTTTGGGGCTGTTTAGTATTAGCAATTTTTAATTTATACATTCCATAAGGTCCCATGCACATTCTGCAAAGGCCCTTCCTTCCCATCCTATCTCTTGCATTTCAAATAATGCCATCAGACTACTTTTTTTTTCTCTTTCTCTCTTCTTTTTTTTTCTTTTGGCTGTTTAGTATTATCAATTCTTAATTTATACATTCCATAAGGTCCCATGCACCCTCTGCAAAGGCCCTTCCTTCCCATCCTATCTCTTGCATTTCAAATAGTGCCCTCAGACTACTTTTTTTTTCTCTTTCTCTCTTCTTTTTTTTTTTTTGGCTGTTTAGTATTATCAATTCTTAATTTATACATTCCATAAGGTCCCATGCACCCTCTGCAAAGTCCCTTCCTTCCCATCCTATCTCTTGCATTTCAAATAATGCCCTCAGACTACTTTTTTTTTCTCTTTCTCTCTTCTTTTTTTTTTGGCTGTTTAGTATTATCAATTCTTAATTTATACATTCCATAAGGTCCCATGCACCCTCTGCAAAGGCCCTTCCTTCCCATCCTATATCTTGCATTTCACATAATAACCTCAGACTACTTTTTTTTTCTCTTTCTCTCTTCTTTTTTTTTTTGGCTGTTTAGTATTATCAATTCTTAATTTATACATTCCATAAGGTCCCATGCACCCTCTGCAAAGGCCCTTCCTTCCCATCCTATCTCTTGCATTTCACATAATTCCCTCAGACTACTTTTTTTTTCTCTTTCTCTCTTCTTTTTTTTTTTCTTTGGCTGTTTAGTATTATCAATTCTTAATTTATACATTCCATAAGGTCCCATGCACCCTCTGCAAAGACCCTTCCTTCCCATCCTATCTATTGCATTTCAAATAATGCCCTCAGACTAGTTTTTTTTTTCTCTTTCTCTCTTCTTTTTTTTTTTTTTTTTGGCTGTTTAGTATTATCAATTCTTAATTTATACATTCCATAAGGTCCCATGCACCTTCTGCAATGGCCCTTTCTTCCCATCCTATCTCTTGCATTTCAAATAATGCCCTCAGACTACTTTTTTTTTCTCTTTCTCTCTTCTTTTTTTTTTGGCTGTTTAGTATTATCAATTCTTAATTTATACATTCCATAAGGTCCCATGCACCTTCAGCAAAGGCCCTTCCTTCCCATCCTATCTCTTGCATTTCAAAAAATGCCCCCAGAAAACTTTTTTTTTTCTCTTTCTCTCTTCTTTTTTTTTTGGCTGTTTAGTATTATCAATTCTTAATTTATACATTCCATAAGGTCCCATGCACCTTCTGCAAAGGCCCTTCCTTCCCATCCTATCTCTTGCATTTCAAATAATGCCCTCAGACTACTTTTTTTTCTCTTTCTCTCTTCTTTTTTTTTTTTTGGCTGTTTAGTATTATCAATTCTTAATTTATACATTCCATAAGGTCCCATGCACCCTCTGCAAAGGCCCTTCCTTCCCATCCTATCTCTTGCATTTCAAATAATGCCCTCAGACTACTTTTTTTTCTCTTTCTCTCTTCTATTTTTTTTTTGGCTGTTTAGTATTATCAATTCTTAATTTATACATTCCATAAGGTCCCATGCACCCTCTGCAAAGTCCCTTCCTTCCCATCCTATCTCTTGCATTTAAAATAATGCCCTCAGACTACTTTTTTTTCTCTTTCTCTCTTCTTTTTTTTTTGGCTGTTTAGTATTATCAATTCTTAATTTATACATTCCATAAGGTCCCATGCACCCTCTGCAAAGTCCCTTCCTTCCCATCCTATCTCTTGCATTTCAAATAATGCCCTCAGACTACTTTTTTTTCTCTTTCTCTCTTCTTTTTTTTTTTGGCTGTTTAGTATTATCAATTCTTAATTTATACATTCCATAAGGTCCCATGCACCCTCTGCAAAGGCCCTTCCTTCCCATCCTATCTCTTGCATTTCACATAATGCCCTCAGACTATTTTTTTTTCTCTTTCTCTCTTCTTTTTTTTTTTTTTGGCTGTTTAGTATTAGCAATTCTTAATTTATACATTCCATAAGGTCCCATGCACCTTCTGCAAAGGCCCTTCCTTCCCATCCTATCTCTTGCATTTCAAATAATGCCCCCAGAATACTTTTTTTTTTCTCTTTCTCTCTTCTTTTTTTTTTTGGCTGTTTAGTATTATCAATTCCTAATTTATACATTCCATAAGGTCCCATACACCCTCTGCAAAGGCCCTTCCTTCCCATCCTATCTCTTGCACTTCACATAATGCCCTCAGACTACTTTTTTTTTTCTCTTTCTCTCTTCTTTCTTTTTGGCTGTTTAGTATTATCAATTCTTAATTTATACATTCCATAAGGTCCCATGCACCCTCTGCAAAGGCCCTTCCTTCCCATCCTATCTCTTGCATTTCACATAATTCCCTCAGACTACATTTTTTTTCTCATTCTCTCTTCTTTTTTTTTTTTGGGCTGTTTAGTATTAGCAATTCTTAATTTATACATTCTATAAGGTCCCATGCACATTCTGCAAAGGCCCTTCCTTCCCATCCTATCTCTTGCATTTCAAATAATGCCATCAGACTACTTTTTTTTTCTCTTTCTCTCTTCTTTTTTTTTCTTTTGGCTGTTTAGTATTATCAATTCTTAATTTATACATTCCATAAGGTCCCATGCACCCTCTGCAAAGGCCCTTCCTTCCCATCCTATCTCTTGCATTTCAAATAGTGCCCTCAGACTACTTTTTTTTTTCTCTTTCTCTCTTCTTTTTTTTTGGGGGCTGTTTAGTATTACCAATTCTTAATTTATACATTCCATAAGGTCCCATGCACCCTCTGCAAAGTCCCTTCCTTCCCATCCTATCTCTTGCATTTCAAATAATGCCCTCAGACTACTTTTTTTTTTTTTGGCTGTTTAGTATTATCAATTCTTAATTTATACATTCCATAAGGTCCCATGCACCCTCTGCAAAGTCCCTTCCTTCCCATCCTATCTCTTGCATTTCAAATAATGCCCTCAGACTACTTTTTTTTTCTCTTTCTCTCTTCTTTTTTTTTTTGGCTGTTTAGTATTATCAATTCTTAATTTATACATTCCATAAGGTCCCATGCACCCTCTGCAAAGGCCCTTCCTTCCCATCCTATATCTTGCATTTCACATAATGCCCTCAGACTACTTTTTTTTCTCTTTCTCTCTTCTTTTTTTTTTTTTTTGGCTGTTTAGTATTATCAATTCTTAATTTATACATTCCATAAGGTCCCATGCACCCTCTGCAAAGGCCCTTCCTTCCCATCCTATCTCTTGCATTTCACATAATTCCCTCAGACTACTTTTTTTTTCTCTTTCTCTCTTCTTTTTTTTTTTTTGGCTGTTTAGTATTATCAATTCTTAATTTATACATTCCATAAGGTCCCATACACCCTCTGCAAAGACCCTTCCTTCCCATCCTATCTCTTGCATTTCAAATAATGCCCTCAGACTATTTTTTTTTCTCTTTCTCTCTTCTTTTTTTTTTTTTGGCTGTTTAGTATTAGCAATTCTTAATTTATACATTCCATAAGGTCCCATGCACCTTCTGCAAAGGCCCTTCCTTCCCATCCTATCTCTTGCATTTCAAATAATGCCCCCAGAATACTTTTTTTTTTCTCTTTCTCTCTTCTTTTTTTTTTTGGCTGTTTAGTATTATCAATTCCTAATTTATACATTCCATAAGGTCCCATACACCCTCTGCAAAGGCCCTTCCTTCCCATCCTATCTCTTGCACTTCACATAATGCCCTCAGACTACTTTTTTTTTTCTCTTTCTCTCTTCTTTCTTTTTGGCTGTTTAGTATTATCAATTCTTAATTTATACATTCCATAAGGTCCCATGCACCCTCTGCAAAGGCCCTTCCTTCCCATCCTATCTCTTGCATTTCACATAATTCCCTCAGACTACTTTTTTTTTCTCATTCTCTCTTCTTTTTTTTTTTGGGCTGTTTAGTATTAGCAATTCTTAATTTATACATTCTATAAGGTCCCATGCACATTCTGCAAAGGCCCTTCCTTCCCATCCTATCTCTTGCATTTCAAATAATGCCATCAGACTACTTTTTTTTTCTCTTTCTCTCTTCTTTTTTTTTCTTTTGGCTGTTTAGTATTATCAATTCTTAATTTATACATTCCATAAGGTCCCATGCACCCTCTGCAAAGGCCCTTCCTTCCCATCCTATCTCTTGCATTTCAAATAGTGCCCTCAGACTACTTTTTTTTTTCTCTTTCTCTCTTCTTTTTTTTTTGGGGCTGTTTAGTATTACCAATTCTTAATTTATACATTCCATAAGGTCCCATGCACCCTCTTCAAAGTCCCTTCCTTCCCATCCTATCTCTTGCATTTCAAATAATGCCCTCAGACTACTTTTTTTTTTCTCTTTCTCTCTTCTTTTTTTTTTGGCTGTTTAGTATTATCAATTCTTAATTTATACATTCCATAAGGTCCCATGCACCCTCTGCAAAGGCCCTTCCTTCCCATCCTATATCTTGCATTTCACATAATTCCCTCAGACTACTTTTTTTTCTCTTTCTCTCTTCTTTTTTTTTTTTTTGGCTGTTTAGTATTATCAATTCTTAATTTATACATTCCATAAGGTCCCATACACCCTCTGCAAAGACCCTTCCTTCCCATCCTATCTCTTGCATTTCAAATAATTCCCGCAGACTACTTTTTTTTTCTCTTTCTCTCTTCTTTTTTTTTTGGCTGTTTAGTATTATCAATTCTTAATTTATACATTCCATAAGGTCCCATGCACCTTCTGCAATGGCCCTTCCTTCCCATCCTATCTCTTGCATTTCAAATAATGCCCTCAGACTACTTTTTTTTCTCTTTCTCTCTTCTTTTTTTTTTGGCTGTTTAGTATTATCAATTCTTAATTTATACATTCCATAAGGTCCCATGCACCTTCAGCAAAGGCCCTTCCTTCCCATCCTATCTCTTGCATTTCAAAAAATGCCCCCAGAATACTTTTTTTTTTCTCTTTCTCTCTTCTTTTTTTTTTGGCTGTTTAGTATTATCAATTCTTAATTTATACATTCCATAAGGTCCCATGCACCTTCTGCAAAGGCCCTTCCTTCCCATCCTATCTCTTGCATTTCAAATAATGCCCTCAGACTACTTTTTTTTTCTCTTTCTCTCTTCTTTTTTTTTTGGCTGTTTAGTATTATCAATTCTTAATTTATACATTCCATAAGGTCCCATGCACCCTCTGCAAAGGCCCTTCCTTCGCATCCTATCTCTTGCATTTCAAATAATGCCCTCAGACTACTTTTTTTTTTCTCTTTCTCTCTTCTTTTTTTTTTTGGCTGTTTAGTATTATCAATTCTTAATTTATACATTCCATAAGGTCCCATGCACCCTCTGCAAAGGCCCTTCCTTCCCATCCTATCTCTTGCATTTCAAATAATGCCCTCAGACTACATTTTTTTTTCTCTTTCTCTCTTCTTTTTTTTTTGGCTGTTTAGTATTATCAATTCTTAATTTATACATTCCATAAGGTCCCATGCACCCTTTGCAAAGGCCCTTCCTTCCCATCCTATCTCTTGCATTTCACATAATGCCCTCAGACTACTTTTTTTTTTCTCTTTCTCTCTTCTTTTTTTTTTTTGGCTGTTTAGTATTATCAATTCTTAATTTATACATTCCATAAGGTCCCATGCACCTTCTGCAAAGACCCTTCCTTCCCATCCTATCTCTTGCATTTCAAATAATGCCCTCAGACTACTTTTTTTTTCTCTTTCTCTCTTCTTTTTTTTTTGGCTGTTTAGTATTATCAATTCTTAATTTATACATTCCATAAGGTCCCATGCACCCTCTGCAAAGGCCCTTCCTTCCCATCCTATCTCTTGCATTTCACATAATGCCCTCAGACTACTTTTTTTTTCTCTTTCTCTCTTCTTTTTTTTTTTGGCTGTTTAGTATTATCAATTCTTAATTTATACATTCCATAAGGTCCCATGCACCTTCTGCAAAGGCCCTTCCTTCCCATCCTATCTCTTGCATTTCAAATATTGACCCCAGAATACTTTTTTTTTTCTCTTTCTCTCTTCTTTTTTTTTTTTTGGCTGTTTAGTATTATCAATTCTTAATTTATACATTCCATAAGGTCCCATGCACCCTCTGCAAAGGCCCTTCCTTCCCATCCTATCTCTTGCATTTCACATAATGCCCTCAGACTACTTTTTTTTTCTCTTTCTCTCTTCTTTTTTTTTTGGGCTGTTTAGTATTATCAATCCTTAATTTATACATTCCATAAGGTCCCATGCACCCTCTGCAAAGGCCCTTCCTTCCCATCCTATCTCTTGCATTTCAAATAATGTCCTCAGACTACTTTTTTTTTCTCTTTCTCTCTTCTTTTTTTTTGGCTGTTTAGTATTATCAATTCTTAATTTATACATTCCGTAAGGTCCCATGCACCCTCTGCAAAGGCCCTTCCTTCCCATCCTATCTCTTGCATTTCACATAATGCCCTCAGACTACTTTTTTTCTCTTTCTCTCTTCTTTTTTTTTTGCTGTTTAGTATTAGCAATTCTTAATTTATACATTCCATAAGGTCCCATGCACCTTCTGCAAAGGCCCTTCCTTCCCATCCTATCTCTTGCATTTCAAATAATGCCCTCAGACTACTTTTTTTTTTCTCTTTCTCTCTTCTTTTTTTTTTTTTGGCTGTTTAGTATTATCAATTCTTAATTTATACATTCCATAAGGTCCCATGCACCCTCTGCAAAGTCCCTTCCTTCCCATCCTATCTCTTGCATTTCAAATAATGCCCTCAGACTACTTTTTTTTCTCTTTCTCTCTTCTTTTTTTTGGCTGTTTAGTATTATCAATTCTTAATTTATACATTCCATAAGGTCCCATGCACCCTCTGCAAAGTCCCTTCCTTCCCATCCTATCTCTTGCATTTCAAATAATGCCCTCAGACTACTTTTTTTTTCTCTTTCTCTCTTCTTTTTTTTTTGGCTGTTTAGTATTATCAATTCTTAATTTATACATTCCATAAGGTCCCATGCACCCTCTGCAAAGGCCCTTCCTTCCCATCCTATCTCTTGCATTTCACATAATGCCCTCAGACTATTTTTTTTTCTCTTTCTCTCTTCTTTTTTTTTTGGCTGTTTAGTATTAGCCATTCTTAATTTATACATTCCATAAGGTCCCATGCACCTTCTGCAAAGGCCCTTCCTTCCCATCCTATCTCTTGCATTTCAAATAATGCCCCCAGAATACTTTTTTTTTCTCTTTCTCTCTTCTTTTTTTTTTTGGCTGTTTAGTATTATCAATTCTTAATTTATACATTCCATAAGGTCCCATACACCCTCTGCAAAGGCCCTTCCTTCCCATCCTATCTCTTGCACTTCACATAATGCCCTCAGACTACTTTTTTTTTTCTCTTTCTCTCTTCTTTATTTTTGGCTGTTTAGTATTATCAATTCTTAATTTATACATTCCATAAGGTCCCATGCACCCTCTGCAAAGGCCCTTCCTTCCCATCCTATCTCTTGCATTTCACATAATGCCCTCAGACTACTTTTTTTTTCTCATTCTATCTTCTTTTTTTTTTTGGCTGTTTAGTATTAGCAATTCTTAATTTATACATTCCATAAGGTCCCATGCACATTCTGCAAAGGCCCTTCCTTCCCATCCTATCTCTTGCACTTCACATAATGCCCTCAGACTACTTTTTTTTTTCTCTTTCTCTCTTCTTTTTTTTTGGCTGTTTAGTATTATCAATTCTTAATTTATACATTCCATAAGGTCCCATGCACCCTCTGCAAAGGCCCTTCCTTCCCATCCTATCTCTTGCATTTCACATAATGCCCTCAGACTACTTTTTTTTTCTCATTCTCTCTTCTTTTTTTTTTTGGCTGTTTAGTATTAGCAATTCTTAATTTATACATTCCATAAGGTCCCATGCACATTCTGCAAAGGCCCTTCCTTCCCATCCTATCTCTTGCACTTCACATAATGCCCTCAGACTACTTTTTTTTTTCTCTTTCTCTCTTCTTTTTTTTTTGGCTGTTTAGTATTATCAATTCTTAATTTATACATTCCATAAGGTCCCATGCACCCTCTGCAAAGGCCCTTCCTTCCCATCCTATCTCTTGCATTTCACATAATGCCCTCAGACTACTTTTTTTTTCTCTTTCTCTCTTCTTTTTTTTTGGCTGTTTAGTATTAGCAATTCTTAATTTATACATTCCATAAGGTCCCATGCACCCTCTGCAAAGGCCCTTCCTTCCCATCCTATCTCTTGCATTTCAAATAGTGCCCTCAGACTACTTTTTTTTTTCTCTTTCTCTCTTCTATTTTTTTTTTGGCTGTTTAGTATTATCAATTCTTAATTTATACATTCCATAAGGTCCCATGCACCCTCTGCAAAGTCCCTTCCTTCCCATCCTATCTCTTGCATTTCAAATAATGCCCTCAGACTACTTTTTTTTCTCTTTCTCTCTTCTTTTTTTTTGGCTGTTTAGTATTATCAATTCTTAATTTATACATTCCATAAGGTCCCATGCACCTTCTGCAAAGTCCCTTCCTTCCCATCCTATCTCTTGCATTTCAAATAATGCCCTCAGACTACTTTTTTTTCTCTTTCTCTCTTCTTTTTTTTTTGGCTGTTTAGTATTATGAATTCTTAATTTATACATTCCATAAGGTCCCATGCACCTTCTGCAAAGGCCCTTCCTTCCCATCCTATCTCTTGCATTTCAAATAATGACCCCAGAATACTTTTTTTTTTCTCTTTCTCTCTTCTTTTTTTTTTTTTGGCTGTTTAGTATTATCAATTCTTAATTTATACATTCCATAAGGTCCCATGCACCCTCTGCAAAGGCCCTTCCTTCCCATCCTATCTCTTGCATTTCACATAATGCCCTCAGACTACTTTTTTTTTCTCTTTCTCTCTTCTTTTTTTTTTTTGGCTGTTTAGTATTATCAATCCTTAATTTATACATTCCATAAGGTCCCATGCACCCTCTGCAAAGGCCCTTCCTTCCCATCCTATCTCTTGCATTTCAAATAATGTCCTCAGACTACTTTTTTTTTTCTCTTTCTCTCTTCTTTTTTTTTGGCTGTTTAGTATTATCAATTCTTAATTTTTACATTCCATAAGGCCCCATGCACCCTCTGCAAAGGCCCTTCCTTCCCATCCTATCTCTTGCATTTCACATAATGCCCTCAGACTACTTTTTTTCTCTTTCTCTCTTCTTTTTTTTTTTGCTGTTTAGTATTAGCAATTCTTAATTTATACATTCCATAAGGTCCCATGCACCTTCTGCAAAGGCCCTTCCTTCCCATCCTATCTCTTGCATTTCAAATAATGCCCTCAGACTACTTTTTTTTTCTCTTTCTCTCTTCTTTTCTTTTTTTTGGCTGTTTAGTATTATCAATTCTTAATTTATACATTCCATAAGGTCCCATGCACCCTCTGCAAAGGCCCTTCCTTCCCATCCTATCTCTTGCATTTCAAATAATGCCCTCAGACTACTTTTTTTTTCTCTTTCTCTCTTCTATTTTTTTTTTGGCTGTTTAGTATTATCAATTCTTAATTTATACATTCCATAAGGTCCCATGCACCCTCTGCAAAGTCCCTTCCTTCCCATCCTATCTCTTGCATTTCAAATAATGCCCTCAGACTACTTTTTTTTCTCTTTCTCTCTTCTTTTTTTTTTGGCTGTTTAGTATTATCAATTCTTAATTTATACATTCCATAAGGTCCCATGCACCCTCTGTAAAGTCCCTTCCTTCCCATCCTATCTCTTGCATTTCAAATAATGCCCTCAGACTACTTTTTTTTTCTCTTTCTCTCTTCTTTTTTTTTTGGCTGTTTAGTATTATCAATTCTTAATTTATACATTCCATAAGGTCCCATGCACCCTCTGCAAAGGCCCTTCCTTCCCATCCTATCTCTTGCATTTCACATATAGCCCTCAGACTATTTTTTTTTCTCTTTCTCTCTTCTTTTTTTTTTTTGGCTGTTTAGTATTAGCAATTCTTAATTTATACATTCCATAAGGTCCCATGCACCTTCTGCAAAGGCCCTTCCTTCCCATCCTATTTCTTGCATTTCAAATAATGCCCCCAGAATACTTTTTTTTTTCTCTTTCTCTCTTCTTTTTTTTTTTGGCTGTTTAGTATTATCAATTCTTAATTTATACATTCCATAAGGTCCCATACACCCTCTGCAAAGGCCCTTCCTTCCCATCCTATCTCTTGCACTTCACATAATGCCCTCAGACTACTTTTTTTTTCTCTTTCTCTCTTCTTTTTTTTTGGCTGTTTAGTATTATCAATTCTTAATTTATACATTCCATAAGGTCCCATGCACCCTCTGCAAAGGCCCTTCCTTCCCATCCTATCTCTTGCATTTCACATAATGCCCTCAGACTACTTTTTTTTTTCTCATTCTCTCTTCTTTTTTTTTTTTTTGGCTGTTTAGTATTAGCAATTCTTAATTTATACATTCCATAAGGTCCCATGCACATTCTGCAAAGGCCCTTCCTTCCCATCCTATCTCTTGCACTTCACATAATGCCCTCAGACTACTTTTTTTTTTTCTCTTTCTCTCTTCTTTTTTTTTTGGCTGTTTAGTATTATCAATTCTTAATTTATACATTCCATAAGGTCCCATGCACCCTCTGCAAAGGCCCTTCCTTCCCATCCTATCTCTTGCATTTCACATAATGCCCTCAGACTACTTTTTTTTTCTCTTTCTCTCTTCTTTTTTTTTGGCTGTTTAGTATTGGCAATTCTTAATTTATACATTCCATAAGGTCCCATGCACCCTCTGCAAAGGCCCTTCCTTCCCATCCTATCTCTTGCATTTCAAATAGTGCCCTCAGACTACTTTTTTTTTTTCTCTTTCTCTCTTCAATTTTTTTTTTTGGCTGTTTAGTATTATCAATTCTTAATTTATACATTCCATAAGGTCCCATGCACCCTCTGCAAAGTCCCTTCCTTCCCATCCTATCTCTTGCATTTCAAATAATGCCCTCAGACTACTTTTTTTTCTCTTTCTCTCTTCTTTTTTTTTGGCTGTTTAGTATTATCAATTCTTAATTTATACATTCCATAAGGTCCCATGCACCCTCTGCAAAGTCCCTTCCTTCCCATCCTATCTCTTGCATTTCACATAATGCCCTCAGACTATTTTTTTTTCTCTTTCTCTCTTCTTTTTTTTTTTTGGCTGTTTAGTATTAGCAATTCTTAATTTATACATTCCATAAGGTCCCATGCACCTTCTGCAAAGGCCCGTCCTTCCCATCCTATCTCTTGCATTTCAAATAATGCCCCCAGAATACTTTTTTTTTTCTCTTTCTCTCTTCTTTTTTTTTTGGCTGTTTAGTATTATCAATTCTTAATTTATACATTCCATAAGGTCCCATACACCCTCTGCAAAGGCCCTTCCTCCCATCCTATCTCTTGCACTTCACATAATGCCCTCAGACTACTTTTTTTTTTCTCTTTCTCTCTTCTTTCTTTTTGGCTGTTTAGTATTATCAATTCTTAATTTATACATTCCATAAGGTCCCATGCACCCTCTGCAAAGGCCCTTCCTTCCCATCCTATCTCTTGCATTTCACATAATGCCCTCAGACTACTTTTTTTTTCTCATTCTCTCTTCCTTTTTTTTTTTGGCTGTTTAGTATTAGCAATTCTTAATTTATACATTCCATAAGGTCCCATGCACATTCTGCAAAGGCCCTTCCTTCCCATCCTATCTCTTGCATTTCAAATAATGCCCTCAGACTACTTTTTTTTTCTCTTTCTCTCTTCTTTTTTTTTTTGGCTGTTTAGTATTATCAATTCTTAATTTATACATTCCATAAGGTCCCATGCACCCTCTGCAAAGGCCCTTCCTTCCCATCCTATCTCTTGCATTTCAAATAGTGCCCTCAGACTACTTTTTTTTTCTCTTTCTCTCTTCTTTTTTTTTTTTTTGCTGTTTAGTATTACCAATTCTTAATTTATACATTCCATAAGGTCCCATGCACCCTCTGCAAAGTCCCTTCCTTCCCATCCTATCTCTTGCATTTCAAATAATGCCCTCAGACTACTTTTTTTTTTCTCTTTCTCTCTTCTTTTTTTTTTTTGGCTGTTTAGTATTATCAATTCATAATTTATACATTCCATAAGGTCCCATGCACCCTCTGCAAAGTCCCTTCCTTCCCATCCTATCTCTTGCATTTCAAATAATGCCCTCAGACTACTTTTTTTTTCTCTTTCTCTCTTCTTTTTTTTTTTTGAAGTTTAGTATTATCAATTCTTAATTTATACATTCCATAAGGTCCCATGCACCCTCTGCAAAGTCCCTTCCTTCCCATCCTATCTCTTGCATTTCAAATAATGCCCTCAGACTACTTTTTTTTTCTCTTTCTCTCTTCTTTTTTTTTTGGCTGTTTAGTATTATCAATTCTTAATTTATACATTCCATAAGGTCCCATGCACCCTCTGCAAAGGCCCTTCTTTCCCATCCTATATCTTGCATTTCACATAATGCCCTCAGACTACTTTTTTTTTCTCTTTCTCTCTTCTTTTTTTTTTGGCTGTTTAGTATTATCAATTCTTAATTTATACATTCCATAAGGTCCCATGCACCCTCTGCAAAGGCCCTTCCTTCCCATCCTATCTCTTGCATTTCACATAATTCCCTCAGACTACTTTTTTTTTCTCTTTCTCTCTTCTTTTTTTTTTTGCTGTTTAGTATTATCAATTCTTAATTTATACATTCCATAAGGTCCCATGCACCCTCTGCAAAGACCCTTCCTTCCCATCCTATCTCTTGCATTTCAAATAATGCCGTCAGACTACTTTTTTTTTCTCTTTCTCTCTTCTTTTTTTTTTTGGCTGTTTAGTATTATCAATTCTTAATTTATACATTCCATAAGGTCCCATGCACCTTCTGCAATGGCCCTTCCTTCCCATCCTATCTCTTGCATTTCAAATAATGCCCTCAGACTACTTTTTTTTTCTCTTTCTCTCTTCTTTTTTTTTTGGCTGTTTAGTATTATCAATTCTTAATTTATACATTCCATAAGGTCCCATGCACCTTCAGCAAAGGCCCTTCCTTCCCATCCTATCTCTTGCATTTCAAAAAATGCCCCCAGAATACTTTTTTTTTTCTCTTTCTCTCTTCTTTTTTTTTTTTTGGCTGTTTAGTATTATCAATTCTTAATTTATACATTCCATAAGGTCCCATGCACCTTCTGCAAAGGCCCTTCCTTCCCATCCTATCTCTTGCATTTCAAATAATGCCCTCAGACTACTTTTTTTTTCTCTTTCTCTCTTCTTTTTTTTTTGGCTGTTTAGTATTATCAATTCTTAATTTATACATTCCATAAGGTCCCATGCACCCTCTGCAAAGGCCCTTCCTTCGCATCCTATCTCTTGCATTTCAAATAATGCCCTCAGACTACTTTTTTTTTCTCTTTCTCTCTTCTTTTTTTTTTTTTTTTGGCTGTTTAGTATTATCAATTCTTAATTTATACATTCCATAAGGTCCCATGCACCCTCTGCAAAGGCCCTTCCTTCCCATCCTATCTCTTGCATTTCAAATAATGCCCTCAGACTACATTTTTTTTTCTCTTTCTCTCTTCTTTTTTTTTGGCTGTTTAGTATTATCAATTCTTAATTTATACATTCCATAAGGTCCCATGCACCCTTTGCAAAGGCCCTTCCTTCCCATCCTATCTCTTGCATTTCACATAATGCCCTCAGACTACTTTTTTTTTCTCTTTCTCTCTTCTTTTTTTTTTGGCTGTTTAGTATTATCAATTCTTAATTTATACATTCCATAAGGTCCCATGCACCTTCTGCAAAGGCCCTTCCTTCCCATCCTATCTCTTGCATTTCAAATAATGCCCTCAGACTACTTTTTTTTTCTCTTTCTCTCTTCTTTTTTTTTTGGCTGTTTAGTATTATCAATTCTTAATTTATACATTCCATAAGGTCCCATGCACCCTCTGCAAAGGCCCTTCCTTCCCATCCTATCTCTTGCATTTCACATAATGCCCTCAGACTACTTTTTTTTTTTCTTTCTCTCTTCTGTTTTTTTTTTTTTTGGCTGTTTAGTATTATCAATTCTTAATTTATACATTCCATAAGGTCCCATGCACCTTCTGGTGGTGGTTGGTGGTTAAAACATTTATAAATAACAATTAAATGATTACAGAGGTGTTTGGGTTAGAGACGTGTCGGTCTCCGCCTCACAATACTAGGTGGAGCCCCTATTCCGGGGCCCCATTGGCAAGCAACGCCGCCCGCGTCCGTTGAACCAAGGCCTTTTGAGCCTTGAGTTCTTGACAGCCGAGCAGGGCCGCCTCCCAGTCCTCTCTAGTTGGATTGGGGTTGGGGGGAATGGATGGGTTTGACTGGCACGCCCAGACCATGTGAAAGGTGTCAGCCACCTTCCCACAGTACTGGCACGCACCATCAAAGGACGGGTTGAAATGTTTAAGCACTGCCGGGCACAGTACTGTATTGGTAAAAATTTTGATGAGGAGGCGCTCGTCAGCGCGATCCAGTCCCTTACAAGGGGCCGGGTAGCGCCTGTGCTCTTCCTTGTAGTAATCGGTGATGTCTTTGAATGTAAGGGCCAGATTGTCTGATTGGGAGTAGGCTTCCAAGGACAAGGAGATAGCCCGGGGAGAGGGTGCGCGGGCGGCCTGATCGGCCTGTTCGTTTCCCCTGAGTCCCTGGTGACCGGGTGCCCAAATGAGATTATGCGGAGTTGGGTCTATGTATCGGCAGCTAGATTGCAATATACGCTGGGCAAGTGGGGGAGCCCATCCCAGCCTATAATTCCGACAGGCCCCTCGCGAGTCGGTGATGATGTGTTTCGAATTGGGAATACTGAGAGTCAGAGCGATAGCAATCTCCTCCGCGTGAGTTGTGCTGTAGGCTTTGAAGGTTAGCCCGTTAACCGTGTTTGTGTTGTGTACGACTGCAGCCGTATACCACCCCCCATGGTAAGGGCCGGCAACATCCACATAATACACGTATTGCTGGTGACCATAGTATCGCTCCAACGCTTCCGCGCGCGCCTGGCGACGACCGTTATGGTCTTCTTTGGACATGTTGCGGGGAAGGGGTCGGACCTGGAGGGCGCGTCTCCAGAGTTCTGGCACTCTCACCCTTTCCTCAATGTGGTAATCGTGTTTGATGTGTAGCCGGTCCAAGAGGCGGCGACCGGACGTGGTCTGTGTAAGACGCGTGTATTGGCTTAGTAAGTGGGCTTCTCGTAGCTCCCGGAACGTGTTCACCACGCCCAGAGCCAGAAGTCTCTGGTTGGACGTGCTGACCGGAAGGTCGAGAGCCCGCTTGATGACTTTCCGGTGGATGGCCTCCAATTGATCCTCATCGTGTTTACGCAGGTACAAGTAGGGTGTCGAGTAGAGGATTCTGCTCGTTACAAAAGCATGGGCAAGCCGCAGTGCATCCTTGCTTCGTAATCCGCCCCGCTTGTTGGAGACCCGGCGGACCATACGGCCCACCTGGTCTCCCACCATGCGAAGTTTGGCCAGAGTGGTGTCAACTCTGCGTTGATGGTGTATGAAGAGGCCAAGGACGCGGATCTCTTTGGCCTCCCGGATCGGTCCCGAGGGGAGACTGATGCGAAGCTGAGTTGTGTCTCGAGGGGATGGACGTACGTGCACAAATTCAGATTTAGCTGGGGCGCACTGGAGTCCGCAGTAGGTCGCGTAGTCGTCGACTACGGTCGCCGCAGCCTGCAGGCAGGACTCCATGTGGCCCAGGTTACCTTGCGTGGCCCAGATTGTGATATCATCCGCGTAAAGTGCGTGATGTATCCCGGGAAGAGAAGCCAATTTGGAGGGAAGATGAAGCATGGCTAAATTGAAGAGGAGGGGAGACAAGACAGCGCCTTGAGGTGTTCCCCTCGAGCCGATGGTGTATGGCCCGTGTTCCGCATCTTGTATGCGTATGTAGGCTTGGCGGTCTGTAAGAAATTGTTTTATGTAATTGAAAGTTTTGTTACCACAGTTGGTGTGACTGAGGTGATCGAGGATTACTTCGTGCTTCACATTGTCAAATGCGCCTTTAAGGTCCAAGGCCAGGACCACCTTGTCATTATGGGGGCATTCGACAGGATCTAATATGTCGTGGTGGAGCTGAAGGAGTATATCCTGTGCTGATTTTTGAGGGCGGAAACCGAACATGGTGTCCGCGAAAATGTGCTGTGTTTCAAGAAATTCGGAGAGTCTGTCGCGCACCATTGTCTCCATCAGCTTGCCGACACAAGACGTGAGAGAGATGGGGCGAAGGTTCTCCACATCAATAGGTTTGCCGGTTTTCGGGATAAAGGTGACGAGAGCCGACTTCCAATCGAGAGGGAGAGGAGTGTCTCCGTCCCAAATACTATTGATGTATTTTAGAAGCACAACATATGCTGCATCGGAAAGGTTGGCCAAAAGCTTGACCGTAACCTTGTCGCGCCCGGGTGCAGTGCCGCGTTTCATCTTGCTTAAGGCCGCCCGGAGGTCGTGGAGCTGGAACGGAGTGTCCAGCTCCGTGTTCTCTTTGCCTGCATACGAGTAGGCGACCGCCCGGGGGTCCTTGGTGGTGCACAGGTATCGATCCCTGAGTGTGTGCGCTAGCTGTGTTGTCGTTCCTGTAAAGTTGCGCATGACTTTATGTAAGTGGCGTTGGGTTTCCGTGCGTGTTTGTGTTGGATCGATGAGCGCGCGGAATAGGCGCCACGTATTACGACCAGACATCTGGCGCGCAGCCGTGTTGCACCTGTCTACCCAGTTAGTGTCGGCTAGCTGAGCAGCATATTCCGCGGCTTGATGTGTGAGTTCGAGGATGCGTTTTTTGAGGCGTTTGTTATGTTTCTGTTTTTTCCATCTTTTGGTGAGGCTGCGGCGGGCCTCCCAAAGATGTAGGAGGTGGTTGTCTACGTCCGTTTGCGTTTCCGTGAACTGTATCTGCCTTTCGTGTTGTTTCAGTGCAGACGTAAGAGATTTGTACCAGGTGTCATATCCCGACTGGAGGGGGTCTACGATAGACAGAGAGGTGCGGAATTTTGTCCAGTTCGGGACACAAGCTTGTGTTTGTGGGCGTTTCAGTGGACGCGTGTAGATGGTTGTGTAGATTATACAGTGATCACTACCAAGAGTTTCCTCTGTGTTCAGCCAGTCGGCATGGCGTATGTTGCGTGTAAATGTGAGGTCCGGGCAAGTGTCGCGTTGAATCGAATTTCCTACACGTGTTGGGTTGGTGGGGTCGGTGTGGAGGGCGAGTCCGAGTGTAGAGAGAAGTTCCGCAAGCTTCCCCCCATGTGTGTTCTCTCGGGGATACCCCCAGAGCCTGCTGTGAGCATTAAAATCACCGACAATCAGAAAGGCCCTTCCTTCCCATCCTATCTCTTGCATTTCAAATAATGACCCCAGAATACTTTTTTTTTTTCTTTCTCTCTTCTTTTTTTTTTTTTTGGCTGTTTAGTATTATCAATTCTTAATTTATACATTCCATAAGGTCCCATGCACCCTCTGCAAAGGCCCTTCCTTCCCATCCTATCTCTTGCATTTCACATAATGCCCTCAGACTACTTTTTTTTTTCTCTTTCTCTCTTCTTTTTTTTTTTTGGCTGTTTAGTATTATCAATCCTTAATTTATACATTCCATAAGGTCCCATGCACCCTCTGCAAAGGCCCTTCCTTCCCATCCTATCTCTTGCATTTCAAATAATGTCCTCAGACTACTTTTTTTTTCTATTTCTCTCTTCTTTTTTTTTGGGCTGTTTAGTATTATCAATTCTTAATTTATACATTCCATAAGGTCCCATGCACCCTCTGCAAAGGCCCTTCCTTCCCATCCTATCTCTTGCATTTCACATAATGCCCTCAGACTACTTTTTTTTTTCTCTTTCTCTCTTCTTTTTTTTTGGCTGTTTAGTATTAGCAATTCTTAATTTATACATTCCATAAGGTCCCATGCACCTTCTGCAAAGGCCCTTCCTTCCCATCCTATCTCTTGCATTTCAAATAATGCCCTCAGAGTACTTTTTTTTTTCTCTTTCTCTCTTCTTTTTTTTTTTTTGGCTGTTTAGTATTATCAATTCTTAATTTATACATTCCATAAGGTCCCATGCACCCTCTGCAAAGGCCCTTCCTTCCCATCCTATCTCTTGCATTTCAAATAATGCCCTCAGACTACTTTTTTTTTCTCTTTCTCTCTTCTATTTTTTTTTTTGGCTGTTTAGTATTATCAATTCTTAATTTATACATTCCATAAGGTCCCATGCACCCTCTGCAAAGTCCCTTCCTTCCCATCCTATCTCTTGCATTTCAAATAATGCCCTCAGACTACTTTTTTTTCTCTTTCTCTCTTCTTTTTTTTTTTGGCTGTTTAGTATTATCAATTCTTAATTTATACATTCCATAAGGTCCCATGCACACTCTGCAAAGTCCCTTCCTTCCCATCCTATCTCTTGCATTTCAAATAATGCCCTCAGACTACTTGTTTTTTTCTCTTTCTCTCTTCTTTTTTTTTTTTGGCTGTTTAGTATTATCAATTATTAATTTATACATTCCATAAGGTCCCATGCACCCTCTGCAAAGGCCCTTCCTTCCCATCCTATCTCTTGCATTTCACATAATGCCCTCAGACTATTTTTTTTCTCTTTCTCTCTTCTTTTTTTTTTTGGCTGTTTAGTATTAGCAATTCTTAATTTATACATTCCATAAGATCCCATGCACCTTCTGCAAAGGCCCTTCCTTCCCATCCTATCTCTTGCATTTCAAATAATGCCCCCAGAATACTTTTTTTTTTCTCTTTCTCTCTTCTTTTTTTTTTTTTTGGCTGTTTAGTATTATCAATTCTTAATTTATACATTCCATAAGGTCCCATACACCGTCTGCAAAGGCCCTTCCTTCCCATCCTATCTCTTGCATTTCAAATAATGCCCTCAGACTACTTTTTTTTTCTCTTTCTCTCTTCTTTTTTTTTGGCTGTTTAGTATTATCAATTCTTAATTTATACATTCCATAAGGTCCCATGCACCTTCAGCAAAGGCCCTTCCTTTCCATCCTATCTCTTGCATTTCAAAAAATGCCCCCAGAATACTTTTTTTTTTCTCTTTCTCTCTTCTTTTTTTTTTTGGCTGTTTAGTATTATCAATTCTTAATTTATACATTCCATAAGGTCCCATGCACCTTCTGCAAAGGCCCTTCCTTCCCATCCTATCTCTTGCATTTCAAATAATGCCCTCAGACTACTTTTTTTTTCTCTTTCTCTCTTCTTTTTTTTTTTTTTTGGCTGTTTAGTATTATCAATTCTTAATTTATACATTCCATAAGGTCCCATGCACCCTCTGCAAAGGCCCTTCCTTCGCATCCTATCTCTTGCATTTCAAATAATGCCCTCAGACTACTTTTTTTTTCTCTTTCTCTCTTCGTTTTTTTTTTTTGGCTGTTTAGTATTATCAATTCTTAATTTATACATTCCATAAGGTCCCATGCACCCTCTGCAAAGGCCCTTCCTTCCCATCCTATCTCTTGCATTTCAAATAATGCCCTCAGACTACATTTTCTTTTCTCTTTCTCTCTTCTTTTTTTTTTGGCTGTTTAGTATTATCAATTCTTAATTTATACATTCCATAAGGTCCCATGCACCCTTTGCAAAGGCCCTTCCTTCCCATCCTATCTCTTGCATTTCACATAATGCCCTCAGACTACTTTTTTTTTTCTCTTTCTCTCTTCTTTTTTTTTTTTGGCTGTTTAGTATTATCAATTCTTAATTTATACATTCCATAAGGTCCCATGAACCTTCTGCAAAGACCCTTCCTTCCCATCCTATCTCTTGCATTTCAAATAATGCCCTCAGACTACTTTTTTTTTCTCTTTCTCTCTTCTTTTTTTTTGGCTGTTTAGTATTATCAATTCTTAATTTATACATTCCATAAGGTCCCATGCACCCTCTGCAAAGGCCCTTCCTTCCCATCCTATCTCTTGCATTTCACATAATGCCCTCAGACTACTTTTTTTTTCTCTTTCTCTCTTCTTTTTTTTTTTGGCTGTTTAGTATTATCAATTCTTAATTTATACATTCCATAAGGTCCCATGCACCTTCTGCAAAGGCCCTTCCTTCCCATCCTATCTCTTGCATTTCAAATAATGACCCCAGAATACTTTTTTTTTTCTCTTTCTCTCTTCTTTTTTTTTGGCTGTTTAGTATTATCAATTCTTAATTTATACATTCCATAAGGTCCCATGCACCCTCTGCAAAGGCCCTTCCTTCCCATCCTATCTCTTGCATTTCACATAATGCCCTCAGACTACTTTTTTTTTTCTCTTTCTCTCTTCTTTTTTTTTTTTTTGGCTGTTTAGTATTATCAATCCTTAATTTATACATTCCATAAGGTCCCATGCACCCTCTGCAAAGGCCCTTCCTTCCCATCCTATCTCTTGCATTTCAAATAATGTCCTCAGACTACTTTTTTTTTCTCTTTCTCTCTTCTTTTTTTTTTTGGCTGTTTAGTATTATCAATTCTTAATTTATACATTCCATAAGGTCCCATGCACCCTCTGCAAAGGCCCTTCCTTCCCATCCTATCTCTTGCATTTCACATAATGCCCTCAGACTACTTTTTTTCTCTTTCTCTCTTCTTTTTTTTTTGCTGTTTAGTATTAGCAATTCTTAATTTATACATTCCATAAGGTCCCATGCACCTTCTGCAAAGGCCCTTCCTTCCCATCCTATCTCTTGCATTTCAAATAATGCCCTCAGACTACTTTTTTTTTCTCTTTCTCTCTTCTTTTTTTTTTTTTGGCTGTTTAGTATTATCAATTCTTAATTTATACATTCCATAAGGTCCCATGCACCCTCTGCAAAGGCCCTTCCTTCCCATCCTATCTCTTGCATTTCAAATAATGCCCTCAGACTACTTTTTTTTTCTCTTTCTCTCTTCTATTTTTTTTTTGGCTGTTTAGTATTATCAATTCTTAATTTATACATTCCATAAGGTCCCATGCACCCTCTGCAAAGTCCCTTCCTTCCCATCCTATCTCTTGCATTTCAAATAATGCCCTCAGACTACTTTTTTTTCTCTTTCTCTCTTCTTTTTTTTGGCTGTTTAGTATTATCAATTCTTAATTTATACATTCCATAAGGTCCCATGCACCCTCTGCAAAGTCCCTTCCTTCCCATCCTATCTCTTGCATTTCAAATAATGCCCTCAGACTACTTTTTTTTTCTCTTTCTCTCTTTTTTTTTTTGGCTGTTTAGTATTATCAATTCTTAATTTATACATTCCATAAGGTCCCATGCACCCTCTGCAAAGGCCCTTCCTTCCCATCCTATCTCTTGCATTTCACATAATGCCCTCAGACTATTTTTTTTTCTCTTTCTCTCTTCTTTTTTTTTGGCTGTTTAGTATTAGCCATTCTTAATTTATACATTCCATAAGGTCCCATGCACCTTCTGCAAAGGCCCTTCCTTCCCATCCTATCTCTTGCATTTCAAATAATGCCCCCAGAATACTTTTTTTTTTTCTCTTTCTCTCTTCTTTTTTTTTTTGGCTGTTTAGTATTATCAATTCTTAATTTATACATTCCATAAGGTCCCATACACCCTCTGCAAGGCCCTTCCTTCCCATCCTATCTCTTGCACTTCACATAATGCCCTCAGACTACTTTTTTTTTTTCTCTTTCTCTCTTCTTTTTTTTTGGCTGTTTAGTATTATCAATTCTTAATTTATACATTCCATAAGGTCCCATGCACCCTCTGCAAAGGCCCTTCCTTCCCATCCTATCTCTTGCATTTCACATAATGCCCTCAGACTACTTTTTTTTTCTCATTCTATCTTCTTTTTTTTTTTGGCTGTTTAGTATTAGCAATTCTTAATTTATACATTCCATAAGGTCCCATGCACATTCTGCAAAGGCCCTTCCTTCCCATCCTATCTCTTGCACTTCACATAATGCCCTCAGACTACTTTTTTTTTTCTCTTTCTCTCTTCTTTTTTTTTGGCTGTTTAGTATTATCAATTCTTAATTTATACATTCCATAAGGTCCCATGCACCCTCTGCAAAGGCCCTTCCTTCCCATCCTATCTCTTGCATTTCACATAATGCCCTCAGACTACTTGTTTTTCTCATTCTCTCTTCTTTTTTTTTTTGGCTGTTTAGTATTAGCAATTCTTAATTTATACATTCCATAAGGTCCCATGCACATTCTGCAAAGGCCCTTCCTTCCCATCCTATCTCTTGCACTTCACATAATGCCCTCAGACTACTTTTTTTTTTCTCTTTCTCTCTTCTCTTTTTTTGGCTGTTTAGTATTATCAATTCTTAATTTATACATTCCATAAGGTCCCATGCACCCTCTGCAAAGGCCCTTCCTTCCCATCCTATCTCTTGCATTTCACATAATGCCCTCAGACTACTTTTTTTTTTCTCTTTCTCTCTTCTTTTTTTTTGGCTGTTTAGTATTAGCAATTCTTAATTTATACATTCCATAAGGTCCCATGCACCCTCTGCAAAGGCCCTTCCTTCCCATCCTATCTCTTGCATTTCAAATAGTGCCCTCAGACTACTTTTTTTTTTCTCTTTCTCTCTTCTATTTTTTTTTGGCTGTTTAGTATTATCAATTCTTAATTTATACATTCCATAAGGTCCCATGCACCTTCTGCAAAGGCCCTTCCTTCCCATCCTATCTCTTGCATTTCAAATAATGACCCCAGAATACTTTTTTTTTCTCTTTCTCTCTTCTTTTTTTTTTTGGCTGTTTAGTATTATCAATTCTTAATTTATACATTCCATAAGGTCCCATGCACCCTCTGCAAAGGCCCTTCCTTCCCATCCTATCTCTTGCATTTCACATAATGCCCTCGGACTACTTTTTTTTCTCTTTCTCTCTTCTTTTTTTTTTTTGGCTGTTTAGTATTATCAATCCTTAATTTATACATTCCATAAGGTCCCATGCACCCTCTGCAAAGGCCCTTCCTTCCCATCCTATCTCTTGCATTTCAAATAATGTCCTCAGACTACTTTTTTTTTCTCTTTCTCTCTTCTTTTTTTTTTGGCTGTTTAGTATTATCAATTCTTAATTTATACATTCCATAAGGTCCCATGCACCCTCTGCAAAGGCCCTTCCTTCCCATCCTATCTCTTGCATTTCACATAATGCCCTCAGACTACTTTTTTTCTCTTTCTCTCTTCTTTTTTTTTTTGCTGTTTAGTATTAGCAATTCTTAATTTATACATTCCATAAGGTCCCATGCACCTTCTGCAAAGGCCCTTCCTTCCCATCCTATCTCTTGCATTTCAAATAATGCCCTCAGACTACATTTTTTTTTCTCTTTCTCTCTTCTTTTTTTTTTTTGGCTGTTTAGTATTATCAATTCTTAATTTATACATTCCATAAGGTCCCATGCACCCTCTGCAAAGGCCCTTCCTTCCCATCCTATCTCTTGCATTTCAAATAATGCCCTCAGACTACTTTTTTTTCTCTTTCTCTCTTCTATTTTTTTTTTTGGCTGTTTAGTATTATCAATTCTTAATTTATACATTCCATAAGGTCCCATGCACCCTCTGCAAAGTCCCTTCCTTCCCATCCTATCTCTTGCATTTCAAATAATGCCCTCAGACTACTTTTTTTTCTCTTTCTCTCTTCTTTTTTTTTTGGCTGTTTAGTATTATCAATTCTGAATTTATACATTCCGTAAGGTCCCAGGCACCCTCTGCAAAGTCCCTTCCTTCCCATCCTATCTCTTGCATTTCAAATAATGCCCTCAGACTACTTTTTTTTTCTCTTTCTCTCTTCTTTTTTTTTTGGCTGTTTAGTATTATCAATTCTTAATTTATACATTCCATAAGGTCCCATGCACCCTCTGCAAAGGCCCTTCCTTCCCATCCTATCTCTTGCATTTCACATAATGCCCTCAGACTATTTTTTTTTCTCTTTCTCTCTTCTTTTTTTTTGGCTGTTTAGTATTAGCAATTCCTAATTTATACATTCCATAAGGTCCCATGCACCCTCTGCAAAGGCCCTTCCTTCCCATCCTATCTCTTGCATTTCACATAATGCCCTCAGACTACTTTTTTTTTCTCATTCTCTCTTCTTTTTTTTTTTGGCTGTTTAGTATTAGCAATTCTTAATTTATACATTCCATAAGGTCCCATGCACATTCTGCAAAGGCCCTTCCTTCCCATCCTATCTCTTGCACTTCACATAATGCCCTCAGACTACTTTTTTTTTTCTCTTTCTCTCTTCTTTTTTTTTGGCTGTTTAGTATTATCAATTCTTAATTTATACATTCCATAAGGTCCCATGCACCCTCTGCAAAGGCCCTTCCTTCCCATCCTATCTCTTGCATTTCACATAATGCCCTCAGACTATTTTTTTTTTCTCTTTCTCTCTTCTTTTTTTTTTTTTGGCTGTTTAGTATTAGCAATTCTTAATTTATACATTCCATAAGGTCCCATGCACCTTCTGCAAAGGCCCGTCCTTCCCATCCTATCTCTTGCATTTCAAATAATGCCCCCAGAATACTTTTTTTTTTCTCTTTCTCTCTTCTTTTTTTTTTGGCTGTTTAGTATTATCAATTCTTAATTTATACATTCCATAAGGTCCCATACACCCCTCTGCAAAGGCCCTTCCTTCCCATCCTATCTCTTGCACTTCACATAATGCCCTCAGACTACTTTTTTTTTCTCATTCTCTCTTCCTTTTTTTTTTTTTGGCTGTTTAGTATTAGCAATTCTTAATTTATACATTCCATAAGGTCCCATGCACATTCTGCAAAGGCCCTTCCTTCCCATCCTATCTCTTGCATTTCAAATAATGCCCTCAGACTACTTTTTTTTTCTCTTTCTCTCTTCTTTTTTTTTTGGCTGTTTAGTATTATCAATTCTTAATTTATACATTCCATAAGGTCCCATGCACCCTCTGCAAAGGCCCTTCCTTCCCATCCTATCTCTTGCATTTCAAATAGTGCCCTCAGACTAATTTTTTTTTCTCTTTCTCTCTTCTTTTTTTTTTTTTTGGCTGTTTAGTATTACCAATTCTTAATTTATACATTCCATAAGGTCCCATGCACCCTCTGCAAAGTCCCTTCCTTCCCATCCTATCTCTTGCATTTCAAATAATGCCCTCAGACTACTTTTTTTTTCTCTTTCTCTCTTCTTTTTTTTTTTTGGCTGTTTAGTATTATCAATTCTTAATTTATACATTCCATAAGGTCCCATGCACCCTCTGCAAAGTCCCTTCCTTCCCATCCTATCTCTTGCATTTCAAATAATGCCCTCAGACTACTTTTTTTTTCTCTTTCTCTCTTCTTTTTTTTTTGAAGTTTAGTATTATCAATTCTTAATTTATACATTCCATAAGGTCCCATGCACCCTCTGCAAAGTCCCTTCCTTCCCATCCTATCTCTTGCATTTCAAATAATGCCCTCAGACTACTTTTTTTTTCTCTTTCTCTCTTCTTTTTTTTTTGGCTGTTTAGTATTATCAATTCTTAATTTATACATTCCATAAGGTCCCATGCACCCTCTGCAAAGGCCCTTCCTTCCCATCCTATCTCTTGCATTTCACATAATGCCCTCAGACTATTTTTTTTCTCTTTCTCTCTTCTTTTTTTTTTTGGCTGTTTAGTATTAGCAATTCTTAATTTATACATTCCATAAGATCCCATGCACCTTCTGTAAAGGCCCTTCCTTCCCATCCTATCTCTTGCATTTCAAATAATGCCCCCAGAATACTTTTTTTTTTCTCTTTCTCTCTTCTTTTTTTTTTTTTTTTGGCTGTTTAGTATTATCAATTCTTAATTTATACATTCCATAAGGTCCCATACACCCTCTGCAAAGGCCCTTCCTTCCCATCCTATCTCTTGCATTTCAAATAATGCCCTCAGACTACTTTTTTTTTCTCTTTCTCTCTTCTTTTTTTTTGGCTGTTTAGTATTATCAATTCTTAATTTATACATTCCATAAGGTCCCATGCACCTTCAGCAAAGGCCCTTCCTTTCCATCCTATCTCTTGCATTTCAAAAAATGCCCCCAGAATACTTTTTTTTTTCTCTTTCTCTCTTCTTTTTTTTTTGGCTGTTTAGTATTATCAATTCTTAATTTATACATTTTATAAGGTCCCATGCACCTTCTGCAAAGGCCCTTCCTTCCCATCCTATCTCTTGCATTTCAAATAATGCCCTCAGACTACTTTTTTTTTCTCTTTCTCTCTTCTTTTTTTTTTTTTGGCTGTTTAGTATTATCAATTCTTAATTTATACATTCCATAAGGTCCCATGCACCCTCTGCAAAGGCCCTTCCTTCGCATCCTATCTCTTGCATTTCAAATAATGCCCTCAGACTACTTTTTTTTTCTCTTTCTCTCTTCTTTTTTTTTTTTGGCTGTTTAGTATTATCAATTCTTAATTTATACATTCCATAAGGTCCCATGCACCCTCTGCAAAGGCCCTTCCTTCCCATCCTATCTCTTGCATTTCAAATAATGCCCTCAGACTACATTTTTTTTTCTCTTTCTCTCTTCTTTTTTTTTTGGCTGTTTAGTATTATCAATTCTTAATTTATACATTCCATAAGGTCCCATGCACCCTTTGCAAAGGCCCTTCCTTCCCATCCTATCTCTTGCATTTCACATAATGCCCTCAGACTACTTTTTTTTTCTCTTTCTCTCTTCTTTTTTTTTTTGGCTGTTTAGTATTATCAATTCTTAATTTATACATTCCATAAGGTCCCATGCACCTTCTGCAAAGACCCTTCCTTCCCATCCTATCTCTTGCATTTCAAATAATGCCCTCAGACTACTTTTTTTTTCTCTTTCTCTCTTCTTTTTTTTTGGCTGTTTAGTATTATCAATTCTTAATTTATACATTCCATAAGGTCCCATGCACCCTCTGCAAAGGCCCTTCCTTCCCATCCTATCTCTTGCATTTCACATAATGCCCTCAGACTACTTTTTTTTTCTCTTTCTCTCTTCTTTTTTTTTTGGCTGTTTAGTATTATCAATTCTTAATTTATACATTCCATAAGGTCCCATGCACCTTCTGCAAAGGCCCTTCCTTCCCATCCTATCTCTTGCATTTCAAATAATGACCCCAGAATACTTTTTTTTTTCTCTTTCTCTCTTCTTTTTTTTTGGCTGTTTAGTATTATCAATTCTTAATTTATACATTCCATAAGGTCCCATGCACCCTCTGCAAAGGCCCTTCCTTCCCATCCTATCTCTTGCATTTCACATAATGCCCTCAGACTACTTTTTTTTTTTCTCTTTCTCTCTTCTTTTTTTTTTTTTTGGCTGTTTAGTATTATCAATCCTTAATTTATACATTCCATAAGGTCCCATGCACCCTCTGCAAAGGCCCTTCCTTCCCATCCTATCTCTTGCATTTCAAATAATGTCCTCAGACTACTTTTTTTTTCTCTTTCTCTCTTCTTTTTTTTTTTTGGCTGTTTAGTATTATCAATTCTTAATTTATACATTCCATAAGGTCCCATGCACCCTTTGCAAAGGCCCTTCCTTCCCATCCTATCTCTTGCATTTCACATAATGCCCTCAGACTACTTTTTTTCTCTTTCTCTCTTCTTTTTTTTTTGCTGTTTAGTATTAGCAATTCTTAATTTATACATTCCATAAGGTCCCATGCACCTTCTGCAAAGGCCCTTCCTTCCCATCCTATCTCTTGCATTTCAAATAATGCCCTCAGACTACTTTTTTTTTTCTCTTTCTCTCTTCTTTTTTTTTTTTGGCTGTTTAGTATTATCAATTCTTAATTTATACATTCCATAAGGTCCCATGCACCCTCTGCAAAGGCCCTTCCTTCCCATCCTATCTCTTGCATTTCAAATAATGCCCTCAGACTACTTTTTTTTCTCTTTCTCTCTTCTATTTTTTTTTTGGCTGTTTAGTATTATCAATTCTTAATTTATACATTCCATAAGGTCCCATGCACCCTCTGCAAAGTCCCTTCCTTCCCATCCTATCTCTTGCATTTCAAATAATGCCCTCAGACTACTTTTTTTTCTCTTTCTCTCTTCTTTTTTTTGGCTGTTTAGTATTATCAATTCTTAATTTATACATTCCATAAGGTCCCATGCACCCTCTGCAAAGTCCCTTCCTTCCCATCCTATCTCTTGCATTTCAAATAATGCCCTCAGACTACTTTTTTTTTCTCTTTCTCTCTTTTTTTTTGGCTGTTTAGTATTATCAATTCTTAATTTATACATTCCATAAGGTCCCATGCACCCTCTGCAAAGGCCCTTCCTTCTCATCCTATCTCTTGCATTTCACATAATGCCCTCAGACTATTTTTTTTTCTCTTTCTCTCTTCTTTTTTTTTTGGCTGTTTAGTATTAGCCATTCTTAATTTATACATTCCATAAGGTCCCATGCACCTTCTGCAAAGGCCCTTCCTTCCCATCCTATCTCTTGCATTTCAAATAATGCCCCCAGAATACTTTTTTTTTCTCTTTCTCTCTTCTTTTTTTTTTGGCTGTTTAGTATTATCAATTCTTAATTTATACATTCCATAAGGTCCCATACACCCTCTGCAAAGGCCCTTCCTTCCCATCCTATCTCTTGCACTTCACATAATGCCCTCAGACTACTTTTTTTTTCTCTTTCTCTCTTCTTTTTTTTTGGCTGTTTAGTATTATCAATTCTTAATTTATACATTCCATAAGGTCCCATGCACCCTCTGCAAAGGCCCTTCCTTCCCATCCTATCTCTTGCATTTCACATAATGCCCTCAGACTACTTTTTTTTTCTCATTCTATTTTCTTTTTTTTTTTGGCTGTTTAGTATTAGCAATTCTTAATTTATACATTCCATAAGGTCCCATGCACATTCTGCAAAGGCCCTTCCTTCCCATCCTATCTCTTGCACTTCACATAATGCCCTCAGACTACTTTTTTTTTTCTCTTTCTCTCTTCTTTTTTTTTGGCTGTTTAGTATTATCAATTCTTAATTTATACATTCCATAAGGTCCCATGCACCCTCTGCAAAGGCCCTTCCTTCCCATCCTATCTCTTGCATTTCACATAATGCCCTCAGACTACTTGTTTTTCTCATTCTCTCTTCTTTTTTTTTTTTGGCTGTTTAGTATTAGCAATTCTTAATTTATACATTCCATAAGGTCCCATGCACATTCTGCAAAGGCCCTTCCTTCCCATCCTATCTCTTGCACTTCACATAATGCCCTCAGACTACTATTTTTTTCTCTTTCTCTCTTCTTTTTTTTTGGCTGTTTAGTATTATCAATTCTTAATTTATACATTCCATAAGGTCCCATGCACCCTCTGCAAAGGCCCTTCCTTCCCATCCTATCTCTTGCATTTCACATAATGCCCTCAGACTACTTTTTTTTTTCTCTTTCTCTCTTCTTTTTTTTTTGGCTGTTTAGTATTAGCAATTCTTAATTTATACATTCCATAAGGTCCCATGCACCCTCTGCAAAGGCCCTTCCTTCCCATCCTATCTCTTGCATTTCAAATAGTGCCCTCAGACTACTTTTTTTTTTCTCTTTCTCTCTTCTATTTTTTTTTGGCTGTTTAGTATTATCAATTCTTAATTTATACATTCCATAAGGTCCCATTCACCCTCTGCAAAGTCCCTTCCTTCCCATCCTATCTCTTGCATTTCAAATAATGCCCTCAGACTACTTTTTTTTCTCTTTCTCTCTTCTTTTTTTTTTGGCTGTTTAGTATTATCAATTCTTAATTTATACATTCCATAAGGTCCCATGCACCTTCTGCAAAGTCCCTTCCTTCCCATCCTATCTCTTGCATTTCAAATATTGCCCTCAGACTACTTTTTTTTCTCTTTCTCTCTTCTTTTTTTTTTTGGCTGTTTAGTATTATCAATTCTTAATTTATACATTCCATAAGGTCCCATGCACCTTCTGCAAAGGCCCTTCCTTCCCATCCTATCTCTTGCATTTCAAATAATGACCCCAGAATACTTTTTTTTTTCTCTTTCTCTCTTCTTTTTTTTTTTTTGCTGTTTAGTATTATCAATTCTTAATTTATACATTCCATAAGGTCCCATGCACCCTCTGCAAAGGCCCTTCCTTCCCATCCTATCTCTTGCATTTCACATAATGCCCTCGGACTACTTTTTTTTCTCTTTCTCTCTTCTTTTTTTTTTTTTTTGCTGTTTAGTATTATCAATCCTTAATTTATACATTCCATAAGGTCCCATACACCCTCTGCAAAGGCCCTTCCTTCCCATCCTATCTCTTGCATTTCAAATAATGCCCTCAGACTACTTTTTTTTTCTCTTTCTCTCTTCTTTTTTTTTGGCTGTTTAGTATTATCAATCCTTAATTTATACATTCCATAAGGTCCCATACACCCTCTGCAAAGGCCCTTCCTTCCCATCCTATCTCTTGCATTTCAAATAATGCCCTCAGACTACTTTTTTTTTCTCTTTCTCTCTTCTTTTTTTTTGGCTGTTTAGTATTGTCAATTCTTAATTTATACATTCCATAAGGTCCCATGCACCTTCAGCAAAGGCCCTTCCTTTCCATCCTATCTCTTGCATTTCAAAAAATGCCCCCAGAATACTTTTTTTTTTCTCTTTCTCTCTTCTTTTTTTTTGGCTGTTTAGTATTATCAATTCTTAATTTATACATTTTATAAGGTCCCATGCACCTTCTGCAAAGGCCCTTCCTTCCCATCCTATCTCTTGCATTTCAAATAATGCCCTCAGACTACTTTTTTTTTCTCTTTCTCTCTTCTTTTTTTTTTTTTGGCTGTTTAGTATTATCAATTCTTAATTTATACATTCCATAAGGTCCCATGCACCCTCTGCAAAGGCCCTTCCTTCGCATCCTATCTCTTGCATTTCAAATAATGCCCTCAGACTACTTTTTTTTTTCTCTTTCTCTCTTCTTTTTTTTTTTGGCTGTTTAGTATTATCAATTCTTAATTTATACATTCCATAAGGTCCCATGCACCCTCTGCAAAGGCCCTTCCTTCCCATCCTATCTCTTGCATTTCAAATAATGCCCTCAGACTACATTTTTTTTTTCTCTTTCTCTCTTCTTTTTTTTTTGGCTGTTTAGTATTATCAATTCTTAATTTATACATTCCATAAGGTCCCATGCACCCTTTGCAAAGGCCCTTCCTTCCCATCCTATCTCTTGCATTTCACATAATGCCCTCAGACTACTTTTTTTTTTCTCTTTCTCTCTTCTTTTTTTTTTTGGCTGTTTAGTATTATCAATTCTTAATTTATACATTCCATAAGGTCCCATGCACCTTCTGCAAAGACCCTTCCTTCCCATCCTATCTCTTGCATTTCAAATAATGCCCTCAGACTACTTTTTTTTTCTCTTTCTCTCTTCTTTTTTTTTGGCTGTTTAGTATTATCAATTCTTAATTTATACATTCCATAAGGTCCCATGCACCCTCTGCAAAGGCCCTTCCTTCCCATCCTATCTCTTGCATTTCACATAATGCCCTCAGACTACTTTTTTTTTCTCTTTCTCTCTTCTTTTTTTTTTTGGCTGTTTAGTATTATCAATTCTTAATTTATACATTCCATAAGGTCCCATGCACCTTCTGCAAAGGCCCTTCCTTCCCATCCTATCTCTTGCATTTCAAATAATGACCCCAGAATACTTTTTTTTTCTCTTTCTCTCTTCTTTTTTTTTGGCTGTTTAGTATTATCAATTCTTAATTTATACATTCCATAAGGTCCCATGCACCCTCTGCAAAGGCCCTTCCTTCCCATCCTATCTCTTGCATTTCACATAATGCCCTCAGACTACTTTTTTTTTTCTCTTTCTCTCTTCTTTTTTTTTTTTGGCTGTTTAGTATTATCAATCCTTAATTTATACATTCCATAAGGTCCCATGCACCCTCTGCAAAGGCCCTTCCTTCCCATCCTATCTCTTGCATTTCAAATAATGTCCTCAGACTACTTTTTTTTTCTCTTTCTCTCTTCTTTTTTTTTTTGGCTGTTTAGTATTATCAATTCTTAATTTATACATTCCATAAGGTCCCATGCACCCTCTGCAAAGGCCCTTCCTTCCCATCCTATCTCTTGCATTTCACATAATGCCCTCAGACTACTTTTTTTCTCTTTCTCTCTTCTTTTTTTTTTGCTGTTTAGTATTAGCAATTCTTAATTTATACATTCCATAAGGTCCCATGCACCTTCTGCAAAGGCCCTTCCTTCCCATCCTATCTCTTGCATTTCAAATAATGCCCTCAGACTACTTTTTTTTTCTCTTTCTCTCTTCTTTTTTTTTTTTTGGCTGTTTAGTATTATCAATTCTTAATTTATACATTCCATAAGGTCCCATGCACCCTCTGCAAAGGCCCTTCCTTCCCATCCTATCTCTTGCATTTCAAATAATGCCCTCAGACTACTTTTTTTTTCTCTTTCTCTCTTCTATTTTTTTTTTTGGCTGTTTAGTATTATCAATTCTTAATTTATACATTCCATAAGGTCCAATGCACCCTCTGCAAAGTCCCTTCCTTCCCATCCTATCTCTTGCATTTCAAATAATGCCCTCAGACTACTTTTTTTTCTCTTTCTCTCTTCTTTTTTTTGGCTGTTTAGTATTATCAATTCTTAATTTATACATTCCATAAGGTCCCATGCACCCTCTGCAAAGTCCCTTCCTTCCCATCCTATCTCTTGCATTTCAAATAATGCCCTCAGACTACTTTTTTTTTCTCTTTCTCTCTTTTTTTTTTTGGCTGTTTAGTATTATCAATTCTTAATTTATACATTCCATAAGGTCCCATGCACCCTCTGCAAAGGCCCTTCCTTCCCATCCTATCTCTTGCATTTCACATAATGCCCTCAGACTATTTTTTTTCTCTTTCTCTCTTCTTTTTTTTTTGGCTGTTTAGTATTAGCCATTCTTAATTTATACATTCCATAAGGTCCCATGCACCTTCTGCAAAGGCCCTTCCTTCCCATCCTATCTCTTGCATTTCAAATAATGCCCCCAGAATACTTTTTTTTTTCTCTTTCTCTCTTCTTTTTTTTTTTGGCTGTTTAGTATTATCAATTCTTAATTTATACATTCCATAAGGTCCCATACACCCTCTGCAAAGGCCCTTCCTTCCCATCCTATCTCTTGCACTTCACATAATGCCCTCAGACTACTTTTTTTTTTCTCTTTCTCTCTTCTTTTTTTTTGGCTGTTTAGTATTATCAATTCTTAATTTATACATTCCATAAGGTCCCATGCACCCTCTGCAAAGGCCCTTCCTTCCCATCCTATCTCTTGCATTTCACATAATGCCCTCAGACTACTTTTTTTTTCTCATTCTATTTTCTTTTTTTTTTGGCTGTTTAGTATTAGCAATTCTTAATTTATACATTCCATAAGGTCCCATGCACATTCTGCAAAGGCCCTTCCTTCCCATCCTATCTCTTGCACTTCACATAATGCCCTCAGACTACTTTTTTTTTTCTCTTTCTCTCTTCTTTTTTTTTGGCTGTTTAGTATTATCAATTCTTAATTTATACATTCCATAAGGTCCCATGCACCCTCTGCAAAGGCCCTTCCTTCCCATCCTATCTCTTGCATTTCACATAATGCCCTCAGACTACTTGTTTTTCTCATTCTCTCTTCTTTTTTTTTTGGCTGTTTAGTATTAGCAATTCTTAATTTATACATTCCATAAGGTCCCATGCACATTCTGCAAAGGCCCTTCCTTCCCATCCTATCTCTTGCATTTCACATAATGCCCTCAGACTACTTTTTTTCTCTTTCTCTCTTCTTTTTTTTTTGCTGTTTAGTATTAGCAATTCTTAATTTATACATTCCATAAGGTCCCATGCACCTTCTGCAAAGGCCCTTCCTTCCCATCCTATCTCTTGCATTTCAAATAATGCCCTCAGACTACTTTTTTTTTTCTCTTTCTCTCTTCTTTTTTTTTTTTGGCTGTTTAGTATTATCAATTCTTAATTTATACATTCCATAAGGTCCCATGCACCCTCTGCAAAGGCCCTTCCTTCCCATCCTATCTCTTGCATTTCAAATAATGCCCTCAGACTACTTTTTTTTTCTCTTTCTCTCTTCTATTTTTTTTTGGCTGTTTAGTATTATCAATTCTTAATTTATACATTCCATAAGGTCCCATGCACCCTCTGCAAAGTCCCTTCCTTCCCATCCTATCTCTTGCATTTCAAATAATGCCCTCAGACTACTTTTTTTTCTCTTTCTCTCTTCTTTTTTTTGGCTGTTTAGTATTATCAATTCTTAATTTATACATTCCATAAGGTCCCATGCACCCTCTGCAAAGTCCCTTCCTTCCCATCCTATCTCTTGCATTTCAAATAATGCCCTCAGACTACTTTTTTTTTCTCTTTCTCTCTTTTTTTTTGGCTGTTTAGTATTATCAATTCTTAATTTATACATTCCATAAGGTCCCATGCACCCTCTGCAAAGGCCCTTCCTTCTCATCCTATCTCTTGCATTTCACATAATGCCCTCAGACTATTTTTTTTTCTCTTTCTCTCTTCTTTTTTTTTTGGCTGTTTAGTATTAGCCATTCTTAATTTATACATTCCATAAGGTCCCATGCACCTTCTGCAAAGGCCCTTCCTTCCCATCCTATCTCTTGCATTTCAAATAATGCCCCCAGAATACTTTTTTTTTCTCTTTCTCTCTTCTTTTTTTTTTGGCTGTTTAGTATTATCAATTCTTAATTTATACATTCCATAAGGTCCCATACACCCTCTGCAAAGGCCCTTCCTTCCCATCCTATCTCTTGCACTTCACATAATGCCCTCAGACTACTTTTTTTTTCTCTTTCTCTCTTCTTTTTTTTTTGGCTGTTTAGTATTATCAATTCTTAATTTATACATTCCATAAGGTCCCATGCACCCTCTGCAAAGGCCCTTCCTTCGCATCCTATCTCTTGCATTTCAAATAATGCCCTCAGACTACTTTTTTTTTTCTCTTTCTCTCTTCTTTTTTTTTTTGGCTGTTTAGTATTATCAATTCTTAATTTATACATTCCATAAGGTCCCATGCACCCTCTGCAAAGGCCCTTCCTTCCCATCCTATCTCTTGCATTTCAAATAATGCCCTCAGACTACATTTTTTTTTTCTCTTTCTCTCTTCTTTTTTTTTTGGCTGTTTAGTATTATCAATTCTTAATTTATACATTCCATAAGGTCCCATGCACCCTTTGCAAAGGCCCTTCCTTCCCATCCTATCTCTTGCATTTCACATAATGCCCTCAGACTACTTTTTTTTTTCTCTTTCTCTCTTCTTTTTTTTTTTGGCTGTTTAGTATTATCAATTCTTAATTTATACATTCCATAAGGTCCCATGCACCTTCTGCAAAGACCCTTCCTTCCCATCCTATCTCTTGCATTTCAAATAATGCCCTCAGACTACTTTTTTTTTCTCTTTCTCTCTTCTTTTTTTTTGGCTGTTTAGTATTATCAATTCTTAATTTATACATTCCATAAGGTCCCATGCACCCTCTGCAAAGGCCCTTCCTTCCCATCCTATCTCTTGCATTTCACATAATGCCCTCAGACTACTTTTTTTTTCTCTTTCTCTCTTCTTTTTTTTTTTGGCTGTTTAGTATTATCAATTCTTAATTTATACATTCCATAAGGTCCCATGCACCTTCTGCAAAGGCCCTTCCTTCCCATCCTATCTCTTGCATTTCAAATAATGACCCCAGAATACTTTTTTTTTCTCTTTCTCTCTTCTTTTTTTTTGGCTGTTTAGTATTATCAATTCTTAATTTATACATTCCATAAGGTCCCATGCACCCTCTGCAAAGGCCCTTCCTTCCCATCCTATCTCTTGCATTTCACATAATGCCCTCAGACTACTTTTTTTTTTCTCTTTCTCTCTTCTTTTTTTTTTTTGGCTGTTTAGTATTATCAATCCTTAATTTATACATTCCATAAGGTCCCATGCACCCTCTGCAAAGGCCCTTCCTTCCCATCCTATCTCTTGCATTTCAAATAATGTCCTCAGACTACTTTTTTTTTCTCTTTCTCTCTTCTTTTTTTTTTTGGTTGTTTAGTATTATCAATTCTTAATTTATACATTCCATAAGGTCCCATGCACCCTCTGCAAAGGCCCTTCCTTCCCATCCTATCTCTTGCATTTCACATAATGCCCTCAGACTACTTTTTTTCTCTTTCTCTCTTCTTTTTTTTTTGCTGTTTAGTATTAGCAATTCTTAATTTATACATTCCATAAGGTCCCATGCACCTTCTGCAAAGGCCCTTCCTTCCCATCCTATCTCTTGCATTTCAAATAATGCCCTCAGACTACTTTTTTTTTCTCTTTCTCTCTTCTTTTTTTTTTTTGGCTGTTTAGTATTATCAATTCTTAATTTATACATTCCATAAGGTCCCATGCACCCTCTGCAAAGGCCCTTCCTTCCCATCCTATCTCTTGCATTTCAAATAATGCCCTCAGACTACTTTTTTTTTCTCTTTCTCTCTTCTATTTTTTTTTTTGGCTGTTTAGTATTATCAATTCTTAATTTATACATTCCATAAGGTCCAATGCACCCTCTGCAAAGTCCCTTCCTTCCCATCCTATCTCTTGCATTTCAAATAATGCCCTCAGACTACTTTTTTTTCTCTTTCTCTCTTCTTTTTTTTGGCTGTTTAGTATTATCAATTCTTAATTTATACATTCCATAAGGTCCCATGCACCCTCTGCAAAGTCCCTTCCTTCCCATCCTATCTCTTGCATTTCAAATAATGCCCTCAGACTACTTTTTTTTTCTCTTTCTCTCTTTTTTTTTTTGGCTGTTTAGTATTATCAATTCTTAATTTATACATTCCATAAGGTCCCATGCACCCTCTGCAAAGGCCCTTCCTTCCCATCCTATCTCTTGCATTTCAAATAATGCCCTCAGACTACTTTTTTTTTCTCTTTCTCTCTTCTATTTTTTTTTTGGCTGTTTAGTATTATCAATTCTTAATTTATACATTCCATAAGGTCCCATGCACCCTCTGCAAAGTCCCTTCCTTCCCATCCTATCTCTTGCATTTCAAATAATGCCCTCAGACTACTTTTTTTTCTCTTTCTCTCTTCTTTTTTTTGGCTGTTTAGTATTATCAATTCTTAATTTATACATTCCATAAGGTCCCATGCACCCTCTGCAAAGTCCCTTCCTTCCCATCCTATCTCTTGCATTTCAAATAATGCCCTCAGACTACTTTTTTTTTTCTCTTTCTCTCTTTTTTTTTGGCTGTTTAGTATTATCAATTCTTAATTTATACATTCCATAAGGTCCCATGCACCCTCTGCAAAGGCCCTTCCTTCTCATCCTATCTCTTGCATTTCACATAATGCCCTCAGACTATTTTTTTTTCTCTTTCTCTCTTCTTTTTTTTTTTGGCTGTTTAGTATTAGCCATTCTTAATTTATACATTCCATAAGGTCCCATGCACCTTCTGCAAAAGCCCTTCCTTCCCATCCTATCTCTTGCATTTCAAATAATGCCCCCAGAATACTTTTTTTTTCTCTTTCTCTCTTCTTTTTTTTTTGGCTGTTTAGTATTATCAATTCTTAATTTATACATTCCATAAGGTCCCATACACCCTCTGCAAAGGCCCTTCCTTCCCATCCTATCTCTTGCACTTCACATAATGCCCTCAGACTACTTTTTTTTTCTCTTTCTCTCTTCTTTTTTTTTGGCTGTTTAGTATTATCAATTCTTAATTTATACATTCCATAAGGTCCCATGCACCCTCTGCAAAGGCCCTTCCTTCGCATCCTATCTCTTGCATTTCAAATAATGCCCTCAGACTACTTTTTTTTTTCTCTTTCTCTCTTCTTTTTTTTTTTGGCTGTTTAGTATTATCAATTCTTAATTTATACATTCCATAAGTCCCATGCACCCTCTGCAAAGGCCCTTCCTTCCCATCCTATCTCTTGCATTTCAAATAATGCCCTCAGACTACATTTTTTTTTTCTCTTTCTCTCTTCTTTTTTTTTTGGCTGTTTAGTATTATCAATTCTTAATTTATACATTCCATAAGGTCCCATGCACCCTTTGCAAAGGCCCTTCCTTCCCATCCTATCTCTTGCATTTCACATAATGCCCTCAGACTACTTTTTTTTTTCTCTTTCTCTCTTCTTTTTTTTTTTGGCTGTTTAGTATTATCAATTCTTAATTTATACATTCCATAAGGTCCCATGCACCTTCTGCAAAGACCCTTCCTTCCCATCCTATCTCTTGCATTTCAAATAATGCCCTCAGACTACTTTTTTTTTCTCTTTCTCTCTTCTTTTTTTTTGGCTGTTTAGTATTATCAATTCTTAATTTATACATTCCATAAGGTCCCATGCACCCTCTGCAAAGGCCCTTCCTTCCCATCCTATCTCTTGCATTTCACATAATGCCCTCAGACTACTTTTTTTTTCTCTTTCTCTCTTCTTTTTTTTTTTGGCTGTTTAGTATTATCAATTCTTAATTTATACATTCCATAAGGTCCCATGCACCTTCTGCAAAGGCCCTTCCTTCCCATCCTATCTCTTGCATTTCAAATAATGACCCCAGAATACTTTTTTTTTCTCTTTCTCTCTTCTTTTTTTTTGGCTGTTTAGTATTATCAATTCTTAATTTATACATTCCATAAGGTCCCATGCACCCTCTGCAAAGGCCCTTCCTTCCCATCCTATCTCTTGCATTTCACATAATGCCCTCAGACTACTTTTTTTTTCTCTTTCTCTCTTCTTTTTTTTTTTTTGGCTGTTTAGTATTATCAATCCTTAATTTATACATTCCATAAGGTCCCATGCACCCTCTGCAAAGGCCCTTCCTTCCCATCCTATCTCTTGCATTTCAAATAATGTCCTCAGACTACTTTTTTTTTCTCTTTCTCTCTTCTTTTTTTTTTTGGCTGTTTAGTATTATCAATTCTTAATTTATACATTCCATAAGGTCCCATGCACCCTCTGCAAAGGCCCTTCCTTCCCATCCTATCTCTTGCATTTCACATAATGCCCTCAGACTACTTTTTTTCTCTTTCTCTCTTCTTTTTTTTTTGCTGTTTAGTATTAGCAATTCTTAATTTATACATTCCATAAGGTCCCATGCACCTTCTGCAAAGGCCCTTCCTTCCCATCCTATCTCTTGCATTTCAAATAATGCCCTCAGACTACTTTTTTTTTCTCTTTCTCTCTTCTTTTTTTTTTTTGGCTGTTTAGTATTATCAATTCTTAATTTATACATTCCATAAGGTCCCATGCACCCTCTGCAAAGGCCCTTCCTTCCCATCCTATCTCTTGCATTTCAAATAATGCCCTCAGACTACTTTTTTTTTCTCTTTCTCTCTTCTATTTTTTTTTTTGGCTGTTTAGTATTATCAATTCTTAATTTATACATTCCATAAGGTCCAATGCACCCTCTGCAAAGTCCCTTCCTTCCCATCCTATCTCTTGCATTTCAAATAATGCCCTCAGACTACTTTTTTTTCTCTTTCTCTCTTCTTTTTTTTGGCTGTTTAGTATTATCAATTCTTAATTTATACATTCCATAAGGTCCCATGCACCCTCTGCAAAGTCCCTTCCTTCCCATCCTATCTCTTGCATTTCAAATAATGCCCTCAGACTACTTTTTTTTTCTCTTTCTCTCTTTTTTTTTTTTGGCTGTTTAGTATTATCAATTCTTAATTTATACATTCCATAAGGTCCCATGCACCCTCTGCAAAGGCCCTTCCTTCCCATCCTATCTCTTGCATTTCACATAATGCCCTCAGACTATTTTTTTTCTCTTTCTCTCTTCTTTTTTTTTTGGCTGTTTAGTATTAGCCATTCTTAATTTATACATTCCATAAGGTCCCATGCACCTTCTGCAAAGGCCCTTCCTTCCCATCCTATCTCTTGCATTTCAAATAATGCCCCCAGAATACTTTTTTTTTTCTCTTTCTCTCTTCTTTTTTTTTTGGCTGTTTAGTATTATCAATTCTTAATTTATACATTCCATAAGGTCCCATACACCCTCTGCAAAGGCCCTTCCTTCCCATCCTATCTCTTGCACTTCACATAATGCCCTCAGACTACTTTTTTTTTTCTCTTTCTCTCTTCTTTTTTTTTGGCTGTTTAGTATTATCAATTCTTAATTTATACATTCCATAAGGTCCCATGCACCCTCTGCAAAGGCCCTTCCTTCCCATCCTATCTCTTGCATTTCACATAATGCCCTCAGACTACTTTTTTTTTCTCATTCTATTTTCTTTTTTTTTTGGCTGTTTAGTATTAGCAATTCTTAATTTATACATTCCATAAGGTCCCATGCACATTCTGCAAAGGCCCTTCCTTCCCATCCTATCTCTTGCACTTCACATAATGCCCTCAGACTACTTTTTTTTTTCTCTTTCTCTCTTCTTTTTTTTTGGCTGTTTAGTATTATCAATTCTTAATTTATACATTCCATAAGGTCCCATGCACCCTCTGCAAAGGCCCTTCCTTCCCATCCTATCTCTTGCATTTCACATAATGCCCTCAGACTACTTGTTTTTCTCATTCTCTCTTCTTTTTTTTTTGGCTGTTTAGTATTAGCAATTCTTAATTTATACATTCCATAAGGTCCCATGCACATTCTGCAAAGGCCCTTCCTTCCCATCCTATCTCTTGCATTTCACATAATGCCCTCAGACTACTTTTTTTCTCTTTCTCTCTTCTTTTTTTTTTTGCTGTTTAGTATTAGCAATTCTTAATTTATACATTCCATAAGGTCCCATGCACCTTCTGCAAAGGCCCTTCCTTCCCATCCTATCTCTTGCATTTCAAATAATGCCCTCAGACTACTTTTTTTTTTCTCTTTCTCTCTTCTTTTTTTTTTTGGCTGTTTAGTATTATCAATTCTTAATTTATACATTCCATAAGGTCCCATGCACCCTCTGCAAAGGCCCTTCCTTCCCATCCTATCTCTTGCATTTCAAATAATGCCCTCAGACTACTTTTTTTTTCTCTTTCTCTCTTCTATTTTTTTTTTGGCTGTTTAGTATTATCAATTCTTAATTTATACATTCCATAAGGTCCCATGCACCCTCTGCAAAGTCCCTTCCTTCCCATCCTATCTCTTGCATTTCAAATAATGCCCTCAGACTACTTTTTTTTCTCTTTCTCTCTTCTTTTTTTTGGCTGTTTAGTATTATCAATTCTTAATTTATACATTCCATAAGGTCCCATGCACCCTCTGCAAAGTCCCTTCCTTCCCATCCTATCTCTTGCATTTCAAATAATGCCCTCAGACTACTTTTTTTTTCTCTTTCTCTCTTTTTTTTTGGCTGTTTAGTATTATCAATTCTTAATTTATACATTCCATAAGGTCCCATGCACCCTCTGCAAAGGCCCTTCCTTCTCATCCTATCTCTTGCATTTCACATAATGCCCTCAGACTATTTTTTTTTCTCTTTCTCTCTTCTTTTTTTTTGGCTGTTTAGTATTAGCCATTCTTAATTTATACATTCCATAAGGTCCCATGCACCTTCTGCAAAGGCCCTTCCTTCCCATCCTATCTCTTGCATTTCAAATAATGCCCCCAGAATACTTTTTTTTTCTCTTTCTCTCTTCTTTTTTTTTTGGCTGTTTAGTATTATCAATTCTTAATTTATACATTCCATAAGGTCCCATACACCCTCTGCAAAGGCCCTTCCTTCCCATCCTATCTCTTGCACTTCACATAATGCCCTCAGACTACTTTTTTTTTCTCTTTCTCTCTTCTTTTTTTTTGGCTGTTTAGTATTATCAATTCTTAATTTATACATTCCATAAGGTCCCATGCACCCTCTGCAAAGGCCCTTCCTTCCCATCCTATCTCTTGCATTTCACATAATGCCCTCAGACTACTTTTTTTTTCTCATTCTATTTTCTTTTTTTTTTTGGCTGTTTAGTATTAGCAATTCTTAATTTATACATTCCATAAGGTCCCATGCACATTCTGCAAAGGCCCTTCCTTCCCATCCTATCTCTTGCACTTCACATAATGCCCTCAGACTACTTTTTTTTTCTCTTTCTCTCTTCTTTTTTTTTGGCTGTTTAGTATTATCAATTCTTAATTTATACATTCCATAAGGTCCCATGCACCCTCTGCAAAGGCCCTTCCTTCCCATCCTATCTCTTGCATTTCACATAATGCCCTCAGACTACTTGTTTTTCTCATTCTCTCTTCTTTTTTTTTTTGGCTGTTTAGTATTAGCAATTCTTAATTTATACATTCCATAAGGTCCCATGCACATTCTGCAAAGGCCCTTCCTTCCCATCCTATCTCTTGCACTTCACATAATGCCCTCAGACTACTATTTTTTTCTCTTTCTCTCTTCTTTTTTTTTGGCTGTTTAGTATTATCAATTCTTAATTTATACATTCCATAAGGTCCCATGCACCCTCTGCAAAGGCCCTTCCTTCCCATCCTATCTCTTGCATTTCACATAATGCCCTCAGACTACTTTTTTTTTTCTCTTTCTCTCTTCTTTTTTTTTGGCTGTTTAGTATTAGCAATTCTTAATTTATACATTCCATAAGGTCCCATGCACCCTCTGCAAAGGCCCTTCCTTCCCATCCTATCTCTTGCATTTCAAATAGTGCCCTCAGACTACTTTTTTTTTTCTCTTTCTCTCTTCTATTTTTTTTTGGCTGTTTAGTATTATCAATTCTTAATTTATACATTCCATAAGGTCCCATGCACCCTCTGCAAAGTCCCTTCCTTCCCATCCTATCTCTTGCATTTCAAATAATGCCCTCAGACTACTTTTTTTTCTCTTTCTCTCTTCTTTTTTTTTTGGCTGTTTAGTATTATCAATTCTTAATTTATACATTCCATAAGGTCCCATGCACCTTCTGCAAAGTCCCTTCCTTCCCATCCTATCTCTTGCATTTCAAATAATGCCCTCAGACTACTTTTTTTTCTCTTTCTCTCTTCTTTTTTTTTTTGGCTGTTTAGTATTATCAATTCTTAATTTATACATTCCATAAGGTCCCATGCACCTTCTGCAAAGGCCCTTCCTTCCCATCCTATCTCTTGCATTTCAAATAATGACCCCAGAATACTTTTTTTTTTCTCTTTCTCTCTTCTTTTTTTTTTTTGGCTGTTTAGTATTATCAATTCTTAATTTATACATTCCATAAGGTCCCATGCACCCTCTGCAAAGGCCCTTCCTTCCCATCCTATCTCTTGCATTTCACATAATGCCCTCGGACTACTTTTTTTTCTCTTTCTCTCTTCTTTTTTTTTTTTTTTGCTGTTTAGTATTATCAATCCTTAATTTATACATTCCATAAGGTCCCATACACCCTCTGCAAAGGCCCTTCCTTCCCATCCTATCTCTTGCATTTCAAATAATGCCCTCAGACTACTTTTTTTTTCTCTTTCTCTCTTCTTTTTTTTTGGCTGTTTAGTATTATCAATCCTTAATTTATACATTCCATAAGGTCCCATACACCCTCTGCAAAGGCCCTTCCTTCCCATCCTATCTCTTGCATTTCAAATAATGCCCTCAGACTACTTTTTTTTTCTCTTTCTCTCTTCTTTTTTTTTGGCTGTTTAGTATTATCAATTCTTAATTTATACATTCCATAAGGTCCCATGCACCTTCAGCAAAGGCCCTTCCTTTCCATCCTATCTCTTGCATTTCAAAAAATGCCCCCAGAATACTTTTTTTTTTTCTCTTTCTCTCTTCTTTTTTTTTGGCTGTTTAGTATTATCAATTCTTAATTTATACATTTTATAAGGTCCCATGCACCTTCTGCAAAGGCCCTTCCTTCCCATCCTATCTCTTGCATTTCAAATAATGCCCTCAGACTACTTTTTTTTTCTCTTTCTCTCTTCTTTTTTTTTTTTGGCTGTTTAGTATTATCAATTCTTAATTTATACATTCCATAAGGTCCCATGCACCCTCTGCAAAGGCCCTTCCTTCGCATCCTATCTCTTGCATTTCAAATAATGCCCTCAGACTACTTTTTTTTTTCTCTTTCTCTCTTCTTTTTTTTTTTGGCTGTTTAGTATTATCAATTCTTAATTTATACATTCCATAAGGTCCCATGCACCCTCTGCAAAGGCCCTTCCTTCCCATCCTATCTCTTGCATTTCAAATAATGCCCTCAGACTACATTTTTTTTTTCTCTTTCTCTCTTCTTTTTTTTTTGGCTGTTTAGTATTATCAATTCTTAATTTATACATTCCATAAGGTCCCATGCACCCTTTGCAAAGGCCCTTCCTTCCCATCCTATCTCTTGCATTTCACATAATGCCCTCAGACTACTTTTTTTTTTCTCTTTCTCTCTTCTTTTTTTTTTGGCTGTTTAGTATTATCAATTCTTAATTTATACATTCCATAAGGTCCCATGCACCTTCTGCAAAGACCCTTCCTTCCCATCCTATCTCTTGCATTTCAAATAATGCCCTCAGACTACTTTTTTTTTCTCTTTCTCTCTTCTTTTTTTTTGGCTGTTTAGTATTATCAATTCTTAATTTATACATTCCATAAGGTCCCATGCACCCTCTGCAAAGGCCCTTCCTTCCCATCCTATCTCTTGCATTTCACATAATGCCCTCAGACTACTTTTTTTTTCTCTTTCTCTCTTCTTTTTTTTTTGGCTGTTTAGTATTATCAATTCTTAATTTATACATTCCATAAGGTCCCATGCACCTTCTGCAAAGGCCCTTCCTTCCCATCCTATCTCTTGCATTTCAAATAATGACCCCAGAATACTTTTTTTTTCTCTTTCTCTCTTCTTTTTTTTTGGCTGTTTAGTATTATCAATTCTTAATTTATACATTCCATAAGGTCCCATGCACCCTCTGCAAAGGCCCTTCCTTCCCATCCTATCTCTTGCATTTCACATAATGCCCTCAGACTACTTTTTTTTTTCTCTTTCTCTCTTCTTTTTTTTTTTTGGCTGTTTAGTATTATCAATCCTTAATTTATACATTCCATAAGGTCCCATGCACCCTCTGCAAAGGCCCTTCCTTCCCATCCTATCTCTTGCATTTCAAATAATGTCCTCAGACTACTTTTTTTTTCTCTTTCTCTCTTCTTTTTTTTTTTGGCTGTTTAGTATTATCAATTCTTAATTTATACATTCCATAAGGTCCCATGCACCCTCTGCAAAGGCCCTTCCTTCCCATCCTATCTCTTGCATTTCACATAATGCCCTCAGACTACTTTTTTTCTCTTTCTCTCTTCTTTTTTTTTTTGCTGTTTAGTATTAGCAATTCTTAATTTATACATTCCATAAGGTCCCATGCACCTTCTGCAAAGGCCCTTCCTTCCCATCCTATCTCTTGCATTTCAAATAATGCCCTCAGACTACTTTTTTTTTCTCTTTCTCTCTTCTTTTTTTTTTTTGGCTGTTTAGTATTATCAATTCTTAATTTATACATTCCATAAGGTCCCATGCACCCTCTGCAAAGGCCCTTCCTTCCCATCCTATCTCTTGCATTTCAAATAATGCCCTCAGACTACTTTTTTTTTCTCTTTCTCTCTTCTATTTTTTTTTTGGCTGTTTAGTATTATCAATTCTTAATTTATACATTCCATAAGGTCCAATGCACCCTCTGCAAAGTCCCTTCCTTCCCATCCTATCTCTTGCATTTCAAATAATGCCCTCAGACTACTTTTTTTTCTCTTTCTCTCTTCTTTTTTTTGGCTGTTTAGTATTATCAATTCTTAATTTATACATTCCATAAGGTCCCATGCACCCTCTGCAAAGTCCCTTCCTTCCCATCCTATCTCTTGCATTTCAAATAATGCCCTCAGACTACTTTTTTTTTCTCTTTCTCTCTTTTTTTTTTGGCTGTTTAGTATTATCAATTCTTAATTTATACATTCCATAAGGTCCCATGCACCCTCTGCAAAAGCCCTTCCTTCCCATCCTATCTCTTGCATTTCACATAATGCCCTCAGACTATTTTTTTTCTCTTTCTCTCTTCTTTTTTTTTTTGGCTGTTTAGTATTAGCCATTCTTAATTTATACATTCCATAAGGTCCCATGCACCTTCTGCAAAGGCCCTTCCTTCCCATCCTATCTCTTGCATTTCAAATAATGCCCCCAGAATACTTTTTTTTTTCTCTTTCTCTCTTCTTTTTTTTTTGGCTGTTTAGTATTATCAATTCTTAATTTATACATTCCATAAGGTCCCATACACCCTCTGCAAAGGCCCTTCCTTCCCATCCTATCTCTTGCACTTCACATAATGCCCTCAGACTACTTTTTTTTTTCTCTTTCTCTCTTCTTTTTTTTTTGGCTGTTTAGTATTATCAATTCTTAATTTATACATTCCATAAGGTCCCATGCACCCTCTGCAAAGGCCCTTCCTTCCCATCCTATCTCTTGCATTTCACATAATGCCCTCAGACTACTTTTTTTTTCTCATTCTATTTTCTTTTTTTTTTTGCTGTTTAGTATTAGCAATTCTTAATTTATACATTCCATAAGGTCCCATGCACATTCTGCAAAGGCCCTTCCTTCCCATCCTATCTCTTGCACTTCACATAATGCCCTCAGACTACTTTTTTTTTTCTCTTTCTCTCTTCTTTTTTTTTGGCTGTTTAGTATTATCAATTCTTAATTTATACATTCCATAAGGTCCCATGCACCCTCTGCAAAGGCCCTTCCTTCCCATCCTATCTCTTGCATTTCACATAATGCCCTCAGACTACTTGTTTTTCTCATTCTCTCTTCTTTTTTTTTTGGCTGTTTAGTATTAGCAATTCTTAATTTATACATTCCATAAGGTCCCATGCACATTCTGCAAAGGCCCTTCCTTCCCATCCTATCTCTTGCACTTCACATAATGCCCTCAGACTACTTTTTTTTTCTCTTTCTCTCTTCTTTTTTTTTGGCTGTTTAGTATTATCAATTCTTAATTTATACATTCCATAAGGTCCCATGCACCCTCTGCAAAGGCCCTTCCTTCCCATCCTATCTCTTGCATTTCACATAATGCCCTCAGACTACTTTTTTTTTTCTCTTTCTCTCTTCTTTTTTTTTTGGCTGTTTAGTATTAGCAATTCTTAATTTATACATTCCATAAGGTCCCATGCACCCTCTGCAAAGGCCCTTCCTTCCCATCCTATCTCTTGCATTTCAAATAGTGCCCTCAGACTACTTTTTTTTTTCTCTTTCTCTCTTCTATTTTTTTTTGGCTGTTTAGTATTATCAATTCTTAATTTATACATTCCATAAGGTCCCATGCACCCTCTGCAAAGTCCCTTCCTTCCCATCCTATCTCTTGCATTTCAAATAATGCCCTCAGACTACTTTTTTTTCTCTTTCTCTCTTCTTTTTTTTTTTTGGCTGTTTAGTATTATCAATTCTTAATTTATACATTCCATAAGGTCCCATGCACCTTCTGCAAAGTCCCTTCCTTCCCATCCTATCTCTTGCATTTCAAATAATGCCCTCAGACTACTTTTTTTTCTCTTTCTCTCTTCTTTTTTTTTTTGGCTGTTTAGTATTATCAATTCTTAATTTATACATTCCATAAGGTCCCATGCACCTTCTGCAAAGGCCCTTCCTTCCCATCCTATCTCTTGCATTTCAAATAATGACCCCAGAATACTTTTTTTTTTCTCTTTCTCTCTTCTTTTTTTTTTTGGCTGTTTAGTATTATCAATTCTTAATTTATACATTCCATAAGGTCCCATGCACCCTCTGCAAAGGCCCTTCCTTCCCATCCTATCTCTTGCATTTCACATAATGCCCTCGGACTACTTTTTTTTCTCTTTCTCTCTTCTTTTTTTTTTTTTTTTTTTGCTGTTTAGTATTATCAATCCTTAATTTATACATTCCATAAGGTCCCATGCACCCTCTGCAAAGGCCCTTCCTTCCCATCCTATCTCTTGCATTTCAAATAATGTCCTCAGACTACTTTTTTTTTCTCTTTCTCTCTTCTTTTTTTTTTGGCTGTTTAGTATTATCAATTCTTAATTTATACATTCCATAAGGTCCCATGCACCCTCTGCAAAGGCCCTTCCTTCCCATCCTATCTCTTGCATTTCACATAATGCCCTCAGACTACTTTTTTTCTCTTTCTCTCTTCTTTTTTTTTTTGCTGTTTAGTATTAGCAATTCTTAATTTATACATTCCATAAGGTCCCATGCACCTTCTGCAAAGGCCCTTCCTTCCCATCCTATCTCTTGCATTTCAAATAATGCCCTCAGACTACATTTTTTTTTCTCTTTCTCTCTTCTTTTTTTTTTTTTTGCTGTTTAGTATTATCAATTCTTAATTTATACATTCCATAAGGTCCCATACACCCTCTGCAAAGGCCCTTCCTTCCCATCCTATCTCTTGCACTTCACATAATGCCCTCAGACTACTTTTTTTTTTCTCTTTCTCTCTTCTTTTTTTTTGGCTGTTTAGTATTATCAATTCTTAATTTATACATTCCATAAGGTCCCATGCACCCTCTGCAAAGGCCCTTCCTTCCCATCCTATCTCTTGCATTTCACATAATGCCCTCAGACTACTTTTTTTTTCTCATTCTATTTTCTTTTTTTTTTTGCTGTTTAGTATTAGCAATTCTTAATTTATACATTCCATAAGGTCCCATGCACATTCTGCAAAGGCCCTTCCTTCCCATCCTATCTCTTGCACTTCACATAATGCCCTCAGACTACTTTTTTTTTTCTCTTTCTCTCTTCTTTTTTTTTGGCTGTTTAGTATTATCAATTCTTAATTTATACATTCCATAAGGTCCCATGCACCCTCTGCAAAGGCCCTTCCTTCCCATCCTATCTCTTGCATTTCACATAATGCCCTCAGACTACTTGTTTTTCTCATTCTCTCTTCTTTTTTTTTTTGGCTGTTTAGTATTAGCAATTCTTAATTTATACATTCCATAAGGTCCCATGCACATTCTGCAAAGGCCCTTCCTTCCCATCCTATCTCTTGCACTTCACATAATGCCCTCAGACTACTTTTTTTTTCTCTTTCTCTCTTCTTTTTTTTTGGCTGTTTAGTATTATCAATTCTTAATTTATACATTCCATAAGGTCCCATGCACCCTCTGCAAAGGCCCTTCCTTCCCATCCTATCTCTTGCATTTCACATAATGCCCTCAGACTACTTTTTTTTTTCTCTTTCTCTCTTCTTTTTTTTTGGCTGTTTAGTATTAGCAATTCTTAATTTATACATTCCATAAGGTCCCATGCACCCTCTGCAAAGGCCCTTCCTTCCCATCCTATCTCTTGCATTTCAAATAGTGCCCTCAGACTACTTTTTTTTTTCTCTTTCTCTCTTCTATTTTTTTTTGGCTGTTTAGTATTATCAATTCTTAATTTATACATTCCATAAGGTCCCATGCACCCTCTGCAAAGTCCCTTCCTTCCCATCCTATCTCTTGCATTTCAAATAATGCCCTCAGACTACTTTTTTTTCTCTTTCTCTCTTCTTTTTTTTTTTGGCTGTTTAGTATTATCAATTCTTAATTTATACATTCCATAAGGTCCCATGCACCTTCTGCAAAGTCCCTTCCTTCCCATCCTATCTCTTGCATTTCAAATAATGCCCTCAGACTACTTTTTTTTCTCTTTCTCTCTTCTTTTTTTTTTTGGCTGTTTAGTATTATCAATTCTTAATTTATACATTCCATAAGGTCCCATGCACCTTCTGCAAAGGCCCTTCCTTCCCATCCTATCTCTTGCATTTCAAATAATGACCCCAGAATACTTTTTTTTTTCTCTTTCTCTCTTCTTTTTTTTTTTGGCTGTTTAGTATTATCAATTCTTAATTTATACATTCCATAAGGTCCCATGCACCCTCTGCAAAGGCCCTTCCTTCCCATCCTATCTCTTGCATTTCACATAATGCCCTCGGACTACTTTTTTTTCTCTTTCTCTCTTCTTTTTTTTTTTTTTTTGCTGTTTAGTATTATCAATCCTTAATTTATACATTCCATAAGGTCCCATGCACCCTCTGCAAAGGCCCTTCCTTCCCATCCTATCTCTTGCATTTCAAATAATGTCCTCAGACTACTTTTTTTTTCTCTTTCTCTCTTCTTTTTTTTTTGGCTGTTTAGTATTATCAATTCTTAATTTATACATTCCATAAGGTCCCATGCACCCTCTGCAAAGGCCCTTCCTTCCCATCCTATCTCTTGCATTTCACATAATGCCCTCAGACTACTTTTTTTCTCTTTCTCTCTTCTTTTTTTTTTTGCTGTTTAGTATTAGCAATTCTTAATTTATACATTCCATAAGGTCCCATGCACCTTCTGCAAAGGCCCTTCCTTCCCATCCTATCTCTTGCATTTCAAATAATGCCCTCAGACTACATTTTTTTTTCTCTTTCTCTCTTCTTTTTTTTTTTTTTTGCTGTTTAGTATTATCAATTCTTAATTTATACATTCCATAAGGTCCCATGCACCCTCTGCAAAGGCCCTTCCTTCCCATCCTATCTCTTGCATTTCAAATAATGCCCTCAGACTACTTTTTTTTTCTCTTTCTCTCTTCTATTTTTTTTTGGCTGTTTAGTATTATCAATTCTTAATTTATACATTCCATAAGGTCCCATGCACCCTCTGCAAAGTCCCTTCCTTCCCATCCTATCTCTTGCATTTCAAATAATGCCCTCAGACTACTTTTTTTTCTCTTTCTCTCTTCTTTTTTTTTGGCTGTTTAGTATTATCAATTCTGAATTTATACATTCCATAAGGTCCCAGGCACCCTCTGCAAAGTCCCTTCCTTCCCATCCTATCTCTTGCATTTCAAATAATGCCCTCAGACTACTTTTTTTTTCTCTTTCTCTCTTCTTTTTTTTTTTGGCTGTTTAGTATTATCAATTCTTAATTTATACATTCCATAAGGTCCCATGCACCCTCTGCAAAGGCCCTTCCTTCCCATCCTATCTCTTGCATTTCACATAATGCCCTCAGACTATTTTTTTTTCTCTTTCTCTCTTCTTTTTTTTTGGCTGTTTAGTATTAGCAATTCTTAATTTATACATTCCATAAGGTCCCATGCACCTTCTGCAAAGGCCCTTCCTTCCCATCCTATCTCTTGCATTTCAAATAATGCCCCCAGAATACTTTTTTTTTCTCTTTCTCTCTTCTTTTTTTTTTGGCTGTTTAGTATTATCAATTCTTAATTTATACATTCCATAAGGTCCCATACACCCTCTGCAAAGGCCCTTCCTTCCCATCCTATCTCTTGCACTTCACATAATGCCCTCAGACTACTTTTTTTTCTCTTTCTCTCTTCTTTTTTTTTGGCTGTTTAGTATTATCAATTCTTAATTTATACATTCCATAAGGTCCCATGCACCCTCTGCAAAGGCCCTTCCTTCCCATCCTATCTCTTGCATTTCACATAATGCCCTCAGACTACTTTTTTTTTCTCATTCTCTCTTCTTTTTTTTTTTTGGCTGTTTAGTATTAGCAATTCTTAATTTATACATTCCATAAGGTCCCATGCACATTCTGCAAAGGCCCTTCCTTCCCATCCTATCTCTTGCACTTCACATAATGCCCTCAGACTACTTTTTTTTTCTCTTTCTCTCTTCTTTTTTTTTGGCTGTTTAGTATTATCAATTCTTAATTTATACATTCCATAAGGTCCCATGCACATTCTGCAAAGGCCCTTCCTTCCCATCCTATCTCTTGCACTTCACATAATGCCCTCAGACTACTTTTTTTTTTCTCTTTCTCTCTTCTTTTTTTTTGGCTGTTTAGTATTATCAATTCTTAATTTATACATTCCATAAGGTCCCATGCACCCTCTGCAAAGGCCCTTCCTTCCCATCCTATCTCTTGCATTTCACATAATGCCCTCAGACTATTTTTTTTTCTCTTTCTCTCTTCTTTTTTTTTTTTTGGCTGTTTAGTATTAGCAATTCTTAATTTATACATTCCATAAGGTCCCATGCACCTTCTGCAAAGGCCCGTCCTTCCCATCCTATCTCTTGCATTTCAAATAATGCCCCCAGAATACTTTTTTTTTTCTCTTTCTCTCTTCTTTTTTTTTTTGGCTGTTTAGTATTATCAATTCTTAATTTATACATTCCATAAGGTCCCATACACCCCTCTGCAAAGGCCCTTCCTTCCCATCCTATCTCTTGCACTTCACATAATGCCCTCAGACTACTTTTTTTTTTCTCTTTCTCTCGTCTTTCTTTTTGGCTGTTTAGTATTATCAATTCTTAATTTATACATTCCATAAGGTCCCATGCACCCTCTGCAAAGGCCCTTCCTTCCCATCCTATCTCTTGCATTTCACATAATGCCCTCAGACTACTTTTTTTTTCTCATTCTCTCTTCCTTTTTTTTTTTTTTGGCTGTTTAGTATTAGCAATTCTTAATTTATACATTCCATAAGGTCCCATGCACATTCTGCAAAGGCCCTTCCTTCCCATCCTATCTCTTGCATTTCAAATAATGCCCTCAGACTACTTTTTTTTTCTCTTTCTCTCTTCTTTTTTTTTTGGCTGTTTAGTATTATCAATTCTTAATTTATACATTCCATAAGGTCCCATGCACCCTCTGCAAAGGCCCTTCCTTCCCATCCTATCTCTTGCATTTCAAATAGTGCCCTCAGACTACTTTTTTTTTCTCTTTCTCTCTTCTTTTTTTTTTTTTTTGGCTGTTTAGTATTACCAATTCTTAATTTATACATTCCATAAGGTCCCATGCACCCTCTGCAAAGTCCCTTCCTTCCCATCCTATCTCTTGCATTTCAAATAATGCCCTCAGACTACTTTTTTTTTTCTCTTTCTCTCTTCTTTTTTTTTTGGCTGTTTAGTATTATCAATTCTTAATTTATACATTCCATAAGGTCCCATGCACCCTCTGCAAAGTCCCTTCCTTCCCATCCTATCTCTTGCATTTCAAATAATGCCCTCAGACTACTTTTTTTTTCTCTTTCTCTCTTCTTTTTTTTTTTGAAGTTTAGTATTATCAATTCTTAATTTATACATTCCATAAGGTCCCATGCACCCTCTGCAAAGTCCCTTCCTTCCCATCCTATCTCTTGCATTTCAAATAATGCCCTCAGACTACTTTTTTTTTCTCTTTCTCTCTTCTTTTTTTTTTTGGCTGTTTAGTATTATCAATTCTTAATTTATACATTCCATAAGGTCCCATGCACCCTCTGCAAAGGCCCTTCCTTCCCATCCTATCTCTTGCATTTCACATAATGCCCTCAGACTACTTTTTTTCTCTTTCTCTCTTCTTTTTTTTTTTGCTGTTTAGTATTAGCAATTCTTAATTTATACATTCCATAAGGTCCCATGCACCTTCTGCAAAGGCCCTTCCTTCCCATCCTATCTCTTGCATTTCAAATAATGCCCTCAGACTACATTTTTTTTTCTCTTTCTCTCTTCTTTTTTTTTTTTTTTGCTGTTTAGTATTATCAATTCTTAATTTATACATTCCATAAGGTCCCATACACCCTCTGCAAAGGCCCTTCCTTCCCATCCTATCTCTTGCACTTCACATAATGCCCTCAGACTACTTTTTTTTTTCTCTTTCTCTCTTCTTTTTTTTTGGCTGTTTAGTATTATCAATTCTTAATTTATACATTCCATAAGGTCCCATGCACCCTCTGCAAAGGCCCTTCCTTCCCATCCTATCTCTTGCATTTCACATAATGCCCTCAGACTACTTTTTTTTTCTCATTCTATTTTCTTTTTTTTTTTGCTGTTTAGTATTAGCAATTCTTAATTTATACATTCCATAAGGTCCCATGCACATTCTGCAAAGGCCCTTCCTTCCCATCCTATCTCTTGCACTTCACATAATGCCCTCAGACTACTTTTTTTTTTCTCTTTCTCTCTTCTTTTTTTTTGGCTGTTTAGTATTATCAATTCTTAATTTATACATTCCATAAGGTCCCATGCACCCTCTGCAAAGGCCCTTCCTTCCCATCCTATCTCTTGCATTTCACATAATGCCCTCAGACTACTTGTTTTTCTCATTCTCTCTTCTTTTTTTTTTTGGCTGTTTAGTATTAGCAATTCTTAATTTATACATTCCATAAGGTCCCATGCACATTCTGCAAAGGCCCTTCCTTCCCATCCTATCTCTTGCACTTCACATAATGCCCTCAGACTACTTTTTTTTTCTCTTTCTCTCTTCTTTTTTTTTGGCTGTTTAGTATTATCAATTCTTAATTTATACATTCCATAAGGTCCCATGCACCCTCTGCAAAGGCCCTTCCTTCCCATCCTATCTCTTGCATTTCACATAATGCCCTCAGACTACTTTTTTTTTTCTCTTTCTCTCTTCTTTTTTTTTTGGCTGTTTAGTATTAGCAATTCTTAATTTATACATTCCATAAGGTCCCATGCACCCTCTGCAAAGGCCCTTCCTTCCCATCCTATCTCTTGCATTTCAAATAGTGCCCTCAGACTACTTTTTTTTTTCTCTTTCTCTCTTCTATTTTTTTTTGGCTGTTTAGTATTATCAATTCTTAATTTATACATTCCATAAGGTCCCATGCACCCTCTGCAAAGTCCCTTCCTTCCCATCCTATCTCTTGCATTTCAAATAATGCCCTCAGACTACTTTTTTTTCTCTTTCTCTCTTCTTTTTTTTTTTGGCTGTTTAGTATTATCAATTCTTAATTTATACATTCCATAAGGTCCCATGCACCTTCTGCAAAGTCCCTTCCTTCCCATCCTATCTCTTGCATTTCAAATAATGCCCTCAGACTACTTTTTTTTCTCTTTCTCTCTTCTTTTTTTTTTTGGCTGTTTAGTATTATCAATTCTTAATTTATACATTCCATAAGGTCCCATGCACCTTCTGCAAAGGCCTTCCTTCCCATCCTATCTCTTGCATTTCAAATAATGACCCCAGAATACTTTTTTTTTTCTCTTTCTCTCTTCTTTTTTTTTTTGGCTGTTTAGTATTATCAATTCTTAATTTATACATTCCATAAGGTCCCATGCACCCTCTGCAAAGGCCCTTCCTTCCCATCCTATCTCTTGCATTTCACATAATGCCCTCGGACTACTTTTTTTTCTCTTTCTCTCTTCTTTTTTTTTTTTTTTTTGCTGTTTAGTATTATCAATCCTTAATTTATACATTCCATAAGGTCCCATGCACCCTCTGCAAAGGCCCTTCCTTCCCATCCTATCTCTTGCATTTCAAATAATGTCCTCAGACTACTTTTTTTTTCTCTTTCTCTCTTCTTTTTTTTTTGGCTGTTTAGTATTATCAATTCTTAATTTATACATTCCATAAGGTCCCATGCACCCTCTGCAAAGGCCCTTCCTTCCCATCCTATCTCTTGCATTTCACATAATGCCCTCAGACTACTTTTTTTCTCTTTCTCTCTTCTTTTTTTTTTTGCTGTTTAGTATTAGCAATTCTTAATTTATACATTCCATAAGGTCCCATGCACCTTCTGCAAAGGCCCTTCCTTCCCATCCTATCTCTTGCATTTCAAATAATGCCCTCAGACTACATTTTTTTTTCTCTTTCTCTCTTCTTTTTTTTTTTTTTTGCTGTTTAGTATTATCAATTCTTAATTTATACATTCCATAAGGTCCCATGCACCCTCTGCAAAGGCCCTTCCTTCCCATCCTATCTCTTGCATTTCAAATAATGCCCTCAGACTACTTTTTTTTTCTCTTTCTCTCTTCTATTTTTTTTTGGCTGTTTAGTATTATCAATTCTTAATTTATACATTCCATAAGGTCCCATGCACCCTCTGCAAAGTCCCTTCCTTCCCATCCTATCTCTTGCATTTCAAATAATGCCCTCAGACTACTTTTTTTTCTCTTTCTCTCTTCTTTTTTTTTTGGCTGTTTAGTATTATCAATTCTGAATTTATACATTCCATAAGGTCCCAGGCACCCTCTGCAAAGTCCCTTCCTTCCCATCCTATCTCTTGCATTTCAAATAATGCCCTCAGACTACTTTTTTTTTCTCTTTCTCTCTTCTTTTTTTTTTTTGGCTGTTTAGTATTATCAATTCTTAATTTATACATTCCATAAGGTCCCATGCACCCTCTGCAAAGGCCCTTCCTTCCCATCCTATCTCTTGCATTTCACATAATGCCCTCAGACTATTTTTTTTTCTCTTTCTCTCTTCTTTTTTTTTGGCTGTTTAGTATTAGCAATTCTTAATTTATACATTCCATAAGGTCCCATGCACCTTCTGCAAAGGCCCTTCCTTCCCATCCTATCTCTTGCATTTCAAATAATGCCCCCAGAATACTTTTTTTTTCTCTTTCTCTCTTCTTTTTTTTTTGGCTGTTTAGTATTATCAATTCTTAATTTATACATTCCATAAGGTCCCATACACCCTCTGCAAAGGCCCTTCCTTCCCATCCTATCTCTTGCACTTCACATAATGCCCTCAGACTACTTTTTTTTCTCTTTCTCTCTTCTTTTTTTTTGGCTGTTTAGTATTATCAATTCTTAATTTATACATTCCATAAGGTCCCATGCACCCTCTGCAAAGGCCCTTCCTTCCCATCCTATCTCTTGCATTTCACATAATGCCCTCAGACTACTTTTTTTTTCTCATTCTCTCTTCTTTTTTTTTTTGGCTGTTTAGTATTAGCAATTCTTAATTTATACATTCCATAAGGTCCCATGCACATTCTGCAAAGGCCCTTCCTTCCCATCCTATCTCTTGCACTTCACATAATGCCCTCAGACTACTTTTTTTTTCTCTTTCTCTCTTCTTTTTTTTTGGCTGTTTAGTATTATCAATTCTTAATTTATACATTCCATAAGGTCCCATGCACATTCTGCAAAGGCCCTTCCTTCCCATCCTATCTCTTGCACTTCACATAATGCCCTCAGACTACTTTTTTTTTTCTCTTTCTCTCTTCTTTTTTTTTGGCTGTTTAGTATTATCAATTCTTAATTTATACATTCCATAAGGTCCCATGCACCCTCTGCAAAGGCCCTTCCTTCCCATCCTATCTCTTGCATTTCACATAATGCCCTCAGACTATTTTTTTTTCTCTTTCTCTCTTCTTTTTTTTTTTTTTGGCTGTTTAGTATTAGCAATTCTTAATTTATACATTCCATAAGGTCCCATGCACCTTCTGCAAAGGCCCGTCCTTCCCATCCTATCTCTTGCATTTCAAATAATGCCCCCAGAATACTTTTTTTTTTCTCTTTCTCTCTTCTTTTTTTTTTTGGCTGTTTAGTATTATCAATTCTTAATTTATACATTCCATAAGGTCCCATACACCCCTCTGCAAAGGCCCTTCCTTCCCATCCTATCTCTTGCACTTCACATAATGCCCTCAGACTACTTTTTTTTTTCTCTTTCTCTCGTCTTTCTTTTTGGCTGTTTAGTATTATCAATTCTTAATTTATACATTCCATAAGGTCCCATGCACCCTCTGCAAAGGCCCTTCCTTCCCATCCTATCTCTTGCATTTCACATAATGCCCTCAGACTACTTTTTTTTTCTCATTCTCTCTTCCTTTTTTTTTTTTTGGCTGTTTAGTATTAGCAATTCTTAATTTATACATTCCATAAGGTCCCATGCACATTCTGCAAAGGCCCTTCCTTCCCATCCTATCTCTTGCATTTCAAATAATGCCCTCAGACTACTTTTTTTTTCTCTTTCTCTCTTCTTTTTTTTTTGGCTGTTTAGTATTATCAATTCTTAATTTATACATTCCATAAGGTCCCATGCACCCTCTGCAAAGGCCCTTCCTTCCCATCCTATCTCTTGCATTTCAAATAGTGCCCTCAGACTACTTTTTTTTTCTCTTTCTCTCTTCTTTTTTTTTTTTTTTTGGCTGTTTAGTATTACCAATTCTTAATTTATACATTCCATAAGGTCCCATGCACCCTCTGCAAAGTCCCTTCCTTCCCATCCTATCTCTTGCATTTCAAATAATGCCCTCAGACTACTTTTTTTTTTCTCTTTCTCTCTTCTTTTTTTTTTGGCTGTTTAGTATTATCAATTCTTAATTTATACATTCCATAAGGTCCCATGCACCCTCTGCAAAGTCCCTTCCTTCCCATCCTATCTCTTGCATTTCAAATAATGCCCTCAGACTACTTTTTTTTTCTCTTTCTCTCTTCTTTTTTTTTTTGAAGTTTAGTATTATCAATTCTTAATTTATACATTCCATAAGGTCCCATGCACCCTCTGCAAAGTCCCTTCCTTCCCATCCTATCTCTTGCATTTCAAATAATGCCCTCAGACTACTTTTTTTTTCTCTTTCTCTCTTCTTTTTTTTTTTGGCTGTTTAGTATTATCAATTCTTAATTTATACATTCCATAAGGTCCCATGCACCCTCTGCAAAGGCCCTTCCTTCCCATCCTATATCTTGCATTTCACATAATGCCCTCAGACTACTTTTTTTTTCTCTTTCTCTCTTCTTTTTTTTTTGGCTGTTTAGTATTATCAATTCTTAATTTATACATTCCATAAGGTCCCATGCACCCTCTGCAAAGGCCCTTCCTTCCCATCCTATCTCTTGCATTTCACATAATTCCCTCAGACTACTTTTTTTTTCTCTTTCTCTCTTCTTTTTTTTTTTTTGGCTGTTTAGTATTATCAATTCTTAATTTATACATTCCATAAGGTCCCATGCACCCTCTGCAAAGACCCTTCCTTCCCATCCTATCTCTTGCATTTCAAATAATGCCGTCAGACTACTATTTTTTTCTCTTTCTCTCTTCTTTTTTTTTTTGGCTGTTTAGTATTATCAATTCTTAATTTATACATTCCATAAGGTCCCATGCACCTTCTGCAATGGCCCTTCCTTCCCATCCTATCTCTTGCATTTCAAATAATGCCCTCAGACTACTTTTTTTTTCTCTTTCTCTCTTCTTTTTTTTTTGGCTGTTTAGTATTATCAATTCTTAATTTTTACATTCCATAAGGTCCCATGCACCTTCAGCAAAGGCCCTTCCTTCCCATCCTATCTCTTGCATTTCAAAAAATGCCCCCAGAATACTTTTTTTTTTCTCTTTCTCTCTTCTTTTTTTTTTTGGCTGTTTAGTATTATCAATTCTTAATTTATACATTCCATAAGGTCCCATGCACCTTCTGCAAAGGCCCTTCCTTCCCATCCTATCTCTTGCATTTCAAATAATGCCCTCAGACTACTTTTTTTTTCTCTTTCTCTCTTCTTTTTTTTTTTGGCTGTTTAGTATTATCAATTCTTAATTTATACATTCCATAAGGTCCCATGCACCCTCTGCAAAGGCCCTTCCTTCGCATCCTATCTCTTGCATTTCAAATAATGCCCTCAGACTACTTTTTTTTTCTCTTTCTCTCTTCTTTTTTTTTTTTTTTGGCTGTTTAGTATTATCAATTCTTAATTTATACATTCCATAAGGCCCCATGCACCTTCTGCAAAGGCCCTTCCTTCCCATCCTATCTCTTGCATTTCAAATAATGCCCTCAGACTACTTTTTTTTTCTCTTTCTCTCTTCTTTTTTTTTTGGCTGTTTAGTATTATCAATTCTTAATTTATACATTCCATAAGGTCCCATGCACCCTCTGCAAAGGCCCTTCCTTCCCATCCTATCTCTTGCATTTCACATAATGCCCTCAGACTACTTTTTTTTTCTCTTTCTCTCTTCTGTTTTTTTTTTTTTTTTTGGCTGTTTAGTATTATCAATTCTTAATTTATACATTCCATAAGGTCCCATGCACCTTCTGGTGGTGGTTGGTGGTTAAAACATTTATAAATAACAATTAAATGATTACAGAGGTGTTTGGGTTAGAGACGTATCGGTCTCCGCCTCACAATACTAGGTGGAGCCCCTATTCCGGAGCCCCATTGGCAAGCAACGCCGCCCGCGTCCGTTGAACCAAGGCCTTTTGAGCCTTGAGTTCTTGACAGCCGAGCAGGGCCGCCTCCCAGTCCTCTCTAGTTGGATTGGGGTTGGGGGGAATGGATGGGTTTGACTGGCACGCCCAGACCATGTGAAAGGTGTCAGCCACCTTCCCACAGTACTGGCACGCACCATCAAAGGACGGGTTGAAATGTTTAAGCACCGCCGGGCACAGTACTGTATTGGTAAAAATTTTGATGAGGAGGCGCTCGTCAGCGCGATCCAGTCCCTTACAAGGGGCCGGGTAGCGCCTGTGCTCTTCCTTGTAGTAATCGGTGATGTCTTTGAATGTAAGGGCCAGATTGTCTGATTGGGAGTAGGCTTCCAAGGACAAGGAGATAGCCCGGGGAGAGAGTGCGCGGGCGGCCTGATCGGCCTGTTCGTTTCCCCTGAGTCCCTGGTGACCGGGTGCCCAAATGAGATTATGCGGAGTTGGGTCTATGTATCGGCAGCTAGATTGCAATATACGCTGGGCAAGTGGGGGAGCCCATCCCAGCCTATAATTCCGACAGGCCCCTCGCGAGTCGGTGATGATGTGTTTCGAATTGGGAATACTGAGAGTCAGAGCGATAGCAATCTCCTCCGCGTGAGTTGTGCTGTAGGCTTTGAAGGTTAGCCCGTTAACCGTGTTTGTGTTGTGTACGACTGCAGCCGTACACCACCCCCCATGGTAAGGGCCGGCAACATCCACATAACACACGTGTTGCTGGTGACCATAGTATCGCTCCAACGCTTCCGCGCGCGCCTGGCGACGACCGTTATGGTCTTCTTTGGACATGTTGCGGGGAAGGGGTCGGACCTGGAGGGCGCGTCTCCAGAGTTCTGGCACTCTCACCCTTTCCTCAATGTGGTAATCGTGTTTGATGTGTAGCCGGTCCAAGAGGCGGCGACCGGACGTGGTCTGTGTAAGACGCGTGTATTGGCTTAGTAAGTGGGCTTCTCGTAGCTCCCGGAACGTGTTCACCACGCCCAGAGCCAGAAGTCTCTGGTTGGACGTGCTGACCGGAAGGTCGAGAGCCCGCTTGATGACTTTCCGGTGGATGGCCTCCAATTGATCCTCATCGTGTTTACGCAGGTACAAGTAGGGTGTCGAGTAGAGGATTCTGCTCGTTACAAAAGCATGGGCAAGCCGCAGTGCATCCTTGCTTCGTAATCCGCCCCGCTTGTTGGAGACCCGGCGGACCATACGGCCCACCTGGTCTCCCACCATGCGAAGTTTGGCCAGAGTGGTGTCAACTCTGCGTTGATGGTGTATGAAGAGGCCAAGGACGCGGATCTCTTTGGCCTCCCGGATCGGTCCCGAGGGGAGACTGATGCGAAGCTGAGTTGTGTCTCGAGGGGATGGACGTACGTGCACAAATTCAGATTTAGCTGGGGCGCACTGGAGTCCGCAGTAGGTCGCGTAGTCGTCGACTACGGTCGCCGCAGCCTGCAGGCAGGACTCCATGTGGCCCAGGTTACCTTGCGTGGCCCAGATTGTGATATCATCCGCGTAAAGTGCGTGATGTATCCCGGGAAGAGAAGCCAATTTGGAGGGAAGATGAAGCATGGCTAAATTGAAGAGGAGGGGAGACAAGACAGCGCCTTGAGGTGTTCCCCTCGAGCCGATGGTGTATGGCCCGTGTTCCGCATCTTGTATGCGTATGTAGGCTTGGCGGTCTGTAAGAAATTGTTTTATGTAATTGAAAGTTTTGTTACCACAGTTGGTGTGACTGAGGTGATCGAGGATTACTTCGTGCTTCACATTGTCAAATGCGCCTTAAGGTCCAAGGCCAGGACCACCTTGTCATTATGGGGGCATTCGACAGGATCTAATATGTCGTGGTGGAGCTGAAGGAGTATATCCTGTGCTGGTTTTTGAGGGCGGAAACCGAACATGGTGTCCGCGAAAATGTGCTGTGTTTCAAGAAATTCGGAGAGTCTGTCGCGCACCATTGTCTCCATCAGCTTGCCGACACAAGACGTGAGAGAGATGGGGCGAAGGTTCTCCACATCAATAGGTTTGCCGGTTTTCGGGATAAAGGTGACGAGAGCCGACTTCCAATCGAGAGGGAGAGGAGTGTCTCCGTCCCAAATACTGTTGATGTATTTTAGAAGCACAACATATGCTGCATCGGAAAGGTTGGCCAAAAGCTTGACCGTAACCTTGTCGCGCCCGGGTGCAGTGCCGCGTTTCATCTTGCTTAAGGCCGCCCGGAGGTCGTGGAGCTGGAACGGAGTGTCCAGCTCCGTGTTCTCTTTGCCTGCATACGAGTAGGCGACCGCCCGGGGGTCCTTGGTGGTGCACAGGTATCGATCCCTGAGTGTGTGCGCTAGCTGTGTTGTCATTCCTGTAAAGTTGTGCATGACTTTATGTAAGTGGCGTTGGGTTTCCGTGCGTGTTTGTGTTGGATCGATGAGCGCGCGGAATAGGCGCCACGTACTACGACCAGACATCTGGCGCGCAGCCGTGTTGCACCTGTCTACCCAGTTAGTGTCGGCTAGCTGAGCAGCATATTCCGCGGCTTGATGTGTGAGTTCGAGGATGCGTTTTTTGAGGCGTTTGTTATGTTTCTGTTTTTTCCATCTTTTGGTGAGGCTGCGGCGGGCCTCCCAAAGATGTAGGAGGTGGTTGTCTACGTCCGTTTGCGTTTCCGTGAACTGTATCTGCCTTTCGTGTTGTTTCAGTGCAGACGTAAGAGATTTGTACCAGGTGTCATATCCCGACTGGAGGGGGTCTACGATAGACAGAGAGGTGCGGAATTTTGTCCAGTTCGGGACACAAGCTTGTGTTTGTGGGCGTTTCAGTGGACGCGTGTAGATGGTTGTGTAGATTATACAGTGATCACTACCAAGAGTTTCCTCTGTGTTCAGCCAGTCGGCATGGCGTATGTTGCGTGTAAATGTGAGGTCCGGGCAAGTGTCGCGTTGAATCGAATTTCCTACACGTGTTGGGTTGGTGGGGTCGGTGTGGAGGGCGAGTCCGAGTGTAGAGAGAAGTTCCGCAAGCTTCCTCCCATGTGTGTTCTCTCGGGGATACCCCCAGAGCCTGCTGTGAGCATTAAAATCACCGACAATCAGAAAGGCCCTTCCTTCCCATCCTATCTCTTGCATTTCAAATAATGACCCCAGAATACTTTTTTTTTTCTCTTTCTCTCTTCTTTTTTTTTTTTTTTGGCTGTTTAGTATTATCAATTCTTAATTTATACATTCCATAAGGTCCCATGCACCCTCTGCAAACGCCCTTCCTTCCCATCCTATCTCTTGCATTTCACATAATGCCCTCAGACTACTTTTTTTTTCTCTTTCTCTCTTCTTTTTTTTCTTTGGCTGTTTAGTATTATCAATCCTTAATTTATACATTCCATAAGGTCCCATGCACCCTCTGCAAAGGCCCTTCCTTCCCATCCTATCTCTTGCATTTCAAATAATGTCCTCAGACTACTTTTTTTTTCTATTTCTCTCTTCTTTTTTTTTGGGGCTGTTTAGTATTATCAATTCTTAATTTATACATTCCATAAGGTCCCATGCACCCTCTGCAAAGGCCCTTCCTTCCCATCCTATCTCTTGCATTTCACATAATGCCCTCAGACTACTTTTTTTTTTCTCTTTCTCTCTTCTTTTTTTTTTGGCTGTTTAGTATTATCAATTCTTAATTTATACATTCCATAAGGTCCCATGCACCCTCTGCAAAGTCCCTTCCTTCCCATCCTATCTCTTGCATTTCAAATAATGCCCTCAGACTACTTTTTTTTCTCTTTCTCTCTTCTTTTTTTTTGGCTGTTTAGTATTATCAATTCTTAATTTATACATTCCATAAGGTCCCATGCACCCTCTGCAAAGGCCCTTCCTTCCCATCCTATCTCTTGCATTTCACATAATGCCCTCAGACTACTTTTTTTTTCTCATTCTCTCTTCTTTTTTTTTTTTTGGCTGTTTAGTATTAGCAATTCTTAATTTATACATTCCATAAGGTCCCATGCACCCTCTGCAAAGGCCCTTCCTTCCCATCCTATCTCTTGCATTTCACATAATGCCCTCAGACTACTTTTTTTTTCTCTTTCTCTCTTCTTTTTTTTTTTGGCTGTTTAGTATTATCAATTCTTAATTTATACATTCCATAAGGTCCCATGCACCCTCTGCAAAGGCCCTTCCTTCCCATCCTATCTCTTGCATTTCACATAATGCCCTCAGACTACTTTTTTTTTTCTCTTTCTCTCTTCTTTTTTTTTTGGCTGTTTAGTATTATCAATTCTTAATTTATACATTCCATAAGGTCCCATGCACCTTCTGCAAAGGCCCTTCCTTCCCATCCTATCTCTTGCATTTCAAATAATGCCCTCAGACTACTTTTTTTTTCTCTTTCTCTCTTCTTTTTTTTTTTGGCTGTTTAGTATTATCAATTCTTAATTTATACATTCCATAAGGTCCCATGCACCCTCTGCAAAGGCCCTTCCTTCCCATCCTATCTCTTGCATTTCACATAATTCCCTCAGACTACTTTTTTTTTCTCTTTCTCTCTTCTTTTTTTTTTTTGGCTGTTTAGTATTATCAATTCTTAATTTATACATTCCATAAGGTCCCATGCACCCTCTGCAAAGACCCTTCCTTCCCATCCTATTTCTTGCATTTCAAATAATGCCCTCAGACTACTTTTTTTTTTCTCTTTCTCTCTTCTTTTTTTTTGGCTGTTTAGTATTATCAATTCTTAATTTATACATTCCATAAGGTCCCATGCACCTTCTGCAATGGCCCTTCCTTCCCATCCTATCTCTTGCATTTAAAATAATGCCCTCAGACTACTTTTTTTTTCTCTTTCTCTCTTCTTTTTTTTTTTGGCTGTTTAGTATTATCAATTCTTAATTTATACATTCCATAAGGTCCCATGCACCTTCAGCAAAGGCCCTTCCTTCCCATCCTATCTCTTGCATTTCAAAAAATGCCCCCAGAATACTTTTTTTTTTCTCTTTCTCTCTTCTTTTTTTTTTTGGCTGTTTAGTATTATCAATTCTTAATTTATACATTCCATAAGGTCCCATGCACCTTCTGCAAAGGCCCTTCCTTCCCATCCTATCTCTTGCATTTCACATAATGCCCTCAGACTACTTTTTTTTTCTCTTTCTCTCTTCTTTTTTTTTTTTGCTGTTTAGTATTAGCAATTCTTAATTTATACATTCCATAAGGTCCCATGCACCTTCTGCAAAGGCCCTTCCTTCCCATCCTATCTCTTGCATTTCAAATAATGCCCTCAGACTACTTTTTTTTTCTCTTTCTCTCTTCTTTTTTTTTTGGCTGTTTAATATTATCAATTCTTAATTTATACATTCCATAAGGTCCCATGCACCCTCTGCAAAGGCCCTTCCTTCCCATCCTATCTCTTGCATTTCAAATAATGCCCTCAGACTACTTTTTTTTTCTCTTTCTCTCTTCTATTTTTTTTTTTGGCTGTTTAGTATTATCAATTCTTAATTTATACATTCCATAAGGTCCCATGCACCTTCTGCAAAGGCCCTTCCTTCCCATCCTATCTCTTGCATTTCAAATAATGCCCCCAGAATACTTTTTTTTTTCTCTTTCTCTCTTCTTTCTTTTTTTTTGGCTGTTTAGTATTATCAATTCTTAATTTATACATTCCATAAGGTCCCATACACCCTCTGCAAAGGCCCTTCCTTCCCATCCTATCTCTTGCATTTCACATAATGCCCTCAGACTACTTTTTTTTTTCTCTTTCTCTCTTCTTTTTTTTTTTTGGCTGTTTAGTATTATCAATTCTTAATTTATACATTCCATAAGGTCCCATGCACCCTCTGCAAAGGCCCTTCCTTCCCATCCTATCTCTTGCATTTCACATAATGCCCTCAGACTACTTTTTTTTTCTCTTTCTCTCTTCTTTTTTTTTTGGCTGTTTAGTATTAGCAATTCTTAATTTATACATTCCATAAGGTCCCATGCACCTTCTGCAAAGGCCCTTCCTTCCCATCCTATCTCTTGCATTTCAAATAATGCCCTCAGACTACTTTTTTTTCTCTTTCTCTCTTCTTTTTTTTTTTTTTTTTGGCTGTTTAGTATTATCAATTCTTAATTTATACATTCCATAAGGTCCCATGCACCCTCTGCAAAGGCCCTTCCTTCCCATCCTATCTCTTGCATTTCAAATAGTGCCCTCAGACTACTTTTTTTTTCTCTTTCTCTCTTCTTTTTTTTTTTTTTTGGCTGTTTAGCATTACCAATTCTTAATTTATACATTCCATAAGGTCCCATGCACCCTCTGCAAAGTCCCTTCCTTCCCATCCTATCTCTTGCATTTCAAATAATGCCCTCAGACTACTTTTTTCTTTTCTCTTTCTCTCTTCTTTTTTTTTTTGGCTGTTTAGTATTATCAATTCTTAATTTATACATTCCATAAGGTCCCATGCACCCTCTGCAAAGTCCCTTCCTTCCCATCCTATCTCTTGCATTTCAAATAATACCCTCAGACTACTTTTTTTTCTCTTTCTCTCTTCTTTTTTTTTTTTTTTGCTGTTTAGTATTATCAATTCTTAATTTATACATTCCATAAGGTCCCATGCACCCTCTGCAAAGTCCCTTCCTTCCCATCCTATCTCGCATTTCAAATAATGCCCTCAGACTACTTTTTTTTCTCTTTCTCTCTTCTTTTTTTTTTTTTTTTTGGCTGTTTAGTATTATCAATTCTTAATTTATACATTCCATAAGGTCCCATGCACCCTCTGCAAAGGCCCTTCCTTCCCATCCTATCTCTTGCATTTCACATAATGCCCTCAGACTACTTTTTTTTTCTCTTTCTCTCTTCTTTTTTTTTTTTTTTTGGCTGTTTAGCAATATCAATTCTTAATTTATACATTCCATAAGGTCCCATGCACCCTCTGCAAAGGCCCTTCCTTCCCATCCTATCTCTTGCATTTCAAATAATGTCCTCAGACTACTTTTTTTTTCTCTTTCTCTCTTCTTTTTTTTTTGGCTGTTTAGTATTATCAATTCTTTAATTTATACATTCCATAAGGTCCCATGCACCCTCTGCAAAGGCCCTTCCTTCCCATCCTATCTCTTGCATTTCACATAATGCCCTCAGACTACTTTTTTTTCTCTTTCTCTCTTCTTTTTTTTTTTGGCTGTTTAGTATTAGCATTTCTTAATTTATACATTCCATAAGGTCCCATGCACCTTCTGCAAAGGCCCTTCCTTCCCATCCTATCTCTTGCATTTCAAATAATGCCCTCAGACTACTTTTTTTTTCTCTTTCTCTCTTCTTTATTTTTTTTGGCTGTTTAGTATTATCAATTCTTAATTTATACATTCCATAAGGTCCCATGCACCCTCTGCAAAGGCCCTTCCTTCCCATCCTATCTCTTGCATTTCAAATAATGCCCTCAGACTACTTTTTTTTCTCTTTCTCTCTTCTATTTTTTTTTTTTGCTGTTTAGTATTATCAAATCTTAATTTATACATTCCATAAGGTCCCATGCACCCTCTGCAAAGTCCCTTCCTTCCCATCCTATCTCTTGCATTTCAAATAATGCCCTCAGACTACGTTTTTTTTTCTCTTTCTCTCTTCTTTTTTTTTTTTGGCTGTTTAGTATTATCAATTCTTAATTTATACATTCCATAAGGTCCCATGCACCCTCTGCAAAGTCCCTTCCTTCCCATCCTATCTCATGCATTTCAAATAATGCCCTCAGACTACTTTTTTTTTCTCTTTCTCTCTTCTTTTTTTTTTTGGCTGTTTAGTATTATCAATTCTTAATTTATACATTCCATAAGGTCCCATGCACCCTCTGCAAAGGCCCTTCCTTCCCATCCTATCTCTTGCATTTCACATAATGCCCTCAGACTATTTTTTTTCTCTTTCTCTCTTCTTTTTTTTTTGGCTGTTTAGTATTAGCAATTCTTAATTTATACATTCCATAAGGTCCCATGCACCTTCTGCAAAGGCCCTTCCTTCCCATCCTATCTCTTGCATTTCAAATAATGCCCCCAGAATACTTTTTTTTTTCTCTTTCTCTCTTCTTTTTTTTTTTTTGGCTGTTTAATATTATCAATTCTTAATTTATACATTCCATAAGGTCTCATACACCCTCTGCAAAGGCCCTTCCTTCCCATCCTATCTCTTGCATTTCACATAATGCCCTCAGACTACTTTTTTTTTCTCTTTCTCTCTTCTTTTTTTTTTGGCTGTTTAGTATTATCAATTCTTAATTTATACATTCCATAAGGTCCCATCCACCCTCTGCAAAGGCCCTTCCTTCCCATCCTATCTCTTGCATTTCACATAATGCCCTCAGACTACTTTTTTTTTCTCTTTCTCTCTTCCTTTTTTTTTTTTTTTGGCTGTTTAGTATTAGCAATTCTTAATTTATACATTCCATAAGGTCCCATGCACCTTCTGCAAAGGCCCTTCCTTCCCATCCTATCTCTTGCATTTCAAATAATGCCCTCAGACTACTTTTTTTTTCTCTTTCTCTCTTCTTTTTTTTTTTTGGCTGTTTAGTATTATCAATTCTTAATTTATACATTCCATAAGGTCCCATGCACCCTCTGCAAAGGCCCTTCCTTCCCATCCTATCTCTTGCATTTCAAATAGTGCCCTCAGACTACTTTTTTTTTCTCTTTCTCTCTTCTTTTTTTTTTTTGGCTGTTTAGTATTATCAATTCTTAATTTATACATTCCATAAGGTCCCATGCACCCTCTGCAAAGGCCCTTCCTTCCCATCCTATCTCTTGCATTTCAAATAATGCCCTCAGACTACTTTTTTTTTCTCTTTCTCTTTTTTTTTTTTTGGCTGTTTAGTATTATCAATTCTTAATTTATACATTCCATAAGGTCCCATACACCCTCTGCAAAGGCCCTTCCTTCCCATCCTATCTCTTGCATTTCACATAATGCCCTCAGACTACTTTTTTTTTCTCTTTCTCTCTTCTTTTTTTTTGGCTGTTTAGTATTATCAATTCTTAATTTATACATTCCATAAGGTCCCATACACCCTCTGCAAAGGCCCTTCCTTCCCATCCTATCTCTTGCATTTCACATAATGCCCTCAGACTACTTTTTTTTTCTCTTTCTCTCTTCTTTTTTTTTTGGCTGTTTAGTATTATCAATTCTTAATTTATACATTCCATAAGGTCCCATGCACCCTCTGCAAAGGCCCTTCCTTCCCATCCTACCTCTTGCATTTCACATAATGCCCTCAGACTACTTTTTTTTTCGCTTTCTCTCTTCTTTTTTTTTTTTGGCTGTTTAGTATTAGCAATTCTTAATTTATACATTCCATAAGGTCCCATGCACCTTCTGCAAAGGCCCTTCCTTCCCATCCTATCTCTTGCATTTCAAATAATGCCCTCAGACTACTTTTTTTTTTCTCTTTCTCTCTTCTTTTTTTTTTGGCTGTTTAGTATTATCAATTCTTAATTTATACATTCCATTAGGTCCCATGCACCCTCTGCAAAGGCCCTTCCTTCCCATCCTATCTCTTGCATTTCACATAATGCCCTCAGACTACTTTTTTTTTCTCTTTCTCTCTTCTTTTTTTTTTTTTGGCTGTTTAGTATTAGCAATTCTTAATTTATACATTCCATAAGGTCCCATGCACCCTCTGCAAAGGCCCTTCCTTCCCATCCTATCTCTTGCATTTCAAATAGTGCCCTCAGACTACTTTTTTTTTTCTCTTTCTCTCTTCTTTTTTTTTTTTTTGGCTGTTTAGTATTACCAATTCTTAATTTATACATTCCATAAGGTCCCATGCACCCTCTGCAAAGTCCCTTCCTTCCCATCCTATCTCTTGCATTTCAAATAATGCCCTCAGACTACTTTTTTTTTCTCTTTCTCTCTTCTTTTTTTTTTTTTTTTGGCTGTTTAGTATTATCAATTCTTAATTTATACATTCCATAAGGTCAAATGCACCCTCTGCAAAGTCCCTTCCTTCCCATCCTATCTCTTGCATTTCAAATAATGCCCTCAGACTACTTTTTTTTTCTCTTTCTCTCTTCTTTTTCTTTTTTTTTGCTGTTTAGTATTATCAATTCTTAATTTATACATTCCATAAGGTCCCATGCACCCTCTGCAAAGCCCCTTCCTTCCCATCCTATCTCTTGCATTTCAAATAATGCCCTCAGACTACTTTTTTTTTCTCTTTCTCTCTTCTTTTTTTTTTTTTTTTGGCTGTTTAGTATTATCAATTCTTAATTTATACATTCCATAAGGTCCCATGCACCCTCTGCAAAGGCCCTTCCTTCCCATCCTATCTCTTGCATTTCAAATAATGCCCTCAGACTACTTTTTTTTTCTCTTTCTCTCTTCTTTTTTTTTTTTTGGCTGTGTGGTATTATCAATTCTTAATTTATACATTCCATAAGGTCCCATGCACCCTCTGCAAAGTCCCTTCCTTCCCATCCTATCTCTTGCATTTCAAATAATGACCTCAGACTACTTTTTTTTTTCTCTTTCTCTCTTCTTTTTTTTTTTGGCTGTTTAGTATTATCAATTCTTAATTTATACATTCCATAAGGTCCCATGCACCCTCTGCAAAGTCCCTTCCTTCCCATCCTATCTCTTGCATTTCAAATAATGCCCTCAGACTACTTTTTTTTTTTTCTCTTTCTCTCTTCTTTTTTTTTTTTGGCTGTTTAGTATTATCAATTCTTAATTTATACATTCCATAAGGCCCCATGCACCCTCTGCAAAAGCCCTTCCTTCCCATCCTATCTCTCGCATTTCACATAATGCCCTCAGACTACTTTTTTTTTTCTCTTTCTCTCTTCTTTTTTTTTTTGGCTGTTTAGTATTATCAATTCTTAATTTATACATTCCATAAGGTCCCATGCACCTTCTGCAAAGGCCCTTCCTTCCCATCCTATCTCTTGCATTTCAAATAATGCCCCCAGAATACTTTTTTTTTCTCTTTCTCTCTTATTTTTTTTTTTTTGGCTGTTTAGTATTAGCAATTCTTAATTTATACATTCCATAAGGTCCCATGCACCTTCTGCAAAGGCCCTTCCTTCCCATCCTATCTCTTGCATTTCAAATAATGCCCTCAGACTACTTTTTTTTTTTCTCTTTCTCTCTTCTTTTTTTTTTTTTTTTTGCTGTTTAGTATTATCAATTCTTAATTTATACATTCCATAAGGTCCCATGCACCCTCTGCAAAGGCCCTTCCTTCCCATCCTATCTCTTGCATTTCAAATAATGCCCTCAGACTACATTTTTTTCTCTTTCTCTCTTCTATTTTTTTTTTTGGCTGTTTAGTATTATCAATTCTTAATTTATACATTCCATAAGGTCCCATGCACCCTCTGCAAAGTCCCTTCCTTCCCATCCTATCTCTTGCATTTCAAATAATGCCCTCAGACTAATTTTTTTTTTCTCTTTCTCTCTTCTTTTTTTTTTGGCTGTTTAGTATTATCAATTCTTAATTTATACATTCCATAAGGTCCCATGCACCCTCTGCAAAGTCCCTTCCTTCCCATCCTATCTCTTGCATTTCAAATAATGCCCTCAGACTACTTTTTTTTTCTCTTTCTCTCTTCTTTTTTTTTTGGCTGTTTAGTATTATCAATTCTTAATTTATACATTCCATAAGGTCCCATGCACCCTCTGCAAAGGCCCTTCCTTCCCATCCTATCTCTTGCATTTCACATAATGCCCTCAGACTATTTTTTTTCTCTTTCTCTCTTCTTTTTTTTTGGCTGTTTAGTATTAGCAATTCTTAATTTATACATTCCATAAGGTCCCATGCACCTTCTGCAAAGGCCCTTCCTTCCCATCCTATCTCTTGCATTTCAAATAATGCCCCCAGAATACTTTTTTTTTTCTCTTTCTCTCTTCTTTTTTTTTGGCTGTTTAATATTATCAATTCTTAATTTATACATTCCATAAGGTCCCATACACCCTCTGCAAAGGCCCTTCCTTCCCATCCTATCTCTTGCATTTCACATAATGCCCTCAGACTACTTTTTTTTTCTCTTTCTCTCTTCTTTTTTTTTGGCTGTTTAGTATTATCAATTCTTAATTTATACATTCCATAAGGTCCCATGCACCCTCTGCAAAGGCCCTTCCTTCCCATCCTATCTCTTGCATTTCACATAATGCCCTCAGACTACTTTTTTTTTCTCTTTCTCTCTTCTTTTTTTTCTTTTTGGCTGTTTAGTATTAGCAATTCTTAATTTATACATTCCATAAGGTCCCATGCACCCTCTGCAAAGTCCCTTCCTTCCCATCCTATCTCTTGCATTTCAAATAATGCCCTCAGACTACTTTTTTTTTTCTCTTTCTCTCTTCTTTTTTTTTTTGGCTGTTTAGTATTATCAATTCTTAATTTATACATTCCATAAGGTCCCATACACCCTCTGCAAAGGCCCTTCCTTCCCATCCTATCTCTTGCATTTCAGATAATGCCCTCAGACTACTTTTTTTTTCTCTTTCTCTCTTCTTTTTTTTTTGGCTGTTTAGTATTATCAATTCTTAATTTATACATTCCATAAGGTCCCATACACCCTCTGCAAAGGCCCTTCCTTCCCATCCTATCTCTTGCATTTCACATAATGCCCTCAGACTACTTTTTTTTTCTCTTTCTCTCTTCTTTTTTTTTTGGCTGTTTAGTATTATCAATTCTTAATTTATACATTCCATAAGGTCCCATGCACCCTCTGCAAAGGCCCTTCCTTCCCATCCTACCTCTTGCATTTCACATAATGCCCTCAGACTACTTTTTTTTTCTCTTTCTCTCTTCTTTTTTTTTTTTTTTGGCTGTTTAGTATTAGCAATTCTTAATTTATACATTCCATAAGGTCCCATGCACCCTCTGCAAAGGCCCTTCCTTCCCATCCTATCTCTTGCATTTCACATAATGCCCTCAGACTACTTTTTTTTTCTCTTTCTCTCTTCTTTTTTTTTTGGCCGTTTAGTATTAGCAATTCTTAATTTATACATTCCATAAGGTCCCACGCACCCTCTGCAAAGGCCCTTCCTTCCCATCCTATCTCTTGCATTTCAAATAGTGCCCTCAGACTACTTTTTTTTTCTCTTTCTCTCTTCTTTTTTTTTTGGCTGTTTAGTATTACCAATTCTTAATTTATACATTCCATAAGGTCCCATGCACCCTCTGCAAAGTCCCTTCCTTCCCATCCTATCTCTTGCATTTCAAATAATGCCCTCAGACTACTTTTTTTTTTTCTCTTTCTCTCTTCTTTTTTTTTTGGCTGTTTAGTATTATCAATTCTTAATTTATACATTCCATAAGGTCCCATGCACCCTCTGCAAAGTCCCTTCCTTCCCATCCTATCTCTTGCATTTCAAATAATGCCCTCAGACTACTTTTTTTTTTCTCTTTCTCTCTTCTTTTTTTTTTTGGCTGTTTAGTATTATCAATTCTTAATTTATACATTCCATACGGTCCCATGCACCCTCTGCAAAGTCCCTTCCTTCCCATCCTATCTCTTGCATTTCAAATAATGCCCTCAGACTACTTTTTTTTTCTCTTTCTCTCTTCTTTTTTTTTTTTTGGCTGTTTAGTATTATCAATTCTTAATTTATACATTCCATAAGGTCCCATGCACCCTCTGCAAAGGCCCTTCCTTCCCATCCTATCTCTTGCATTTCAAATAATGCCCTCAGACTACTTTTTTTTTTCTCTTTCTCTCTTCTTTTTTTTTTGGCTGTTTGGTATTATCAATTCTTAATTTATACATTCCATAAGGTCCCATGCACCCTCTGCAAAGTCCCTTCCTTCCCATCCTATCTCTTGCATTTCAAATAATGACCTCAGACTACTTTTTTTTTCTCTTTCTCTCTTCTTTTTTTTTTTTTTGGCTGTTTAGTATTATCAATTCTTAATTTATACATTCCATAAGGTCCCATGCACCCTCTGCAAAGTCCCTTCCTTCCCATCCTATCTCTTGCATTTCAAATAATGCCCTCAGACTACTTTTTTTTTTCTCTTTCTCTCTTCTTTTTTTTTTGGCTGTTTAGTATTATCAATTCTTAATTTATACATTCCATACGGTCCCATGCACCCTCTGCAAAGTCCCTTCCTTCCCATCCTATCTCTTGCATTTCAAATAATGCCCTCAGACTACTTTTTTTTTCTCTTTCTCTCTTCTTTTTTTTTTTTTTTGGCTGTTTAGTATTAGCAATTCTTAATTTATACATTCCATAAGGTCCCATGCACCCTCTGCAAAGGCCCTTCCTTCCCATCCTATCTCTTGCATTTCAAATAGTGCCCTCAGACTACTTTTTTTTTCTCTTTCTCTCTTCTTTTTTTTTTTTTTTGGCTGTTTAGTATTACCAATTCTTAATTTATACATTCCATAAGGTCCCATGCACCCTCTGCAAAGTCCCTTCCTTCCCATCCTATCTCTTGCATTTCAAATAATGCCCTCAGACTACTTTTTTTTTCTCTTTCTCTCTTCTTTTTTTTTTTTTGGCTGTTTAGTATTATCAATTCTTAATTTATACATTCCATAAGGTCAAATGCACCCTCTGCAAAGTCCCTTCCTTCCCATCCTATCTCTTGCATTTCAAATAATGCACTCAGACTACTTTTTTTTTCTCTTTCTCTCTTCTTTTTTTTTTTTTTTTTGCTGTTTAGTATTATCAATTCTTAATTTATACACTCCATAAGGTCCCATGCACCCTCTGCAAAGCCCCTTCCTTCCCATCCTATCTCTTGCATTTCAAATAATGCCCTCAGACTACTTTTTTTTTCTCTTTCTCTCTTCTTTTTTTTTTTTGGCTGTTTAGTATTATCAATTCTTAATTTATACATTCCATAAGGTCCCATGCACCCTCTGCAAAGTCCCTTCCTTCCCATCCTATCTCTTGCATTTCAAATAATGACCTCAGACTACTTTTTTTTTTTCTCTTTCTCTCTTCTTTTTTTTTTGGGCTGTTTAGTATTATCAATTCTTAATTTATACATTCCATAAGCTCCCATGCACCCTCTGCAAAGTCCCTTCCTTCCCATCCTATCTCTTGCATTTCACATAATGCCCTCAGACTACTTTTTTTTTCTCTTTCTCTCTTCTTTTTTTTTTCTTTGGCTGTTTAGTATTAGCAATTCTTAATTTATACATTCCATAAGGTCCCATGCACCCTCTGCAAAGGCCCTTCCTTCCCATCCTATCTCTTGCATTTCACATAATGCCCTCAGACTACTTTTTTTTTCTCTTTCTCTCTTCTTTTTTTTTTGGCCGTTTAGTATTAGCAATTCTTAATTTATACATTCCATAAGGTCCCACGCACCCTCTGCAAAGGCCCTTCCTTCCCATCCTATCTCTTGCATTTCAAATAGTGCCCTCAGACTACTTTTTTTTTCTCTTTCTCTCTTCTTTTTTTTTGGCTGTTTAGTATTACCAATTCTTAATTTATACATTCCATAAGGTCCCATGCACCCTCTGCAAAGTCCCTTCCTTCCCATCCTATCTCTTGCATTTCAAATAATGCCCTCAGACTACTTTTTTTTTCTCTTTCTCTCTTCTTTTTTTTTTTTTGGCTGTTTAGTATTATCAATTCTTAATTTATACATTCCATAAGGTCCCATGCACCCTCTGCAAAGTCCCTTCCTTCCCATCCTATCTCTTGCATTTCAAATAATGCCCTCAGACTACTTTTTTTTTTCTCTTTCTCTCTTTTTTTTTTTTTTTGCTGTTTAGTATTATCAATTCTTAATTTATACATTCCATACGGTCCCATGCACCCTCTGCAAAGTCCCTTCCTTCCCATCCTATCTCTTGCATTTCAAATAATGCCCTCAGACTACTTTTTTTTTCTCTTTCTCTCTTCTTTTTTTTTTTTTTGGCTGTTTAGTATTATCAATTCTTAATTTATACATTCCATAAGGTCCCATGCACCCTCTGCAAAGGCCCTTCCTTCCCATCCTATCTCTTGCATTTCAAATAATGCCCTCAGACTACTTTTTTTTTTCTCTTTCTCTCTTCTTTTTTTTTTTTTGGCTGTTTGGTATTATCAATTCTTAATTTATACATTCCATAAGGTCCCATGCACCCTCTGCAAAGTCCCTTCCTTCCCATCCTATCTCTTGCATTTCAAATAATGACCTCAGACTACTTTTTTTTTTTCTCTTTCTCTCTTCTTTTTTTTTTTTTGGCTGTTTAGTATTATCAATTCTTAATTTATACATTCCATAAGGTCCCATGCACCCTCTGCAAAGTCCCTTCCTTCCCATCCTATCTCTTGCATTTCAAATAATGCCCTCAGACTACTTTTTTTTTTCTCTTTCTCTCTTCTTTTTTTTTTTTTGGCTGTTTAGTATTATCAATTCTTAATTTATACATTCCATAAGGCCCCATGCACCCTCTGCAAAAGCCCTTAATTCCCATCCTATCTCTTGCATTTCACATAATGCCCTCAGAGTACTTTTTTTTTCTCTTTCTCTCTTCTTTTTTTTTTTAGCTGTTTAGTATTATCAATTCTTAATTTATACATTCCATAAGGTCCCATGCACCTTCTGCAAAGGCCCTTCCTTCCCATCCTATCTCTTGCATTTCAAATAATGCCCCCAGAATACTTTTTTTTTCTCTTTCTCTCTTCTTTTTTTTTTTTTTGGCTGTTTAGTATTATCAATTCTTAATTTATACATTCCATAAGGTCCCATACACCCTCTGCAAAGGCCCTTCCTTCCCATCCTATCTCTTGCATTTCACATAATGCCCTCAGACTACTTTTTTTTTTCTCTTTCTCTCTTCTTTTTTTTTTTTTGGCTGTTTAGTATTATCAATTCTTAATTTATACATTCCATAAGGTCCCATGCACCCTCTGCAAAGGCCCTTCCTTCCCATCCTATCTCTTGCATTTCACATAATGCCCTCAGACTACTTTTTTTTTCTCTTTCTCTCTTCTTTTTTTTTTTTGGCTGTTTAGTATTAGCAATTCTTAATTTATACATTCCATAAGGTCCCATGCACCTTCTGCAGAGGCCCTTCCTTCCCATCCTATCTCTTGCATTTCAAATAATGCCCTCAGACTACTTTTTTTTTCTCTTTCTCTCTTCTTTTTTTTTTTTAGCTGTTTAGTATTATCAATTCTTAATTTATACATTCCATAAGGTCCCATGCACCCTCTGCAAAGGCCCTTCCTTCCCATCCTATCTCTTGCATTTCAAATAGTGCCCTCAGACTACTTTTTTTTTTCTCTTTCTCTCTTCTTTTTTTTTTTTTTGGCTGTTTAGTATTATCAATTCTTAATTTATACATTCCATAAGGTCCCATGCACCCTCCGCAAAGTCCCTTCCTTCCCATCCTATTTCTTGCATTTCAAATAATGCCCTCAGACCACTTTTTTTTCTCTTTCTCTCTTCTTTTTTTTTTTGGCTGTTTAGTATTATCAATTCTTAATTTATACATTCCATAAGGTCCCATGCGCCCTCTGCAAAGTCCCTTCCTTCCCATCCTATCTCTTGCATTTCAAATAATGCCCTCAGACTACTTTTTTTTTTTCTCTTTCTCTCTTCTTTTTTTTTTTTTTGGCTGTTTAGTATTATCAATTCTTAACTTATACATTCCATAAGGTCCCATGCACCCTCTGCAAAGGCCCTTCCTTCCCATCCTATCTCTTGCATTTCACATAATGCCCTCAGACTATTTTTTTTTCTCTTTCTCTCTTCTTTTTTTTTTTTTTGGCTGTTTAGTATTAGCAATTCTTAATTTATACATTCCATAAGGTCCCATGCACCTTCTGCAAAGGCCCTTCCTTCCCATCCTATCTCTTGCATTTCAAATAATGCCCTCAGACTACTTTTTTTTTTCTCTTTCTCTCTTCTTTTTTTTTTTGGCTGTTTAGTATTATCAATTCTTAATTTATGCATTCCATAAGGCCCCATGCACCCTCTGCAAAAGCCCTTCCTTCCCATCCTATCTCTTGCATTTCACATAATGCCCTCAGACTACTTTTTTTTTTCTCTTTCTCTCTTCTTTTTTTTTTGGCTGTTTAGTATTATCAATTCTTAATTGATACATTCCATAAGGTCCCATGCACCTTCTGCAAAGGCCCTTCCTTCCCATCCTATCTCTTGCATTTCAAATAATGCCCCCAGAATATTTTTTTTTCTCTTTCTCTCTTCTTTTTTTTTTTTGGCTGTTTAGTATTATCAATTCTTAATTTATACATTCCATAAGGTCCCATACACCCTCTGCAAAGGCCCTTCCTTCCCATCCTATCTCTTGCATTTCACATAATGCCCTCAGACTTCTTTTTTTTTCTCTTTCTCTCTTCTTTTTTTTTTTGGCTGTTTAGTATTATCAATTCTTAATTTATACATTCCATAAGGTCCCATGCACCCTCTGCAAAGGCCCTTCCTTCCCATCCTATCTCTTGCATTTCAAATAGTGCCCTCAGACTAATTTTTTTTTTCTCTTTCTCTCTCTTTTTTTTTTTTTTGGCTGTTTAGTATTATCAATTCGTAATTTATACATTCCATAAGGTCCCATGCACCCTCTGCAAAGTCCCTTCCTTCCCATCCTCTCTCTTGCATTTCAAATAATGCCCTCAGACTACTTTTTTTTTCTCTTTCTTCTTCTTTTTTTTTTTGGCTGTTTAGTATTATCAATTCTTAATTTATACATTCCATAAGGTCCCATGCACCCTCTGCAAAGTCCCTTCCTTCCCATCCTATCTCTTGCATTTCAAATAATGCCCTCAGACTACTTTTTTTTTCTCTTTCTCTCTTCTTTTTTTTTTTTTTTGCTGTTTAGTATTATCAATTCTTAATTTATACATTCCATAAGGTCCCATGCACCCTCTGCAAAGTCCCTTCCTTCCCATCCTATCTCTTGCATTTCAAATAATGCCCTTAGACTACTTTTTTTTTCTCTTTCTCTCTTCTTTTTTTTTTGGCTGTTTAGTATTATCAATTCTTAATTTATACATTCCATAAGGTCCCATGCACCCTCTGCAAAGGCCCTTCCTTCCCATCCTATCTCTTGCATTTCAAATAATGCCCTCAGACTACTTTTTTTTTTCTCTTTCTCTCTTCTTTTTTTTTTTTGGCTGTGTGGTATTATCAATTCTTAATTTATACATTCCATAAGGTCCCATGCACCCTCTGCAAAGTCCCTTCCTTCCCATCCTATCTCTTGCATTTCAAATAATGACCTCAGACTACTTTTTTTTTCTCTTTCTCTCTTCTTTTTTTTTTTTTGGCTGTTTAGTATTATCAATTCTTAATTTATACATTCCATAAGGTCCCATGCACCTTCTGCAAAGGCCCTTCCTTCCCATCCTATCTCTTGCATTTCAAATAATGCCCTCAGACAACTTTTTTTTTTCTCTTTCTCTCTTCTTTTTTTTTTTGGCTGTTTAGTATTATCAATTCTTAATTTATACATTCCATAAGGTCCCATGCACCTTCTGCAAAGGCCCTTCCTTCCCATCCTATCTCTTGCATTTCAAATAATGCCCTCAGACTACTTTTTTTTTCTCTTTCTCTCTTCTTTTTTTTTTTGGCTGTTTAGTATTAGCAATTCTTAATTTATACTTGGAAATCAAACTAGCGCACTTCAAAACAAAGACACAGCGCTGTGTTGTCGTTCTCTCCCTGTGTCTTTGTTTTGAAGTGCGCTAGTTTGATTTCCAAGATGAATTACCAACTAGCCCGTTCTTCCACCCTTGCAAGTTACATTTCTAGTTCCTCGGGCCCTTTTATGTGTTTCTCTTCCGACCCATCTCGCCTCGTTGCTCTCTTGGCAGCTGCTGTTTGCCGTGCACGTTCTCTGGCTTATTGAATTCGTGTAAAATTGCTTCCTCACGGAATTAAGGCTCTCCTAGGAGGCTTTCAACCATCCCTTCATCATGGCACAAGAATCATGAAGATACTTCGGTCCGAGTGGCAACGACAAGCACGTTTCTACCGTGAGGATCTGTACCTGCACCTTCACCGCGTCGACAACTCGCGAAGAACGAAGATGAAATGGCGTGAGCTTTCTGCGCTCGCTGACAGAGCTGCAGAAGCCCTATGGCAGTATGAGCTCTGCTGCCTTCGTGCCAACACACCGAAACAGCACGCAAGCATCAACAACAAGGTGCACACGCTTGGGAATGTGGTGCTGCCAGACAAAGTGACTCGTGTTCTCAGCCTGGGCCCGAAATACGCCGTCGAACCCAAGAAGTCACCCCCGGAACTACTCAGCATGGTGAGACAGGTCGCAAAACATGCTCCGGACTCTGAATTTTCTAGCTGTTTGTCTGAAGGTGTTCAAGTGTTGTCGCGTTACAAGTTAAGTGACAAAGCTAGGCCCTTCAATTATGTCGCTTCATTTTTAAGAGGACATCAGCTCTCGTTATTGGTGGCAGACAAAGAAGATGGCTTTGTTGTCCTGCCCAAAGGTTTGTTTGGTGAAAAGGCAGCTGCAGCTCTAGCTTCTGTTTTCATACGGCGCGATAAGGTTTCCCTTTCAAGGGTAAAATCAAACGCTAAGCAAGTTTGCAAGCGCCTAAATCTTGATCGACTGGTTGCTAGCATAGATGCAGCAGACAAGAAAAGCTTGGACGTATTTTTCGCTGCGAATACGCATAAAGTTGACTGTCCATTGCGGGAAATTGTCACCGAGAAAGGCACTTGGCAGAAATCCCTGGGGTTATTCCTGCAAACAAAACTCAAAGTGCTGACAGTAGATGATCCTTTCCTTCTGAAAGATTCGAGACAGGTTTTTCATTTCTTAAAAGACACCACTGATGTTTTAATGCCTTTTTCAGTCGATATTAAGGATCTTTACTATTCACTTCCACACTACAAGCTTCTTTTGTGTGTTGAAAGTTGTATCGATGCGTTCGGATCCGTTACCTTCCAGAATTCTTGTGGCATCTCGGTGAGCGGCTTCTTGTAACTTTTGACAGTTTACTTTAGCTCAACTTTCGTTTCATGGGATGAAAGCATTTTTATTCAAAAAAGCGGAGTGTGCATTGGCTCCTGCATTGCTCCAATATTAAGTGATATATACCTCGCCCATCATGACCGACTATTAGAACAGCAGCTATCTTCGTCAGCTGCTGTGAAGATTTTCAGATTTGTCGATGACTACTTTATCCTTTTGGCTAGTAACGAATGTACTTTTCAGAGCTCAGTTTCAGAAGTGCTTTCTCGCTTTGAACAGTGCCTCTCTCCCCTTGTTTTGACATATGAGGTACCGGATAAGGGAGCTTTACGCTTTCTTGATTTAAGGCTATCCAGGGCAGATGACCACCTGTGCTGGTGGTACCAGCCGAGAGGGGGCAAGTCCTTGTTGCCCTACAGTTCAGCCCATTCTAAGATTGTTAAGAGGGGCATTGTGAACCTTTGTTTCACAAATGCCTTAATGAAGTCCTGTGTACACTCTATGGGCCGGAGCATCGCTGAGCAAACTCAGCGGCTGATCAATGCTGGCTACCCTGAGCATTTGCTGACCTCAGTAGCAGGCTCCCTCCTGCAGAAGCTTAAAAGGGGCCAAGTGAGAGCTGCTCCTGAGCATCAACACAAGGTTGCTGTGGTGCCTTACCTTCATACAATCTCCCACAGGCTCAAACGGATTGGGCAAAAGGCAGGCGTCCGTGTTGTGTTCTCGGCGCCTGATAAGCTTTCCAAGCTTTGCCGCAGAGTCAATGCCCCGGCTGTGCGAAAGCCAGCCTGCCCTGTTAGGCACCAGGCACCTTTCGTTCCCTGCCAAGTTGGTGTCGTCTATAAGATTGCCCTGAGCTGTGGCAAGGCCTACGTGGGGCAAACCGGGCGTTGCCTAAACGAACGACTAATGGAACACTCAAACAGTGTTTACAATACTACGAAAAGAAACCTTGGTGTTCACTGCCTAAAGTGTCCTTCTCAGCCCTGTGAGCCATCCCTTCATAATTGCACTGTCATTGCGAGAAATGCACATCAGTATACACGCGAAATCATAGAAGCCGCTCACATTCTAAACTTAGGTCAAAATTGTGTTAGCACACCCTCAATAGCCCTGACTAAACGCGAGTTAGAATATCTGAATCAGACGCACAGTAGTTTTAATGTTTAGATTCCGGGTACACTCCTCAGCCTCTAGCGGCCTGGCCTTGGTTGTTTTAGGTATTCTGTTTTTAATGCCCTTTTTGTCTTGTAATGCTCTTAATTGTCCTTTTGACTCTTTTATCGCTTGATGCCCCTTTTGTGTTTTTTTATCGCTCTTAATGCCCCTATTGGTTTTTATCGCTCTTAATGCCCCTTTTGGCCTTTTTTCGATTTTAGTTTATGTATCTTCGGATCGTGCCTTCTTTACTGTTTTTACCTACATGCTTCCCCGTTTTTCGCTTATTTATTTTTTATAGCTCTGCCGTTCTGCCTTGCTTTGACCAATATTGTTATCGTGCGTCTTTTAACTTTGCGTTCGGTGTTTTACGCCACGTGCAAACTCAGCAGTTATCAATCCTTTCACGCCCACTTTTCGTACATATATATATTGTGTCACTCTCTAATAAAAACCAGTTGAAGAACAGCGCTGTGTTGTCGTTCTCTCCATGTGTCTTTTTTTTGAAGTGCGCTAGTTTGATTTCCAAGATGAATTACCAACTAGCCCGTTCTTCCACCCTTGCAAGTTAATTTATACTTTCCATAAAGTCCCATGCACCTTCTGCAAAGGCCCTTCCTTCCCATCCTATCTCTTGCATTTCAAATAATGCCCCCAGAATAATTTTTTTTCTCTTTCTCTCTTCTTTTTTTTTTTTTTTTGCTGTTTAGTATTATCAATTCTTAATTTATACATTCCATAAGGTCCCATGCACACTCTGCAAAGGCCCTTCCTTCCCATCCTATCTCTTGCATTTCAAATAATGCCCTCACACTACTTTTTTTTTCTCTTTCTCTCTTCTTTTTTTTTTTTGGCTGTTTAGTATTAGCAATTCTTAATCTATACATTCCATAAGGTCCCATGCACCTTCTGCAAAGGCCCTTCCTTCCCATCCTATCTCTTGCATTTCAAATAATGCCCTCAGACTACTTTTTTTTTTCTCTTTCTCTCTTCTTTTTTTTTTTTGGCTGTTTAGAATTATCAATTCTTAATTTATACATTCCATAAGGTCCCATGCACCTTCTGCAAAGGCCCTTCCTTCCCATTTTATCTCTTGCATTTCAAATAATGCCCTCAGACTACTTTTTTTTTTCTCTTTCTCTCTTCTTTTTTTTTTTTGGCTGTTTAGTATTATCAATTCTTAATTTATACATTCCATAAGGTCCCATGCACCCTCTGCAAAGGCCCTTCCTTCCCATCCTATCTCTTGCATTTCACATAATGCCCTCAGACTACTTTTTTTTTCTCTTTCTCTCTTCTTTTTTTTTTTTTGGCTGTTTAGTATTAGCAATTCTTAATTTATACATTCCATAAGGTCCCATGCACCTTCTGCAGAGGCCCTTCCTTCCCATCCTATCTCTTGCATTTCAAATAATGCCCTCAGACTACTTTTTTTTTCTCTTTCTCTCTTCTTTTTTTTTTTAGCTGTTTAGTATTATCAATTCTTAATTTATACATTCCATAAGGTCCCATGCACCCTCTGCAAAGGCCCTTCCTTCCCATCCTATCTCTTGCATTTCACATAATGCCCTCAGACAACTTTTTTTTTCTCTTTCTCTCTTCTTTTTTTTTTTTGGCTGTTTAGTATTAGCAATTCTTAATTTATACATTCCATAAGGTCCCATGCACCTTCTGCAGAGGCCCTTCCTTCCCATCCTATCTCTTGCATTTCAAATAATGCCCTCAGACTACTTTTTTTTTCTCTTTCTCTCTTCTTTTTTTTTTTTAGCTGTTTAGTATTATCAATTCTTAATTTATACATTCCATAAGGTCCCATGCACCCTCTGCAAAGGCCCTTCCTTCCCATCCTATCTCTTGCATTTCAAATAGTGCCCTCAGACTACTTTTTTTTTTCTCTTTCTCTCTTCTTTTTTTTTTTGGCTGTTTAGTATTATCAATTCTTAATTTATACATTCCATAAGGTCCCATGCACCCTCCGCAAAGTCCCTTCCTTCCCATCCTATTTCTTGCATTTCAAATAATGCCCTCAGACCACTTTTTTTTTCTCTTTCTCTCTCTTTTTTTTTTTGGCTGTTTAGTATTATCAATTCTTAATTTATACATTCCATAAGGTCCCATGCGCCCTCTGCAAAGTCCCTTCCTTCCCATCCTATCTCTTGCATTTCAAATAATGCCCTCAGACTACTTTTTTTTTCTCTTTCTCTCTTCTTTTTTTTTTTTTTTGGCTGTTTAGTATTATCAATTCTTAACTTATACATTCCATAAGGTCCCATGCACCCTCTGCAAAGGCCCTTCCTTCCCATCCTATCTCTTGCATTTCACATAATGCCCTCAGACTATTTTTTTTTCTCTTTCTCTCTTCTTTTTTTTTTTTTTGGCTGTTTAGTATTAGCAATTCTTAATTTATACATTCCATAAGGTCCCATGCACCTTCTGCAAAGGCCCTTCCTTCCCATCCTATCTCTTGCATTTCAAATAATGCCCTCAGACTACTTTTTTTTTTCTCTTTCTCTCTTCTTTTTTTTTTTGGCTGTTTAGTATTATCAATTCTTAATTTATGCATTCCATAAGGCCCCATGCACCCTCTGCAAAAGCCCTTCCTTCCCATCCTATCTCTTGCATTTCACATAATGCCCTCAGACTACTTTTTTTTTTCTCTTTCTCTCTTCTTTTTTTTTTTTGGCTGTTTAGTATTATCAATTCTTAATTGATACATTCCATAAGGTCCCATGCACCTTCTGCAAAGGCCCTTCCTTCCCATCCTATCTCTTGCATTTCAAATAATGCCCCCAGAATATTTTTTTTTCTCTTTCTCTCTTCTTTTTTTTTTTTTTTTTTGGCTGTTTAGTATTATCAATTCTTAATTTATACATTCCATAAGGTCCCATACACCCTCTGCAAAGGCCCTTCCTTCCCATCCTATCTCTTGCATTTCACATAATGCCCTCAGACTTCTTTTTTTTTCTCTTTCTCTCTTCTTTTTTTTTTTGGCTGTTTAGTATTATCAATTCTTAATTTATACATTCCATAAGGTCCCATGCACCCTCTGCAAAGGCCCTTCCTTCCCATCCTATCTCTTGCATTTCAAATAGTGCCCTCAGACTAATTTTTTTTTCTCTTTCTCTCTCTTTTTTTTTTTTGGCTGTTTAGTATTATCAATTCGTAATTTATACATTCCATAAGGTCCCATGCACCCTCTGCAAAGTCCCTTCCTTCCCATCCTCTCTCTTGCATTTCAAATAATGCCCTCAGACTGCTTTTTTTTTCTCTTTCTCTCTTCTTTTTTTTTTTGGCTGTTTAGTATTATCAATTCTTAATTTATACATTCCATAAGGTCCCATGCACCCTCTGCAAAGTCCCTTCCTTCCCATCCTATCTCTTGCATTTCAAATAATGCCCTCAGACTACTTTTTTTTTCTCTTTCTCTCTTCTTTTTTTTTTTTTTTTGCTGTTTAGTATTATCAATTCTTAATTTATACATTCCATAAGGTCCCATGCACCCTCTGCAAAGTCCCTTCCTTCCCATCCTATCTCTTGCATTTCAAATAATGCCCTTAGACTACTTTTTTTTTCTCTTTCTCTCTTCTTTTTTTTTTTGGCTGTTTAGTATTATCAATTCTTAATTTATACATTCCATAAGGTCCCATGCACCCTCTGCAAAGGCCCTTCCTTCCCATCCTATCTCTTGCATTTCAAATAATGCCCTCAGACTACTTTTTTTTTTCTCTTTCTCTCTTCTTTTTTTTTTTTGGCTGTGTGGTATTATCAATTCTTAATTTATACATTCCATAAGGTCCCATGCACCCTCTGCAAAGTCCCTTCCTTCCCATCCTATCTCTTGCATTTCAAATAATGACCTCAGACTACTTTTTTTTTCTCTTTCTCTCTTCTTTTTTTTTTTTTGGCTGTTTAGTATTATCAATTCTTAATTTATACATTCCATAAGGTCCCATGCACCTTCTGCAAAGGCCCTTCCTTCCCATCCTATCTCTTGCATTTCAAATAATGCCCTCAGACAACTTTTTTTTTTCTCTTTCTCTCTTCTTTTTTTTTTGGCTGTTTAGTATTATCAATTCTTAATTTATACATTCCATAAGGTCCCATGCACCTTCTGCAAAGGCCCTTCCTTCCCATCCTATCTCTTGCATTTCAAATAATGCCCTCAGACTACTTTTTTTTTCTCTTTCTCTCTTCTTTTTTTTTTTGGCTGTTTAGTATTAGCAATTCTTAATTTATACTTGGAAATCAAACTAGCGCACTTCAAAACAAAGACACAGCGCTGTGTTGTCGTTCTCTCCCTGTGTCTTTGTTTTGAAGTGCGCTAGTTTGATTTCCAAGATGAATTACCAACTAGCCCGTTCTTCCACCCTTGCAAGTTACATTTCTAGTTCCTCGGGCCCTTTTATGTGTTTCTCTTCCGACCCATCTCGCCTCGTTGCTCTCTTGGCAGCTGCTGTTTGCTGTGCACGTTCTCTGGCTTATTGAATTCGTGTAAAATTGCTTCCTCACGGAATTAAGGCTCTCCTAGGAGGCTTTCAACCATCCCTTCATCATGGCACAAGAATCATGAAGATACTTCGGTCCGAGTGGCAACGACAAGCACGTTTCTACCGTGAGGATCTGTACCTGCACCTTCACCGCGTCGACAACTCGCGAAGAACGAAGATGAAATGGCGTGAGCTTTCTGCGCTCGCTGACAGAGCTGCAGAAGCCCTATGGCAGTATGAGCTCTGCTGCCTTCGTGCCAACACACCGAAACAGCACGCAAGCATCAACAACAAGGTGCACACGCTTGGGAATGTGGTGCTGCCAGACAAAGTGACTCGTGTTCTCAGCCTGGGCCCGAAATACGCCGTCGAACCCAAGAAGTCACCCCCGGAACTACTCAGCATGGTGAGACAGGTCGCAAAACATGCTCCGGACTCTGAATTTTCTAGCTGTTTGTCTGAAGGTGTTCAAGTGTTGTCGCGTTACAAGTTAAGTGACAAAGCTAGGCCCTTCAATTATGTCGCTTCATTTTTAAGAGGACATCAGCTCTCGTTATTGGTGGCAGACAAAGAAGATGGCTTTGTTGTCCTGCCCAAAGGTTTGTTTGGTGAAAAGGCAGCTGCAGCTCTAGCTTCTGTTTTCATACGGCGCGATAAGGTTTCCCTTTCAAGGGTAAAATCAAACGCTAAGCAAGTTTGCAAGCGCCTAAATCTTGATCGACTGGTTGCTAGCATAGATGCAGCAGACAAGAAAAGCTTGGACGTATTTTTCGCTGCGAATACGCATAAAGTTGACTGTCCATTGCGGGAAATTGTCACCGAGAAAGGCACTTGGCAGAAATCCCTGGGGTTATTCCTGCAAACAAAACTCAAAGTGCTGACAGTAGATGATCCTTTCCTTCTGAAAGATTCGAGACAGGTTTTTCATTTCTTAAAAGACACCACTGATGTTTTAATGCCTTTTTCAGTCGATATTAAGGATCTTTACTATTCACTTCCACACTACAAGCTTCTTTTGTGTGTTGAAAGTTGTATCGATGCGTTCGGATCCGTTACCTTCCAGAATTCTTGTGGCATCTCGGTGAGCGGCTTCTTGTAACTTTTGACAGTTTACTTTAGCTCAACTTTCGTTTCATGGGATGAAAGCATTTTTATTCAAAAAAGCGGAGTGTGCATTGGCTCCTGCATTGCTCCAATATTAAGTGATATATACCTCGCCCATCATGACCGACTATTAGAACAGCAGCTATCTTCGTCAGCTGCTGTGAAGATTTTCAGATTTGTCGATGACTACTTTATCCTTTTGGCTAGTAACGAATGTACTTTTCAGAGCTCAGTTTCAGAAGTGCTTTCTCGCTTTGAACAGTGCCTCTCTCCCCTTGTTTTGACATATGAGGTACCGGATAAGGGAGCTTTACGCTTTCTTGATTTAAGGCTATCCAGGGCAGATGACCACCTGTGCTGGTGGTACCAGCCGAGAGGGGGCAAGTCCTTGTTGCCCTACAGTTCAGCCCATTCTAAGATTGTTAAGAGGGGCATTGTGAACCTTTGTTTCACAAATGCCTTAATGAAGTCCTGTGTACACTCTATGGGCCGGAGCATCGCTGAGCAAACTCAGCGGCTGATCAATGCTGGCTACCCTGAGCATTTGCTGACCTCAGTAGCAGGCTCCCTCCTGCAGAAGCTTAAAAGGGGCCAAGTGAGAGCTGCTCCTGAGCATCAACACAAGGTTGCTGTGGTGCCTTACCTTCATACAATCTCCCACAGGCTCAAACGGATTGGGCAAAAGGCAGGCGTCCGTGTTGTGTTCTCGGCGCCTGATAAGCTTTCCAAGCTTTGCCGCAGAGTCAATGCCCCGGCTGTGCGAAAGCCAGCCTGCCCTGTTAGGCACCAGGCACCTTTCGTTCCCTGCCAAGTTGGTGTCGTCTATAAGATTGCCCTGAGCTGTGGCAAGGCCTACGTGGGGCAAACCGGGCGTTGCCTAAACGAACGACTAATGGAACACTCAAACAGTGTTTACAATACTACGAAAAGAAACCTTGGTGTTCACTGCCTAAAGTGTCCTTCTCAGCCCTGTGAGCCATCCCTTCATAATTGCACTGTCATTGCGAGAAATGCACATCAGTATACACGCGAAATCATAGAAGCCGCTCACATTCTAAACTTAGGTCAAAATTGTGTTAGCACACCCTCAATAGCCCTGACTAAACGCGAGTTAGAATATCTGAATCAGACGCACAGTAGTTTTAATGTTTAGATTCCGGGTACACTCCTCAGCCTCTAGCGGCCTGGCCTTGGTTGTTTTAGGTATTCTGTTTTTAATGCCCTTTTTGTCTTGTAATGCTCTTAATTGTCCTTTTGACTCTTTTATCGCTTGATGCCCCTTTTGTGTTTTTTTATCGCTCTTAATGCCCCTATTGGTTTTTATCGCTCTTAATGCCCCTTTTGGCCTTTTTTCGATTTTAGTTTATGTATCTTCGGATCGTGCCTTCTCTACTGTTTTTGCCTACATGCTTCCCCGTTTTTCGCTTATTTATTTTTTATAGCTCTGCCGTTCTGCCTTGCTTTGACCAATATTGTTATCGTGCGTCTTTTAACTTTGCGTTCGGTGTTTTACGCCACGTGCAAACTCAGCAGTTATCAATCCTTTCACGCCCACTTTTCGTACATATATATATTGTGTCACTCTCTAATAAAAACCAGTTGAAGAACAGCGCTGTGTTGTCGTTCTCTCCATGTGTCTTTTTTTTGAAGTGCGCTAGTTTGATTTCCAAGATGAATTACCAACTAGCCCGTTCTTCCACCCTTGCAAGTTAATTTATACCTTCCATAAAGTCCCATGCACCTTCTGCAAAGGCCCTTCCTTCCCATCCTATCTCTTGCATTTCAAATAATGCCCCCAGAATAATTTTTTTTCTCTTTCTCTCTTCTTTTTTTTTTTTTTTTTGCTGTTTAGTATTATCAATTCTTAATTTATACATTCCATAAGGTCCCATGCACACTCTGCAAAGGCCCTTCCTTCCCATCCTATCTCTTGCATTTCAAATAATGCCCTCACACTACTTTTTTTTTCTCTTTCTCTCTTCTTTTTTTTTTTGGCTGTTTAGTATTAGCAATTCTTAATCTATACATTCCATAAGGTCCCATGCACCTTCTGCAAAGGCCCTTCCTTCCCATCCTATCTCTTGCATTTCAAATAATGCCCTCAGACTACTTTTTTTTTTCTCTTTCTCTCTTCTTTTTTTTTTTTTTGGCTGTTTAGAATTATCAATTCTTAATTTATACATTCCATAAGGTCCCATGCACCTTCTGCAAAGGCCCTTCCTTCCCATTTTATCTCTTGCATTTCAAATAATGCCCTCAGACTACTTTTTTTTTTCTCTTTCTCTCGTCTTTTTTTTTTTTGGCTGTTTAGTATTATCAATTCTTAATTTATACATTCCATAAGGTCCCATGCACCCTCTGCAAAGGCCCTTCCTTCCCATCCTATCTCTTGCATTTCACATAATGCCCTCAGACTACTTTTTTTTTCTCTTTCTCTCTTCTTTTTTTTTTTTTGGCTGTTTAGTATTAGCAATTCTTAATTTATACATTCCATAAGGTCCCATGCACCTTCTGCAGAGGCCCTTCCTTCCCATCCTATCTCTTGCATTTCAAATAATGCCCTCAGACTACTTTTTTTTTCTCTTTCTCTCTTCTTTTTTTTTTTTAGCTGTTTAGTATTATCAATTCTTAATTTATACATTCCATAAGGTCCCATGCACCCTCTGCAAAGGCCCTTCCTTCCCATCCTATCTCTTGCATTTCACATAATGCCCTCAGACAACTTTTTTTTTCTCTTTCTCTCTTCTTTTTTTTTTTTTGGCTGTTTAGTATTAGCAATTCTTAATTTATACATTCCATAAGGTCCCATGCACCTTCTGCAGAGGCCCTTCCTTCCCATCCTATCTCTTGCATTTCAAATAATGCCCTCAGACTACTTTTTTTTTCTCTTTCTCTCTTCTTTTTTTTTTTTAGCTGTTTAGTATTATCAATTCTTAATTTATACATTCCATAAGGTCCCATGCACCCTCTGCAAAGGCCCTTCCTTCCCATCCTATCTCTTGCATTTCAAATAGTGCCCTCAGACTACTTTTTTTTTTCTCTTTCTCTCTTCTTTTTTTTTTTGGCTGTTTAGTATTATCAATTCTTAATTTATACATTCCATAAGGTCCCATGCACCCTCCGCAAAGTCCCTTCCTTCCCATCCTATTTCTTGCATTTCAAATAATGCCCTCAGACCACTTTTTTTTTCTCTTTCTCTCTTCTTTTTTTTTTGGCTGTTTAGTATTATCAATTCTTAATTTATACATTCCATAAGGTCCCATGCGCCCTCTGCAAAGTCCCTTCCTTCCCATCCTATCTCTTGCATTTCAAATAATGCCCTCAGACTACTTTTTTTTTTCTCTTTCTCTCTTCTTTTTTTTTTTTTTTGGCTGTTTAGTATTATCAATTCTTAACTTATACATTCCATAAGGTCCCATGCACCCTCTGCAAAGGCCCTTCCTTCCCATCCTATCTCTTGCATTTCACATAATGCCCTCAGACTATTTTTTTTTCTCTTTCTCTCTTCTTTTTTTTTTTTTTGGCTGTTTAGTATTAGCAATTCTTAATTTATACATTCCATAAGGTCCCATGCACCTTCTGCAAAGGCCCTTCCTTCCCATCCTATCTCTTGCATTTCAAATAATGCCCTCAGACTACTTTTTTTTTTCTCTTTCTCTCTTCTTTTTTTTTTTGGCTGTTTAGTATTATCAATTCTTAATTTATGCATTCCATAAGGCCCCATGCACCCTCTGCAAAAGCCCTTCCTTCCCATCCTATCTCTTGCATTTCACATAATGCCCTCAGACTACTTTTTTTTTTCTCTTTCTCTCTTCTTTTTTTTTTTGGCTGTTTAGTATTATCAATTCTTAATTGATACATTCCATAAGGTCCCATGCACCTTCTGCAAAGGCCCTTCCTTCCCATCCTATCTCTTGCATTTCAAATAATGCCCCCAGAATATTTTTTTTTCTCTTTCTCTCTTCTTTTTTTTTTTTTTTTGGCTGTTTAGTATTATCAATTCTTAATTTATACATTCCATAAGGTCCCATACACCCTCTGCAAAGGCCCTTCCTTCCCATCCTATCTCTTGCATTTCACATAATGCCCTCAGACTTCTTTTTTTTTCTCTTTCTCTCTTCTTTTTTTTTTTGGCTGTTTAGTATTATCAATTCTTAATTTATACATTCCATAAGGTCCCATGCACCCTCTGCAAAGGCCCTTCCTTCCCATCCTATCTCTTGCATTTCAAATAGTGCCCTCAGACTAATTTTTTTTTCTCTTTCTCTCTCTTTTTTTTTTTTGGCTGTTTAGTATTATCAATTCGTAATTTATACATTCCATAAGGTCCCATGCACCCTCTGCAAAGTCCCTTCCTTCCCATCCTCTCTCTTGCATTTCAAATAATGCCCTCAGACTACTTTTTTTTTCTCTTTCTCTCTTCTTTTTTTTTTTTGGCTGTTTAGTATTATCAATTCTTAATTTATACATTCCATAAGGTCCCATGCACCCTCTGCAAAGTCCCTTCCTTCCCATCCTATCTCTTGCATTTCAAATAATGCCCTCAGACTACTTTTTTTTTCTCTTTCTCTCTTCTTTTTTTTTTTTTGCTGTTTAGTATTATCAATTCTTAATTTATACATTCCATAAGGTCCCATGCACCCTCTGCAAAGTCCCTTCCTTCCCATCCTATCTCTTGCATTTCAAATAATGCCCTTAGACTACTTTTTTTTTCTCTTTCTCTCTTCTTTTTTTTTTGGCTGTTTAGTATTATCAATTCTTAATTTATACATTCCATAAGGTCCCATGCACCCTCTGCAAAGGCCCTTCCTTCCCATCCTATCTCTTGCATTTCAAATAATGCCCTCAGACTACTTTTTTTTTTCTCTTTCTCTCTTCTTTTTTTTTTTTGGCTGTGTGGTATTATCAATTCTTAATTTATACATTCCATAAGGTCCCATGCACCCTCTGCAAAGTCCCTTCCTTCCCATCCTATCTCTTGCATTTCAAATAATGACCTCAGACTACTTTTTTTTTCTCTTTCTCTCTTCTTTTTTTTTTTTTGGCTGTTTAGTATTATCAATTCTTAATTTATACATTCCATAAGGTCCCATGCACCTTCTGCAAAGGCCCTTCCTTCCCATCCTATCTCTTGCATTTCAAATAATGCCCTCAGACAACTTTTTTTTTTCTCTTTCTCTCTTCTTTTTTTTTTGGCTGTTTAGTATTATCAATTCTTAATTTATACATTCCATAAGGTCCCATGCACCTTCTGCAAAGGCCCTTCCTTCCCATCCTATCTCTTGCATTTCAAATAATGCCCTCAGACTACTTTTTTTTTCTCTTTCTCTCTTCTTTTTTTTTTTTGGCTGTTTAGTATTAGCAATTCTTAATTTATACTTGGAAATCAAACTAGCGCACTTCAAAACAAAGACACAGCGCTGTGTTGTCGTTCTCTCCCTGTGTCTTTGTTTTGAAGTGCGCTAGTTTGATTTCCAAGATGAATTACCAACTAGCCCGTTCTTCCACCCTTGCAAGTTACATTTCTAGTTCCTCGGGCCCTTTTATGTGTTTCTCTTCCGACCCATCTCGCCTCGTTGCTCTCTTGGCAGCTGCTGTTTGCCGTGCACGTTCTCTGGCTTATTGAATTCGTGTAAAATTGCTTCCTCACGGAATTAAGGCTCTCCTAGGAGGCTTTCAACCATCCCTTCATCATGGCACAAGAATCATGAAGATACTTCGGTCCGAGTGGCAACGACAAGCACGTTTCTACCGTGAGGATCTGTACCTGCACCTTCACCGCGTCGACAACTCGCGAAGAACGAAGATGAAATGGCGTGAGCTTTCTGCGCTCGCTGACAGAGCTGCAGAAGCCCTATGGCAGTATGAGCTCTGCTGCCTTCGTGCCAACACACCGAAACAGCACGCAAGCATCAACAACAAGGTGCACACGCTTGGGAATGTGGTGCTGCCAGACAAAGTGACTCGTGTTCTCAGCCTGGGCCCGAAATACGCCGTCGAACCCAAGAAGTCACCCCCGGAACTACTCAGCATGGTGAGACAGGTCGCAAAACATGCTCCGGACTCTGAATTTTCTAGCTGTTTGTCTGAAGGTGTTCAAGTGTTGTCGCGTTACAAGTTAAGTGACAAAGCTAGGCCCTTCAATTATGTCGCTTCATTTTTAAGAGGACATCAGCTCTCGTTATTGGTGGCAGACAAAGAAGATGGCTTTGTTGTCCTGCCCAAAGGTTTGTTTGGTGAAAAGGCAGCTGCAGCTCTAGCTTCTGTTTTCATACGGCGCGATAAGGTTTCCCTTTCAAGGGTAAAATCAAACGCTAAGCAAGTTTGCAAGCGCCTAAATCTTGATCGACTGGTTGCTAGCATAGATGCAGCAGACAAGAAAAGCTTGGACGTATTTTTCGCTGCGAATACGCATAAAGTTGACTGTCCATTGCGGGAAATTGTCACCGAGAAAGGCACTTGGCAGAAATCCCTGGGGTTATTCCTGCAAACAAAACTCAAAGTGCTGACAGTAGATGATCCTTTCCTTCTGAAAGATTCGAGACAGGTTTTTCATTTCTTAAAAGACACCACTGATGTTTTAATGCCTTTTTCAGTCGATATTAAGGATCTTTACTATTCACTTCCACACTACAAGCTTCTTTTGTGTGTTGAAAGTTGTATCGATGCGTTCGGATCCGTTACCTTCCAGAATTCTTGTGGCATCTCGGTGAGCGGCTTCTTGTAACTTTTGACAGTTTACTTTAGCTCAACTTTCGTTTCATGGGATGAAAGCATTTTTATTCAAAAAAGCGGAGTGTGCATTGGCTCCTGCATTGCTCCAATATTAAGTGATATATACCTCGCCCATCATGACCGACTATTAGAACAGCAGCTATCTTCGTCAGCTGCTGTGAAGATTTTCAGATTTGTCGATGACTACTTTATCCTTTTGGCTAGTAACGAATGTACTTTTCAGAGCTCAGTTTCAGAAGTGCTTTCTCGCTTTGAACAGTGCCTCTCTCCCCTTGTTTTGACATATGAGGTACCGGATAAGGGAGCTTTACGCTTTCTTGATTTAAGGCTATCCAGGGCAGATGACCACCTGTGCTGGTGGTACCAGCCGAGAGGGGGCAAGTCCTTGTTGCCCTACAGTTCAGCCCATTCTAAGATTGTTAAGAGGGGCATTGTGAACCTTTGTTTCACAAATGCCTTAATGAAGTCCTGTGTACACTCTATGGGCCGGAGCATCGCTGAGCAAACTCAGCGGCTGATCAATGCTGGCTACCCTGAGCATTTGCTGACCTCAGTAGCAGGCTCCCTCCTGCAGAAGCTTAAAAGGGGCCAAGTGAGAGCTGCTCCTGAGCATCAACACAAGGTTGCTGTGGTGCCTTACCTTCATACAATCTCCCACAGGCTCAAACGGATTGGGCAAAAGGCAGGCGTCCGTGTTGTGTTCTCGGCGCCTGATAAGCTTTCCAAGCTTTGCCGCAGAGTCAATGCCCCGGCTGTGCGAAAGCCAGCCTGCCCTGTTAGGCACCAGGCACCTTTCGTTCCCTGCCAAGTTGGTGTCGTCTATAAGATTGCCCTGAGCTGTGGCAAGGCCTACGTGGGGCAAACCGGGCGTTGCCTAAACGAACGACTAATGGAACACTCAAACAGTGTTTACAATACTACGAAAAGAAACCTTGGTGTTCACTGCCTAAAGTGTCCTTCTCAGCCCTGTGAGCCATCCCTTCATAATTGCACTGTCATTGCGAGAAATGCACATCAGTATACACGCGAAATCATAGAAGCCGCTCACATTCTAAACTTAGGTCAAAATTGTGTTAGCACACCCTCAATAGCCCTGACTAAACGCGAGTTAGAATATCTGAATCAGACGCACAGTAGTTTTAATGTTTAGATTCCGGGTACACTCCTCAGCCTCTAGCGGCCTGGCCTTGGTTGTTTTAGGTATTCTGTTTTTAATGCCCTTTTTGTCTTGTAATGCTCTTAATTGTCCTTTTGACTCTTTTATCGCTTGATGCCCCTTTTGTGTTTTTTTATCGCTCTTAATGCCCCTATTGGTTTTTATCGCTCTTAATGCCCCTTTTGGCCTTTTTTCGATTTTAGTTTATGTATCTTCGGATCGTGCCTTCTTTACTGTTTTTACCTACATGCTTCCCCGTTTTTCGCTTATTTATTTTTTATAGCCCTGCCGTTCTGCCTTGCTTTGACCTATATTGTTATCGTGCGTCTTTTAACTTTGCGTTCGGTGTTTTACGCCACGTGCAAACTCAGCAGTTATCAATCCTTTCACGCCCACTTTTCGTACATATATATATTGTGTCACTCTCTAATAAAAACCAGTTGAAGAACAGCGCTGTGTTGTCGTTCTCTCCATGTGTCTTTTTTTTGAAGTGCGCTAGTTTGATTTCCAAGATGAATTACCAACTAGCCCGTTCTTCCACCCTTGCAAGTTAATTTATACCTTCCATAAAGTCCCATGCACCTTCTGCAAAGGCCCTTCCTTCCCATCCTATCTCTTGCATTTCAAATAATGCCCCCAGAATACTTTTTTTTTCTCTTTCTCTCTTCTTTTTTTTTTTTTTTTTTGCTGTTTAGTATTATCAATTCTTAATTTATACATTCCATAAGGTCCCATGCACACTCTGCAAAGGCCCTTCCTTCCCATCCTATCTCTTGCATTTCAAATAATGCCCTCACACTACTTTTTTTTTCTCTTTCTCTCTTCTTTTTTTTTTTTGGCTGTTTAGTATTAGCAATTCTTAATCTATACATTCCATAAGGTCCCATGCACCTTCTGCAAAGGCCCTTCCTTCCCATCCTATCTCTTGCATTTCAAATAATGCCCTCAGACTACTTTTTTTTTTCTCTTTCTCTCTTCTTTTTTTTTTTTTTTGGCTGTTTAGAATTATCAATTCTTAATTTATACATTCCATAAGGTCCCATGCACCTTCTGCAAAGGCCCTTCCTTCCCATTTTATCTCTTGCATTTCAAATAATGCCCTCAGACTACTTTTTTTTTTCTCTTTCTCTCTTCTTTTTTTTTTTTTGCTGTTTAGTATTATCAATTCTTAATTTATACATTCCATAAGGTCCCATGCACCCTCTGCAAAGGCCCTTCCTTCCCATCCTATCTCTTGCATTTCACATAATGCCCTCAGACTACTTTTTTTTTCTCTTTCTCTCTTCTTTTTTTTTTTTGGCTGTTTAGTATTAGCAATTCTTAATTTATACATTCCATAAGGTCCCATGCACCTTCTGCAGAGGCCCTTCCTTCCCATCCTATCTCTTGCATTTCAAATAATGCCCTAAGACTACTTTTTTTTTCTCTTTCTCTCTTCTTTTTTTTTTTTAGCTGTTTAGTATTATCAATTCTTAATTTATACATTCCATAAGGTCCCATGCACCCTCTGCAAAGGCCCTTCCTTCCCATCCTATCTCTTGCATTTCACATAATGCCCTCAGACTACTTTTTTTTTCTCTTTCTCTCTTCTTTTTTTTTTTTTGGCTGTTTAGTATTAGCAATTCTTAATTTATACATTCCATAAGGTCCCATGCACCTTCTGCAGAGGCCCTTCCTTCCCATCCTATCTCTTGCATTTCAAATAATGCCCTCAGACTACTTTTTTTTTCTCTTTCTCTCTTCTTTTTTTTTTTTAGCTGTTTAGTATTATCAATTCTTAATTTATACATTCCATAAGGTCCCATGCACCCTCTGCAAAGGCCCTTCCTTCCCATCCTATCTCTTGCATTTCAAATAGTGCCCTCAGACTACTTTTTTTTTTCTCTTTCTCTCTTCTTTTTTTTTTTTTGGCTGTTTAGTATTATCAATTCTTAATTTATACATTCCATAAGGTCCCATGCACCCTCCGCAAAGTCCCTTCCTTCCCATCCTATTTCTTGCATTTCAAATAATGCCCTCAGACCACTTTTTTTTTCTCTTTCTCTCTTCTTTTTTTTTTGGCTGTTTAGTATTATCAATTCTTAATTTATACATTCCATAAGGTCCCATGCGCCCTCTGCAAAGTCCCTTCCTTCCCATCCTATCTCTTGCATTTCAAATAATGCCCTCAGACTACTTTTTTTTTCTCTTTCTCTCTTCTTTTTTTTTTTTTTGGCTGTTTAGTATTATCAATTCTTAACTTATACATTCCATAAGGTCCCATGCACCCTCTGCAAAGGCCCTTCCTTCCCATCCTATCTCTTGCATTTCACATAATGCCCTCAGACTATTTTTTTTTCTCTTTCTCTCTTCTTTTTTTTTTTTTGGCTGTTTAGTATTAGCAATTCTTAATTTATACATTCCATAAGGTCCCATGCACCTTCTGCAAAGGCCCTTCCTTCCCATCCTATCTCTTGCATTTCAAATAATGCCCTCAGACTACTTTTTTTTTTCTCTTTCTCTCTTCTTTTTTTTTTTGGCTGTTTAGTATTATCAATTCTTAATTTATGCATTCCATAAGGCCCCATGCACCCTCTGCAAAAGCCCTTCCTTCCCATCCTATCTCTTGCATTTCACATAATGCCCTCAGACTACTTTTTTTTTTTCTCTTTCTCTCTTCTTTTTTTTTTGGCTGTTTAGTATTATCAATTCTTAATTGATACATTCCATAAGGTCCCATGCACCTTCTGCAAAGGCCCTTCCTTCCCATCCTATCTCTTGCATTTCAAATAATGCCCCCGGAATATTTTTTTTTCTCTTTCTCTCTTCTTTTTTTTTTTTGGCTGTTTAGTATTATCAATTCTTAATTTATACATTCCATAAGGTCCCATACACCCTCTGCAAAGGCCCTTCCTTCCCATCCTATCTCTTGCATTTCACATAATGCCCTCAGACTTCTTTTTTTTTCTCTTTCTCTCTTCTTTTTTTTTTTGGCTGTTTAGTATTATCAATTCTTAATTTATACATTCCATAAGGTCCCATGCACCCTCTGCAAAGGCCCTTCCTTCCCATCCTATCTCTTGCATTTCAAATAGTGCCCTCAGACTAATTTTTTTTTTCTCTTTCTCTCTCTTTTTTTTTTTTTGGCTGTTTAGTATTATCAATTCGTAATTTATACATTCCATAAGGTCCCATGCACCCTCTGCAAAGTCCCTTCCTTCCCATCCTCTCTCTTGCATTTCAAATAATGCCCTCAGACTACTTTTTTTTTCTCTTTCTCTCTTCTTTTTTTTTTTGGCTGTTTAGTATTATCAATTCTTAATTTATACATTCCATAAGGTCCCATGCACCCTCTGCAAAGTCCCTTCCTTCCCATCCTATCTCTTGCATTTCAAATAATGCCCTCAGACTACTTTTTTTTTCTCTTTCTCTCTTCTTTTTTTTTTTTTGCTGTTTAGTATTATCAATTCTTAATTTATACATTCCATAAGGTCCCATGCACCCTCTGCAAAGTCCCTTCCTTCCCATCCTATCTCTTGCATTTCAAATAATGCCCTTAGACTACTTTTTTTTTCTCTTTCTCTCTTCTTTTTTTTTTTGGCTGTTTAGTATTATCAATTCTTAATTTATACATTCCATAAGGTCCCATGCACCCTCTGCAAAGGCCCTTCCTTCCCATCCTATCTCTTGCATTTCAAATAATGCCCTCAGACTACTTTTTTTTTTCTCTTTCTCTCTTCTTTTCTTTTTTTGGCTGTGTGGTATTATCAATTCTTAATTTATACATTCCATAAGGTCCCATGCACCCTCTGCAAAGTCCCTTCCTTCCCATCCTATCTCTTGCATTTCAAATAATGACCTCAGACTACTTTTTTTTTCTCTTTCTCTCTTCTTTTTTTTTTTTTTGGCTGTTTAGTATTATCAATTCTTAATTTATACATTCCATAAGGTCCCATGCACCTTCTGCAAAGGCCCTTCCTTCCCATCCTATCTCTTGCATTTCAAATAATGCCCTCAGACAACTTTTTTTTTTCTCTTTCTCTCTTCTTTTTTTTTTGGCTGTTTAGTATTATCAATTCTTAATTTATACATTCCATAAGGTCCCATGCACCTTCTGCAAAGGCCCTTCCTTCCCATCCTATCTCTTGCATTTCAAATAATGCCCTCAGACTACTTTTTTTTTCTCTTTCTCTCTTCTTTTTTTTTTTGGCTGTTTAGTATTAGCAATTCTTAATTTATACTTGGAAATCAAACTAGCGCACTTCAAAACAAAGACACAGCGCTGTGTTGTCGTTCTCTCCCTGTGTCTTTGTTTTGAAGTGCGCTAGTTTGATTTCCAAGATGAATTACCAACTAGCCCGTTCTTCCACCCTTGCAAGTTACATTTCTAGTTCCTCGGGCCCTTTTATGTGTTTCTCTTCCGACCCATCTCGCCTCGTTGCTCTCTTGGCAGCTGCTGTTTGCCGTGCACGTTCTCTGGCTTATTGAATTCGTGTAAAATTGCTTCCTCACGGAATTAAGGCTCTCCTAGGAGGCTTTCAACCATCCCTTCATCATGGCACAAGAATCATGAAGATACTTCGGTCCGAGTGGCAACGACAAGCACGTTTCTACCGTGAGGATCTGTACCTGCACCTTCACCGCGTCGACAACTCGCGAAGAACGAAGATGAAATGGCGTGAGCTTTCTGCGCTCGCTGACAGAGCTGCAGAAGCCCTATGGCAGTATGAGCTCTGCTGCCTTCGTGCCAACACACCGAAACAGCACGCAAGCATCAACAACAAGGTGCACACGCTTGGGAATGTGGTGCTGCCAGACAAAGTGACTCGTGTTCTCAGCCTGGGCCCGAAATACGCCGTCGAACCCAAGAAGTCACCCCCGGAACTACTCAGCATGGTGAGACAGGTCGCAAAACATGCTCCGGACTCTGAATTTTCTAGCTGTTTGTCTGAAGGTGTTCAAGTGTTGTCGCGTTACAAGTTAAGTGACAAAGCTAGGCCCTTCAATTATGTCGCTTCATTTTTAAGAGGACATCAGCTCTCGTTATTGGTGGCAGACAAAGAAGATGGCTTTGTTGTCCTGCCCAAAGGTTTGTTTGGTGAAAAGGCAGCTGCAGCTCTAGCTTCTGTTTTCATACGGCGCGATAAGGTTTCCCTTTCAAGGGTAAAATCAAACGCTAAGCAAGTTTGCAAGCGCCTAAATCTTGATCGACTGGTTGCTAGCATAGATGCAGCAGACAAGAAAAGCTTGGACGTATTTTTCGCTGCGAATACGCATAAAGTTGACTGTCCATTGCGGGAAATTGTCACCGAGAAAGGCACTTGGCAGAAATCCCTGGGGTTATTCCTGCAAACAAAACTCAAAGTGCTGACAGTAGATGATCCTTTCCTTCTGAAAGATTCGAGACAGGTTTTTCATTTCTTAAAAGACACCACTGATGTTTTAATGCCTTTTTCAGTCGATATTAAGGATCTTTACTATTCACTTCCACACTACAAGCTTCTTTTGTGTGTTGAAAGTTGTATCGATGCGTTCGGATCCGTTACCTTCCAGAATTCTTGTGGCATCTCGGTGAGCGGCTTCTTGTAACTTTTGACAGTTTACTTTAGCTCAACTTTCGTTTCATGGGATGAAAGCATTTTTATTCAAAAAAGCGGAGTGTGCATTAGCTCCTGCATTGCTCCAATATTAAGTGATATATACCTCGCCCATCATGACCGACTATTAGAACAGCAGCTATCTTCGTCAGCTGCTGTGAAGATTTTCAGATTTGTCGATGACTACTTTATCCTTTTGGCTAGTAACGAATGTACTTTTCAGAGCTCAGTTTCAGAAGTGCTTTCTCGCTTTGAACAGTGCCTCTCTCCCCTTGTTTTGACATATGAGGTACCGGATAAGGGAGCTTTACGCTTTCTTGATTTAAGGCTATCCAGGGCAGATGACCACCTGTGCTGGTGGTACCAGCCGAGAGGGGGCAAGTCCTTGTTGCCCTACAGTTCAGCCCATTCTAAGATTGTTAAGAGGGGCATTGTGAACCTTTGTTTCACAAATGCCTTAATGAAGTCCTGTGTACACTCTATGGGCCGGAGCATCGCTGAGCAAACTCAGCGGCTGATCAATGCTGGCTACCCTGAGCATTTGCTGACCTCAGTAGCAGGCTCCCTCCTGCAGAAGCTTAAAAGGGGCCAAGTGAGAGCTGCTCCTGAGCATCAACACAAGGTTGCTGTGGTGCCTTACCTTCATACAATCTCCCACAGGCTCAAACGGATTGGGCAAAAGGCAGGCGTCCGTGTTGTGTTCTCGGCGCCTGATAAGCTTTCCAAGCTTTGCCGCAGAGTCAATGCCCCGGCTGTGCGAAAGCCAGCCTGCCCTGTTAGGCACCAGGCACCTTTCGTTCCCTGCCAAGTTGGTGTCGTCTATAAGATTGCCCTGAGCTGTGGCAAGGCCTACGTGGGGCAAACCGGGCGTTGCCTAAACGAACGACTAATGGAACACTCAAACAGTGTTTACAATACTACGAAAAGAAACCTTGGTGTTCACTGCCTAAAGTGTCCTTCTCAGCCCTGTGAGCCATCCCTTCATAATTGCACTGTCATTGCGAGAAATGCACATCAGTATACACGCGAAATCATAGAAGCCGCTCACATTCTAAACTTAGGTCAAAATTGTGTTAGCACACCCTCAATAGCCCTGACTAAACGCGAGTTAGAATATCTGAATCAGACGCACAGTAGTTTTAATGTTTAGATTCCGGGTACACTCCTCAGCCTCTAGCGGCCTGGCCTTGGTTGTTTTAGGTATTCTGTTTTTAATGCCCTTTTTGTCTTGTAATGCTCTTAATTGTCCTTTTGACTCTTTTATCGCTTGATGCCCCTTTTGTGTTTTTTTATCGCTCTTAATGCCCCTATTGGTTTTTATCGCTCTTAATGCCCCTTTTGGCCTTTTTTCGATTTTAGTTTATGTATCTTCGGATCGTGCCTTCTTTACTGTTTTTACCTACATGCTTCCCCGTTTTTCGCTTATTTATTTTTTATAGCCCTGCCGTTCTGCCTTGCTTTGACCTATATTGTTATCGTGCGTCTTTTAACTTTGCGTTCGGTGTTTTACGCCACGTGCAAACTCAGCAGTTATCAATCCTTTCACGCCCACTTTTCGTACATATATATATTGTGTCACTCTCTAATAAAAACCAGTTGAAGAACAGCGCTGTGTTGTCGTTCTCTCCATGTGTCTTTTTTTTGAAGTGCGCTAGTTTGATTTCCAAGATGAATTACCAACTAGCCCGTTCTTCCACCCTTGCAAGTTAATTTATACCTTCCATAAAGTCCCATGCACCTTCTGCAAAGGCCCTTCCTTCCCATCCTATCTCTTGCATTTCAAATAATGCCCCCAGAATACTTTTTTTTTCTCTTTCTCTCTTCTTTTTTTTTTTTTTGCTGTTTAGTATTATCAATTCTTAATTTATACATTCCATAAGGTCCCATGCACACTCTGCAAAGGCCCTTCCTTCCCATCCTATCTCTTGCATTTCAAATAATGCCCTCACACTACTTTTTTTTTCTCTTTCTCTCTTCTTTTTTTTTTTTTTTTGGCTGTTTAGTATTAGCAATTCTTAATCTATACATTCCATAAGGTCCCATGCACCTTCTGCAAAGGCCCTTCCTTCCCATCCTATCTCTTGCATTTCAAATAATGCCCTCAGACTACTTTTTTTTTTCTCTTTCTCTCTTCTTTTTTTTTTTTGGCTGTTTAGAATTATCAATTCTTAATTTATACATTCCATAAGGTCCCATGCACCTTCTGCAAAGGCCCTTCCTTCCCATTTTATCTCTTGCATTTCAAATAATGCCCTCAGACTACTTTTTTTTTCTCTTTCTCTCTTCTTTTTTTTTTTGGCTGTTTAGTATTATTAATTCTTAATTTATACATTCCATAAGGTCCCATGCACCCTCTGCAAAGGCCCTTCCTTCCCATCCTATCTCTTGCATTTCAAATAATGCCCTCAGACTACTTTTTTTTTCTCTTTCTCTCTTCTTTTTTTTTTGGCTGTTTAGTATTATCAATTCTTAATTTATACATTCCATAAGGTCCCATGCACCCTCTGCAAAGGCCCTTCCTTCCCATCCTATCTCTTGCATTTCAAATAATGCCCTCAGACTACTTTTTTTTTCTCTTTCTCTCTTCTTTTTTTTTTTTTGGCTGTTTAGTATTATCAATTCTTAATTTATACATTCCATAAGGTCCCATGCACCCTCTGCAAAGTCCCTTCCTTCCCATCCTATCTCTTGCATTTCAAATAATGCCCTCAGACAACTTTTTTTTTCTCTTTCTCTATTCTTTTTTTTTTTTGGGCTGTTTAGTATTATCAATTCTTAATTTATACATTCCATAAGGTCCCATGCACCTTCTGCAAAGGCCCTTCCTTCCCATCCTATCTCTTGCATTTCAAATAATGCCCTCAGACTACTTTTTTTTTTCTCTTTCTCTCTTCTTTTTTTTTTTTTTGGCTGTTTAGTATTATCAATTCTTAATTTATACATTCCATAAGGTCCCATGCACCTTCTGCAAAGGCCCTTCCTTCCCATCCTGTCTCTTGCATTTCAAATAATGCCCTCAGACTACTTTTTTTTTCTCTTTCTCTCTCTTTTTTTTTTTTTTGGCTGTTTAGTATTATCAATTCTTAATTTATACATTCCATAAGGTCCCATGCACCTTCTGCAAAGGCCCTTCCTTCCCATCCTATCTCTTGCATTTCAAAAAATGCCCCCAGAATACTTTTTTTTTCTCTTTCTCTCTTCTTTTTTTTTGGCTGTTTAGTATGATCAATTCTTAATTTATACATTCCATAAGGTCCCATGCACCCTCTGCAAAGGCCCTTCCTTCCCATCCTATCTCTTGCATTTCAAATAATGCCCTCAGACTACTTTTTTTTTCTCTTTCTCTCTTCTTTTTTTTTTTTTCTGGCTGTTTAGTATTATCAATTCTTAATTTATACATTCCATAAGGTCCCATGCACCTTCTGCAAAGGCCCTTCCTTCCCGTCCTATCTCTTGCATTTCAAATAATGCCCTCAGAATACTTTTTTTTTCTCTTTCTCTCTTCTTTTTTTTTTTTGGCTGTTTAGTATTATCAATTCTTAATTTATACATTCCATAAGGTCCCATGCACCCTCTGCAAAGGCCCTTCGTTCCCATCCTATCTCTTGCATTTCACATAATGCCCTCAGACTACTTTTTTTTTCTCTTTCTCTCTTCTTTTTTTTTTTCTGGGTGTTTAGTATTATCAATTCTTAATTTATACATTCCATAAGGTCCCATGCACCCTCTGCAAAGGCCCTTCCTTCCCATCCTATCTCTTGCATTTCACATAATGCCCTCAGACTACTTTTTCTTTCTCTTTCTCTCTTCTTTTTTTTTTGCTGTTTAGTATTATCAATTCTTAATTTATACATTCCATAAGGTCCCATGCACCTTCTGCAAAGGCCCTTCCTTCCCATCCTATCTCTTGCATTTCAAATAATGCCCTCAGACTACTTTTTTTTTCTCTTTCTCTCTTCTTTTTTTTTTGGCTGTTTAGTATTATCAATTCTTAATTTATACATTCCATAAGGTCCCATGCACCCTCTGCAAAGGCCCTTCCTTCCCATCCTATCTCTTGCATTTCACATAATGCCCTCAGACTACTTTTTTTTTCTCTTTCTCTCTTCTTTTTTTTTTTTGGCTGTTTAGTATTATCAATTCTTAATTTATACATTCCATAAGGTCCCATGCACCCTCTGCAAAAGCCCTTCCTTCCCATCCTATCTCTTGCATTTCACATAATGCCCTCAGACTACTTTTTTTTTCTCTTTCTCTCTTCTTTTTTTTTTGGCTGTTTAGTATTATCAATTCTTAATTTATACATTCCATAAGGTCCCATGCACCATCTGCAAAGGCCCTTCCTTCCCATCCTATCTCTTGCATTTCACATAATGCCCTCAGACTACTTTTTTTTTTCTCTTTCTCTCTTCTTTTTTTTGGCTGTTTAGTATTATCAATTCTTAATTTATACATTCCATAAGGTCCCATGCACCCTCTGCAAAGGCCCTTCCTTCCCATCCTATCTCTTGCATTTCACATAATGCCCTCAGACTACTTTTTTTTTCTCTTTCTCTCTTCTTTTTTTTTTTTGGCTGTTTAGTATTATCAATTCTTATTTATACATTCCATAAGGTCCCATGCACCTTCTGCAAAGGCCCTTCCTTCCCATCCTATCTCTTGCATTTCAAATAATGCCCTCAGACTACTTTTTTTTTCTCTTTCTCTCTTTTTTTTTTGGCTGTTTAGTATTAGCAATTCTTAATTTATACATTCCATAAGGTCCCATGCACCCTCTGCAAAGGCCCTTCCTTCCCGTCCTATCTCTTGCATTTCAAATAATGCCCTCAGACTACTTTTTTTTTTCTCTTTCTCTCTTCTTTTTTTTTTTTGGCTGTTTAGTATTATCAATTCTTAATTTATACATTCCATAAGGTCCCATGCACCCTCTGCAAAGGCCCTTCCTTCCCATCCTATCTCTTGCATTTCAAATAATGCCCTCAGACTACATTTTTTTCTCTTTCTCTCTTCTTTTTTTTTTTTGGCTGTTTAGTATTATCAATTCTTAATTTATACATTCCATAAGGTCCCATGCACCCTCTGCAAAGGCCCTTCGTTCCCATCCTATCTCTTGCATTTCACATAATGCCCTCAGACTACTTTTTTTTTCTCTTTCTCTCTTCTTTTTTTTTTGGCTGTTTAGTATTATCAATTCTTAATTTATACATTCCATAAGGTCCCATGCACCCTCTGCAAAGGCCCTTCCTTCCCATCCTATCTCTTGCATTTCACATAATGCCCTCAGACTACTTTTTTTTTCTCTTTCTCTCTTCTTTTTTTTTTTTGCTGTTTAGTATTATCAATTCTTAATTTATACATTCCATAAGGTCCCATGCACCTTCTGCAAAGGCCCTTCCTTCCCATCCTATCTCTTGCATTTCAAATAATGCCCTCAGACTACTTTTTTTTTCTCTTTCTCTCTTCTTTTTTTTTTTTGGCTGTTTAGTATTATCAATTCTTAATTTATACATTCCATAAGGTCCCATGCACCTTCTGCAAAGGCCCTTCCTTCCCATCCTATCTCTTGCATTTCAAATAATGCCCTCAGACTACTTTTTTTTTCTCTTTCTCTCTTCTTTTTTTTTGGCTGTTTAGTATTATCAATTCTTAATTTATACATTCCATAAGGTCCCATGCACCCTCTGCAAAGACCCTTCCTTCCCATCCTATCTCTTGCATTTCACATAATGCCCTCAGACTACTTTTTTTTTCTCTTTCTCTCTTCTTTTTTTTTTGGCTGTTTAGTATTATCAATTCTTAATTTATACATTCCATAAGGTCCCATGCACCCTCTGCAAAGGCCCTTCCTTCCCATCCTATCTCTTGCATTTCAAATAATGCCCTCAGACTACTTTTTTTTTCTCTTTCTCTCTTCTTTTTTTTTGGCTGTTTAGTATTATCAATTCTTAATTTATACATTCCATAAGGTCCCATGCACCTTCTGCAAAGGCCCTTCCTTCCCATCCTGTCTCTTGCATTTCAAATAATGCCCTCACACTACTTTTTTTTTCTCTTTCTCTCTTCTTTTTTTTTTTTTGGCTGTTTAGTATTAGCAATTCTTAATCTATACATTCCATAAGGTCCCATTCACCTTCTGCAAAGGCCCTTCCTTCCCATCCTATCTCTTGCATTTCAAATAATGCCCTCAGACTACTTTTTTTTTTCTCTTTCTCTCTTCTTTTTTTTTTTTTTGGCTGTTTAGAATTATCAATTCTTAATTTATACATTCCATAAGGTCCCATGCACCTTCTGCAAAGGCCCTTCCTTCCCATTTTATCTCTTGCATTTCAAATAATGCCCTCAGACTACTTTTTTTTTCTCTTTCTCTCTTCTTTTTTTTTTGGCTGTTTAGTATTATTAATTCTTAATTTATACATTCCATAAGGTCCCATGCACCCTCTGCAAAGGCCCTTCCTTCCCATCCTATCTCTTGCATTTCAAATAATGCCCTCAGACTACTTTTTTTTTTCTCTTTCTCTCTTCTTTTTTTTTTTTGGCTGTTTAGTATTATCAATTCTTAATTTATACATTCCATAAGGTCCCATGCACCCTCTGCAAAGGCCCTTCCTTCCCATCCTATCTCTTGCATTTCAAATAATGCCCTCAGACTACTTTTTTTTTCTCTTTCTCTCTTCTTTTTTTTTTTGGCTGTTTAGTATTATCAATTCTTAATTTATACATTCCATAAGGTCCCATGCACCCTCTGCAAAGTCCCTTCCTTCCCATCCTATCTCTTGCATTTCAAATAATGCCCTCAGACAACTTTTTTTTTCTCTTTCTCTATTCTTTTTTTTTTTTGGCTGTTTAGTATTATCAATTCTTAATTTATACATTCCATAAGGTCCCATGCACCTTCTGCAAAGGCCCTTCCTTCCCATCCTATCTCTTGCATTTCAAATAATGCCCTCAGACTACTTTTTTTTTTCTCTTTCTCTCTTCTTTTTTTTTTTGGCTGTTTAGTATTATCAATTCTTAATTTATACATTCCATAAGGTCCCATGCACCTTCTGCAAAGGCCCTTCCTTCCCATCCTGTCTCTTGCATTTCAAATAATGCCCTCAGACTACTTTTTTTTTCTCTTTCTCTCTCTTTCTTTTTTGGCTGTTTAGTATTATCAATTCTTAATTTATACATTCCATAAGGTCCCATGCACCTTCTGCAAAGGCCCTTCCTTCCCATCCTATCTCTTGCATTTCAAAAAATGCCCCCAGAATACTTTTTTTTTTCTCTTTCTCTCTTCTTTTTTTTTGGCTGTTTAGTATTATCAATTCTTAATTTATACATTCCATAAGGTCCCATGCACCCTCTGCAAAGACCCTTCCTTCCCATCCTATCTCTTGCATTTCACATAATGCCCTCAGACTACTTTTTTTTCTCTTTCTCTCTTCTTTTTTTTTTTTTGGCTGTTTAGTATTATCAATTCTTAATTTATACATTCCATAAGGTCCCATGCACCCTCTGCAAAGGCCCTTCCTTCCCATCCTATCTCTTGCATTTCAAATAATGCCCTCAGACTACTTTTTTTTTCTCTTTCTCTCTTCTTTTTTTTTGGCTGTTTAGTATTATCAATTCTTAATTTATACATTCCATAAGGTCCCATGCACCTTCTGCAAAGGGCCTTCCTTCCCATCCTATCTCTTGCATTTCACATAATGCCCTCAGACTACTTTTTTTTCTCTTTCTCTCTTCTTTTTTTTTTGGCTGTTTAGTATTATCAATTCTTAATTTATACATTCCATAAGGTCCCATGCACCCTCTGCAAAGGCCCTTCCTTCCCATCCTATCTCTTGCATTTCACATAATGCCCTCAGACTACTTTTTTTTTTCTCTTTCTCTCTTCTTTTTTTTTTTTGGCTGTTTAGTATTATCAATTCTTAATTTATACATTCCATAAGGTCCCATGCACCTTCTGCAAAGGCCCTTCCTTCCCATCCTATCTCTTGCATTTCAAATAATGCCCTCAGACTACTTTTTTTTTCTCTTTCTCTCTTCTTTTTTTTTGGCTGTTTAGTATTATCAATTCTTAATTTATACATTCCATAAGGTCCCATGCACCCTCTGCAAAGACCCTTCCTTCCCATCCTATTTCTTGCATTTCACATAATGCCCTCAGACTACTTTTTTTTTTCTCTTTCTCTCTTCTTTTTTTTTTTTTGGCTGTTTAGTATTATAAATTCTTAATTTATACATTCCATAAGGTCCCATGCACCCTCTGCAAAGGCCCTTCCTTCCCATCCTATCTCTTGCATTTCAAATAATGCCCTCAGACTACTTTTTTTTTTCTCTTTCTCTCTTCTTTTTTTTTGGCTGTTTAGTATTATCAATTCTTAATTTATACATTCCATAAGGTCCCATGCACCTTCTGCAAAGGCCCTTCCTTCCCATCCTATCTCTTGCATTTCACATAATGCCCTCAGACTACTTTTTTTTTCTCTTTCTCTCTTCTTTTTTTTTTTTTGGCTGTTTAGTATTATCAATTCTTAATTTATACATTCCATAAGGTCCCATGCACCCTCTGCAAAAGCCCTTCCTTCGCATCCTATCTCTTGCATTTCACATAATGCGCTCAGACTACTTTTTTTTTCTCTTTCTCTCTTCTTTTTTTTTTGGCTGTTTAGTATTATCAATTCTTAATTTATACATTCCATAAGGTCCCATGCACCCTCTGCAAAGGCCCTTCCTTCCCATCCTATCTCTTGCATTTCACATAATGCCCTCAGACTACTTTTTTTTTTCTCTTTCTCTCTTCTTTTTTTTTTTTGCTGTTTAGTATTATCAATTCTTAATTTATACATTCCATAAGGTCCCATGCACCTTCTGCAAAGGCCCTTCCTTCCCATCCTATCTCTTGCATTTCAAATAATGCCCTCAGACTACTTTTTTTTTCTCTTTCTCTCTTCTTTTTTTTTTTTGGCTGTTTAGTATTATCAATTCTTAATTTATACATTCCATAAGGTCCCATGCACCTTCTGCAAAGGCCCTTCCTTCCCATCCTATCTCTTGCATTTCAAATAATGCCCTCAGACTACTTTTTTTTTCTCTTTCTCTCTTCTTTTTTTTTTGGCTGTTTAGTATTATCAATTCTTAATTTATACATTCCATAAGGTCCCATGCACCCTCTGCAAAGACCCTTCCTTCCCATCCTATCTCTTGCATTTCACATAATGCCCTCAGACTACTTTTTTTTTCTCTTTCTCTCTTCTTTTTTTTTTGGCTGTTTAGTATTATCAATTCTTAATTTATACATTCCATAAGGTCCCATGCACCCTCTGCAAAGGCCCTTCCTTCCCATCCTATCTCTTGCATTTCAAATAATGCCCTCAGACTACTTTTTTTTTCTCTTTCTCTCTTCTTTTTTTTTTGGCTGTTTAGTATTATCAATTCTTAATTTATACATTCCATAAGGTCCCATGCACCTTCTGCAAAGGCCCTTCCTTCCCATCCTGTCTCTTGCATTTCAAATAATGCCCTCACACTACTTTTTTTTTCTCTTTCTCTCTTCTTTTTTTTTTTTTTTGGCTGTTTAGTATTAGCAATTCTTAATCTATACATTCCATAAGGTCCCATTCACCTTCTGCAAAGGCCCTTCCTTCCCATCCTATCTCTTGCATTTCAAATAATGCCCTCAGACTACTTTTTTTTTTCTCTTTCTCTCTTCTTTTTTTTTTTTTGGCTGTTTAGAATTATCAATTCTTAATTTATACATTCCATAAGGTCCCATGCACCTTCTGCAAAGGCCCTTCCTTCCCATTTTATCTCTTGCATTTCAAATAATGCCCTCAGACTACTTTTTTTTTCTCTTTCTCTCTTCTTTTTTTTTTGGCTGTTTAGTATTATTAATTCTTAATTTATACATTCCATAAGGTCCCATGCACCCTCTGCAAAGGCCCTTCCTTCCCATCCTGTCTCTTGCATTTCAAATAATGCCCTCAGACTACTTTTTTTTTTCTCTTTCTCTCTTCTTTTTTTTTTTTTGGCTGTTTAGTATTATCAATTCTTAATTTATACATTCCATAAGGTCCCATGCACCCTCTGCAAAGGCCCTTCCTTCCCATCCTATCTCTTGCATTTCAAATAATGCCCTCAGACTACTTTTTTTTTCTCTTTCTCTCTTCTTTTTTTTTTTGGCTGTTTAGTATTATCAATTCTTAATTTATACATTCCATAAGGTCCCATGCACCCTCTGCAAAGTCCCTTCCTTCCCATCCTATCTCTTGCATTTCAAATAATGCCCTCAGACAACTTTTTTTTTCTCTTTCCTCTATTCTTTTTTTTTTTTTGGCTGTTTAGTATTATCAATTCTTAATTTATACATTCCATAAGGTCCCATGCACCTTCTGCAAAGGCCCTTCCTTCCCATCCTATCTCTTGCATTTCAAATAATGCCCTCAGACTACTTTTTTTTTTTCTCTTTCTCTCTTCTTTTTTTTTTGGCTGTTTAGTATTATCAATTCTTAATTTATACATTCCATAAGGTCCCATGCACCTTCTGCAAAGGCCCTTCCTTCCCATCCTGTCTCTTGCATTTCAAATAATGCCCTCAGACTACTTTTTTTTTCTCTTTCTCTCTCTTTCTTTTTTGGCTGTTTAGTATTATCAATTCTTAATTTATACATTCCATAAGGTCCCATGCACCTTCTGCAAAGGCCCTTCCTTCCCATCCTATCTCTTGCATTTCAAAAAATGCCCCCAGAATACTTTTTTTTTTCTCTTTCTCTCTTCTTTTTTTTTGGCTGTTTAGTATTATCAATTCTTAATTTATACATTCCATAAGGTCCCATGCACCCTCTGCAAAGACCCTTCCTTCCCATCCTATCTCTTGCATTTCACATAATGCCCTCAGACTACTTTTTTTTCTCTTTCTCTCTTCTTTTTTTTTTTTTGGCTGTTTAGTATTATCAATTCTTAATTTATACATTCCATAAGGTCCCATGCACCCTCTGCAAAGGCCCTTCCTTCCCATCCTATCTCTTGCATTTCAAATAATGCCCTCAGACTACTTTTTTTTTTCTCTTTCTCTCTTCTTTTTTTTTGGCTGTTTAGTATTATCAATTCTTAATTTATACATTCCATAAGGTCCCATGCACCTTCTGCAAAGGGCCTTCCTTCCCATCCTATCTCTTGCATTTCACATAATGCCCTCAGACTACTTTTTTTTCTCTTTCTCTCTTCTTTTTTTTTTGGCTGTTTAGTATTATCAATTCTTAATTTATACATTCCATAAGGTCCCATGCACCCTCTGCAAAGGCCCTTCCTTCCCATCCTATCTCTTGCATTTCACATAATGCCCTCAGACTACTTTTTTTTTTCTCTTTCTCTCTTCTTTTTTTTTTTGGCTGTTTAGTATTATCAATTCTTAATTTATACATTCCATAAGGTCCCATGCACCTTCTGCAAAGGCCCTTCCTTCCCATCCTATCTCTTGCATTTCAAATAATGCCCTCAGACTACTTTTTTTTTCTCTTTCTCTCTTCTTTTTTTTTGGCTGTTTAGTATTATCAATTCTTAATTTATACATTCCATAAGGTCCCATGCACCCTCTGCAAAGACCCTTCCTTCCCATCCTATTTCTTGCATTTCACATAATGCCCTCAGACTACTTTTTTTTTTCTCTTTCTCTCTTCTTTTTTTTTTTTTGGCTGTTTAGTATTATAAATTCTTAATTTATACATTCCATAAGGTCCCATGCACCCTCTGCAAAGGCCCTTCCTTCCCATCCTATCTCTTGCATTTCAAATAATGCCCTCAGACTACTTTTTTTTTCTCTTTCTCTCTTCTTTTTTTTTGGCTGTTTAGTATTATCAATTCTTAATTTATACATTCCATAAGGTCCCATGCACCTTCTGCAAAGGCCCTTCCTTCCCATCCTATCTCTTGCATTTCACATAATGCCCTCAGACTACTTTTTTTTTCTCTTTCTCTCTTCTTTTTTTTTTTTTTGGCTGTTTAGTATTATCAATTCTTAATTTATACATTCCATAAGGTCCCATGCACCCTCTGCAAAAGCCCTTCCTTCGCATCCTATCTCTTGCATTTCACATAATGCGCTCAGACTACTTTTTTTTTCTCTTTCTCTCTTCTTTTTTTTTTGGCTGTTTAGTATTATCATTTCTTAATTTATACATTCCATAAGGTCCCATGCACCATCTGCAAAGGCCCTTCCTTCCCATCCTATCTCTTGCATTTCACATAATGCCCTCAGACTACTTTTTTTTTCTCTTTCTCTCTTCTTTTTTTTGGCTGTTTAGTATTATCAGTTCTTAATTTATACATTCCATAAGGTCCCATGCACCCTCTGCAAAGGCCCTTCCTTCCCATCCTATCTCTTGCATTTCACATAATGCCCTCAGACTACTTTTTTTTTCTCTTTCTCTCTTCTTTTTTTTTTGGCTGTTTAGTATTATCAATTCTTATTTATACATTCCATAAGGTCCCATGCACCTTCTGCAAAGGCCCTTCCTTCCCATCCTATCTCTTGCATTTCAAATAGTGCCCTCAGACTACTTTTTTTTTCTCTTTCTCTCTTTTTTTTTTGGCTGTTTAGTATTAGCAATTCTTAATTTATACATTCCATAAGGTCCCATGCACCCTCTGCAAAGGCCCTTCCTTCCCGTCCTCTCTCTTGCATTTCAAATAATGCCCTCAGACTACTTTTTTTTCTCTTTCTCTCTTCTTTTTTTTTTTTTTTGGCTGTTTAGTATTATCAATTCTTAATTTATACATTCCATAAGGTCCCATGCACCCTCTGCAAAGGCCCTTCCTTCCCATCCTATCTCTTGCATTTCAAATAATGCCCTCAGACTACATTTTTTTTCTCTTTCTCTCTTCTTTTTTTTTTTTGGCTGTTTAGTATTATCAATTCTTAATTTATACATTCCATAAGGTCCCATGCACCCTCTGCAAAGGCCCTTCGTTCCCATCCTATCTCTTGCATTTCACATAATGCCCTCAGACTACTTTTTTTTTTCTCTTTCTCTCTTCTTTTTTTTTTTTGGCTGTTTAGTATTATCAATTCTTAATTTATACATTCCATAAGGTCCCATGCACCCTCTGCAAAGGCCCTTCCTTCCCATCCTATCTCTTGCATTTCACATAATGCCCTCAGACTACTTTTTTTTTCTCTTTCTCTCTTCTTTTTTTTTTGCTGTTTAGTATTATCAATTCTTAATTTATACATTCCATAAGGTCCCATGCACCTTCTGCAAAGGCCCTTCCTTCCCATCCTATCTCTTGCATTTCAAATAATGCCCTCAGACTACTTTTTTTTTCTCTTTCTCTCTTCTTTTTTTTTTTGGCTGTTTAGTATTATCAATTCTTAATTTATACATTCCATAAGGTCCCATGCACCTTCTGCAAAGGCCCTTCCTTCCCATCCTATCTCTTGCATTTCAAATAATGCCCTCAGACTACTTTTTTTTTTCTCTTTCTCTCTTCTTTTTTTTTGGCTGTTTAGTATTATCAATTCTTAATTTATACATTCCATAAGGTCCCATGCACCCTCTGCAAAGACCCTTCCTTCCCATCCTATCTCTTGCATTTCACATAATGCCCTCAGACTACTTTTTTTTTCTCCCTCTCTTCTTTTTTTTTGGCTGTTTAGTATTATCAATTCTTAATTTATACATTCCATAAGGTCCCATGCACCCTCTGCAAAGGCCCTTCCTTCCCATCCTATCTCTTGCATTTCAAATAATGCCCTCAGACTACTTTTTTTTTCTCTTTCTCTCTTCTTTTTTTTTGGCTGTTTAGTATTATCAATTCTTAATTTATACATTCCATAAGGTCCCATGCACCTTCTGCAAAGGGCCTTCCTTCCCATCCTATCTCTTGCATTTCACATAATGCCCTCAGACTACTTTTTTTTCTCTTTCTCTCTTCTTTTTTTTTTTTTGGCTGTTTAGTATTATCAATTCTTAATTTATACATTCCATAAGGTCCCATGCACCTTCTGCAAAGGCCCTTCCTTCCCATCCTATCTCTTGCATTTCAAATAATGCCCTCAGACAACTTTTTTTTTCTCTTTCTCTATTCTTTTTTTTTTTTTGGCTGTTTAGTATTATCAATTCTTAATTTATACATTCCATAAGGTCCCATGCACCTTCTGCAAAGGCCCTTCCTTCCCATCCTATCTCTTGCATTTCAAATAATGCCCTCAGACTACTTTTTTTTTTCTCTTTCTCTCTTCTTTTTTTTTTGGCTGTTTAGTATTATCAATTCTTAATTTATACATTCCATAAGGTCCCATGCACCTTCTGCAAAGGCCCTTCCTTCCCATCCTGTCTCTTGCATTTCAAATAATGCCCTCAGACTACTTTTTTTTTCTCTTTCTCTCTCTTTCTTTTTTGGCTGTTTAGTATTATCAATTCTTAATTTATACATTCCATAAGGTCCCATGCACCTTCTGCAAAGGCCCTTCCTTCCCATCCTATCTCTTGCATTTCAAAAAATGCCCCCAGAATACTTTTTTTTTCTCTTTCTCTCTTCTTTTTTTTTGGCTGTTTAGTATTATCAATTCTTAATTTATACATTCCATAAGGTCCCATGCACCCTCTGCAAAGACCCTTCCTTCCCATCCTATCTCTTGCATTTCACATAATGCCCTCAGACTACTTTTTTTTCTCTTTCTCTCTTCTTTTTTTTTTTTTGGCTGTTTAGTATTATCAATTCTTAATTTATACATTCCATAAGGTCCCATGCACCCTCTGCAAAGGCCCTTCCTTCCCATCCTATCTCTTGCATTTCAAATAATGCCCTCAGACTACTTTTTTTTTCTCTTTCTCTCTTCTTTTTTTTTGGCTGTTTAGTATTATCAATTCTTAATTTATACATTCCATAAGGTCCCATGCACCTTCTGCAAAGGGCCTTCCTTCCCATCCTATCTCTTGCATTTCACATAATGCCCTCAGACTACTTTTTTTTCTCTTTCTCTCTTCTTTTTTTTTTGGCTGTTTAGTATTATCAATTCTTAATTTATACATTCCATAAGGTCCCATGCACCCTCTGCAAAGGCCCTTCCTTCCCATCCTATCTCTTGCATTTCACATAATGCCCTCAGACTACTTTTTTTTTTCTCTTTCTCTCTTCTTTTTTTTTTTTTGGCTGTTTAGTATTATCAATTCTTAATTTATACATTCCATAAGGTCCCATGCACCTTCTGCAAAGGCCCTTCCTTCCCATCCTATCTCTTGCATTTCAAATAATGCCCTCAGACTACTTTTTTTTTCTCTTTCTCTCTTCTTTTTTTTTGGCTGTTTAGTATTATCAATTCTTAATTTATACATTCCATAAGGTCCCATGCACCCTCTGCAAAGACCCTTCCTTCCCATCCTATTTCTTGCATTTCACATAATGCCCTCAGACTACTTTTTTTTTTCTCTTTCTCTCTTCTTTTTTTTTTTTTGGCTGTTTAGTATTATAAATTCTTAATTTATACATTCCATAAGGTCCCATGCACCCTCTGCAAAGGCCCTTCCTTCCCATCCTATCTCTTGCATTTCAAATAATGCCCTCAGACTACTTTTTTTTTTCTCTTTCTCTCTTCTTTTTTTTTGGCTGTTTAGTATTATCAATTCTTAATTTATACATTCCATAAGGTCCCATGCACCTTCTGCAAAGGCCCTTCCTTCCCATCCTATCTCTTGCATTTCACATAATGCCCTCAGACTACTTTTTTTTTCTCTTTCTCTCTTCTTTTTTTTTTTTTTGGCTGTTTAGTATTATCAATTCTTAATTTATACATTCCATAAGGTCCCATGCACCCTCTGCAAAAGCCCTTCCTTCGCATCCTATCTCTTGCATTTCACATAATGCGCTCAGACTACTTTTTTTTTCTCTTTCTCTCTTCTTTTTTTTTTGGCTGTTTAGTATTATCAATTCTTAATTTATACATTCCATAAGGTCCCATGCACCCTCTGCAAAGGCCCTTCCTTCCCATCCTATCTCTTGCATTTCACATAATGCCCTCAGACTACTTTTTTTTTCTCTTTCTCTCTTCTTTTTTTTTTTTGCTGTTTAGTATTATCAATTCTTAATTTATACATTCCATAAGGTCCCATGCACCTTCTGCAAAGGCCCTTCCTTCCCATCCTATCTCTTGCATTTCAAATAATGCCCTCAGACTACTTTTTTTTTCTCTTTCTCTCTTCTTTTTTTTTTTGGCTGTTTAGTATTATCAATTCTTAATTTATACATTCCATAAGGTCCCATGCACCTTCTGCAAAGGCCCTTCCTTCCCATCCTATCTCTTGCATTTCAAATAATGCCCTCAGACTACTTTTTTTTTCTCTTTCTCTCTTCTTTTTTTTTGGCTGTTTAGTATTATCAATTCTTAATTTATACATTCCATAAGGTCCCATGCACCCTCTGCAAAGACCCTTCCTTCCCATCCTATCTCTTGCATTTCACATAATGCCCTCAGACTACTTTTTTTTTCTCTTTCTCTCTTCTTTTTTTTTTTGGCTGTTTAGTATTATCAATTCTTAATTTATACATTCCATAAGGTCCCATGCACCCTCTGCAAAGGCCCTTCCTTCCCATCCTATCTCTTGCATTTCAAATAATGCCCTCAGACTACTTTTTTTTTCTCTTTCTCTCTTCTTTTTTTTTTGGCTGTTTAGTATTATCAATTCTTAATTTATACATTCCATAAGGTCCCATGCACCTTCTGCAAAGGCCCTTCCTTCCCATCCTGTCTCTTGCATTTCAAATAATGCCCTCACACTACTTTTTTTTTCTCTTTCTCTCTTCTTTTTTTTTTTTTGGCTGTTTAGTATTAGCAATTCTTAATCTATACATTCCATAAGGTCCCATTCACCTTCTGCAAAGGCCCTTCCTTCCCATCCTATCTCTTGCATTTCAAATAATGCCCTCAGACTACTTTTTTTTTTCTCTTTCTCTCTTCTTTTTTTTTTTTTGGCTGTTTAGAATTATCAATTCTTAATTTATACATTCCATAAGGTCCCATGCACCTTCTGCAAAGGCCCTTCCTTCCCATTTTATCTCTTGCATTTCAAATAATGCCCTCAGACTACTTTTTTTTTCTCTTTCTCTCTTCTTTTTTTTTTGGCTGTTTAGTATTATTAATTCTTAATTTATACATTCCATAAGGTCCCATGCACCCTCTGCAAAGGCCCTTCCTTCCCATCCTATCTCTTGCATTTCAAATAATGCCCTCAGACTACTTTTTTTTTTTCTCTTTCTCTCTTCTTTTTTTTTTTTGGCTGTTTAGTATTATCAATTCTTAATTTATACATTCCATAAGGTCCCATGCACCCTCTGCAAAGGCCCTTCCTTCCCATCCTATCTCTTGCATTTCAAATAATGCCCTCAGACTACTTTTTTTTTCTCTTTCTCTCTTCTTTTTTTTTTTTGGCTGTTTAGTATTATCAATTCTTAATTTATACATTCCATAAGGTCCCATGCACCCTCTGCAAAGTCCCTTCCTTCCCATCCTATCTCTTGCATTTCAAATAATGCCCTCAGACAACTTTTTTTTTCTCTTTCTCTATTCTTTTTTTTTTTTTGGCTGTTTAGTATTATCAATTCTTAATTTATACATTCCATAAGGTCCCATGCACCTTCTGCAAAGGCCCTTCCTTCCCATCCTATCTCTTGCATTTCAAATAATGCCCTCAGACTACTTTTTTTTTTCTCTTTCTCTCTTCTTTTTTTTTTGGCTGTTTAGTATTATCAATTCTTAATTTATACATTCCATAAGGTCCCATGCACCTTCTGCAAAGGCCCTTCCTTCCCATCCTGTCTCTTGCATTTCAAATAATGCCCTCAGACTACTTTTTTTTTCTCTTTCTCTCTCTTTCTTTTTTGGCTGTTTAGTATTATCAATTCTTAATTTATACATTCCATAAGGTCCCATGCACCTTCTGCAAAGGCCCTTCCTTCCCATCCTATCTCTTGCATTTCAAAAAATGCCCCCAGAATACTTTTTTTTTTCTCTTTCTCTCTTCTTTTTTTTTTGGCTGTTTAGTATTATCAATTCTTAATTTATACATTCCATAAGGTCCCATGCACCCTCTGCAAAGACCCTTCCTTCCCATCCTATCTCTTGCATTTCACATAATGCCCTCAGACTACTTTTTTTTCTCTTTCTCTCTTCTTTTTTTTTTTTGGCTGTTTAGTATTATCAATTCTTAATTTATACATTCCATAAGGTCCCATGCACCCTCTGCAAAGGCCCTTCCTTCCCATCCTATCTCTTGCATTTCAAATAATGCCCTCAGACTACTTTTTTTTTCTCTTTCTCTCTTCTTTTTTTTTTGGCTGTTTAGTATTATCAATTCTTAATTTATACATTCCATAAGGTCCCATGCACCTTCTGCAAAGGGCCTTCCTTCCCATCCTATCTCTTGCATTTCACATAATGCCCTCAGACTACTTTTTTTTCTCTTTCTCTCTTCTTTTTTTTTTGGCTGTTTAGTATTATCAATTCTTAATTTATACATTCCATAAGGTCCCATGCACCCTCTGCAAAGGCCCTTCCTTCCCATCCTATCTCTTGCATTTCACATAATGCCCTCAGACTACTTTTTTTTTTCTCTTTCTCTCTTCTTTTTTTTTTTTTTGGCTGTTTAGTATTATCAATTCTTAATTTATACATTCCATAAGGTCCCATGCACCTTCTGCAAAGGCCCTTCCTTCCGATCCTATCTCTTGCATTTCAAATAATGCCCTCAGACTACTTTTTTTTTTCTCTTTCTCTCTTCTTTTTTTTTGGCTGTTTAGTATTATCAATTCTTAATTTATACATTCCATAAGGTCCCATGCACCCTCTGCAAAGACCCTTCCTTCCCATCCTATTTCTTGCATTTCACATAATGCCCTCAGACTACTTTTTTTTTCTCTTTCTCTCTTCTTTTTTTTTTTTTGGCTGTTTAGTATTATAAATTCTTAATTTATACATTCCATAAGGTCCCATGCACCCTCTGCAAAGGCCCTTCCTTCCCATCCTATCTCTTGCATTTCAAATAATGCCCTCAGACTACTTTTTTTTTCTCTTTCTCTCTTCTTTTTTTTTGGCTGTTTAGTATTATCAATTCTTAATTTATACATTCCATAAGGTCCCATGCACCTTCTGCAAAGGCCCTTCCTTCCCATCCTATCTCTTGCATTTCACATAATGCCCTCAGACTACTTTTTTTTTCTCTTTCTCTCTTCTTTTTTTTTTTTTTTTGGCTGTTTAGTATTATCAATTCTTAATTTATACATTCCATAAGGTCCCATGCACCTTCTGCAAAAGCCCTTCCTTCGCATCCTATCTCTTGCATTTCACATAATGCGCTCAGACTACTTTTTTTTTCTCTTTCTCTCTTCTTTTTTTTTTGGCTGTTTAGTATTATCATTTCTTAATTTATACATTCCATAAGGTCCCATGCACCATCTGCAAAGGCCCTTCCTTCCCATCCTATCTCTTGCATTTCACATAATGCCCTCAGACTACTTTTTTTTTCTCTTTCTCTCTTCTTTTTTTTGGCTGTTTAGTATTATCAGTTCTTAATTTATACATTCCATAAGGTCCCATGCACCCTCTGCAAAGGCCCTTCCTTCCCATCCTATCTCTTGCATTTCACATAATGCCCTCAGACTACTTTTTTTTTCTCTTTCTCTCTTCTTTTTTTTTTGGCTGTTTAGTATTATCAATTCTTATTTATACATTCCATAAGGTCCCATGCACCTTCTGCAAAGGCCCTTCCTTCCCATCCTATCTCTTGCATTTCAAATAGTGCCCTCAGACTACTTTTTTTTTCTCTTTCTCTCTTTTTTTTTGGCTGTTTAGTATTAGCAATTCTTAATTTATACATTCCATAAGGTCCCATGCACCCTCTGCAAAGGCCCTTCCTTCCCGTCCTCTCTCTTGCATTTCAAATAATGCCCTCAGACTACTTTTTTTTCTCTTTCTCTCTTCTTTTTTTTTTTTTGGCTGTTTAGTATTATCAATTCTTAATTTATACATTCCATAAGGTCCCATGCACCCTCTGCAAAGGCCCTTCCTTCCCATCCTATCTCTTGCATTTCAAATAATGCCCTCAGACTACATTTTTTTTCTCTTTCTCTCTTCTTTTTTTTTTTTGGCTGTTTAGTATTATCAATTCTTAATTTATACATTCCATAAGGTCCCATGCACCCTCTGCAAAGGCCCTTCGTTCCCATCCTATCTCTTGCATTTCACATAATGCCCTCAGACTACTTTTTTTTTTCTCTTTCTCTCTTCTTTTTTTTTTTTTTGGCTGTTTAGTATTATCAATTCTTAATTTATACATTCCATAAGGTCCCATGCACCCTCTGCAAAGGCCCTTCCTTCCCATCCTATCTCTTGCATTTCACATAATGCCCTCAGACTACTTTTTTTTTCTCTTTCTCTCTTCTTTTTTTTTGCTGTTTAGTATTATCAATTCTTAATTTATACATTCCATAAGGTCCCATGCACCTTCTGCAAAGGCCCTTCCTTCCCATCCTATCTCTTGCATTTCAAATAATGCCCTCAGACTACTTTTTTTTTCTCTTTCTCTCTTCTTTTTTTTTTTGGCTGTTTAGTATTATCAATTCTTAATTTATACATTCCATAAGGTCCCATGCACCTTCTGCAAAGGCCCTTCCTTCCCATCCTATCTCTTGCATTTCAAATAATGCCCTCAGACTACTTTTTTTTTTCTCTTTCTCTCTTCTTTTTTTTTGGCTGTTTAGTATTATCAATTCTTAATTTATACATTCCATAAGGTCCCATGCACCCTCTGCAAAGACCCTTCCTTCCCATCCTATCTCTTGCATTTCACATAATGCCCTCAGACTACTTTTTTTTTCTCCCTCTCTTCTTTTTTTTTGGCTGTTTAGTATTATCAATTCTTAATTTATACATTCCATAAGGTCCCATGCACCCTCTGCAAAGGCCCTTCCTTCCCATCTTATCTCTTGCATTTCAAATAATGCCCTCAGACTACTTTTTTTTTCTCTTTCTCTCTTCTTTTTTTTTGGCTGTTTAGTATTATCAATTCTTAATTTATACATTCCATAAGGTCCCATGCACCTTCTGCAAAGGGCCTTCCTTCCCATCCTATCTCTTGCATTTCACATAATGCCCTCAGACTACTTTTTTTTCTCTTTCTCTCTTCTTTTTTTTTTTTGGCTGTTTAGTATTATCAATTCTTAATTTATACATTCCATAAGGTCCCATGCACCTTCTGCAAAGGCCCTTCCTTCCCATCCTATCTCTTGCATTTCAAATAATGCCCTCAGAATACTTTTTTTTTTCTCTTTCTCTCTTCTTTTTTTTTGGCTGTTTAGTATTATCAATTCTTAATTTATACATTCCATAAGGTCCCATGCACCCTCTGCAAAGACCCTTCCTTCCCATCCTATCTCTTGCATTTCACATAATGCCCTCAGACTACTTTTTTTTTCTCTTTCTCTCTTCTTTTTTTTTGGCTGTTTAGTATTATCAATTCTTAATTTATTCATTCCATAAGGTCCCATGCACCCTCTGCAAAGGCCCTTCCTTCCCATCCTATCTCTTGCATTTCAAATAATGCCCTCAGACTACTTTTTTTTTTCTCTTTCTCTCTTCTTTTTTTTTGGCTGTTTAGTATTATCAATTCTTAATTTATACATTCCATAAGGTCCCATGCACCTTCTGCAAAGGGCCTTCCTTCCCATCCTATCTCTTGCATTTCACATAATGCCCTCAGACTACTTTTTTTTCTCTTTCTCTCTTCTTTTTTTTTTTTGGCTGTTTAGTATTATCAATTCTTAATTTATACATTCCATAAGGTCCCATGCACCCTCTGCAAAGGCCCTTCCTTCCCATCCTATCTCTTGCATTTCACATAATGCCCTCAGACTACTTTTTTTTTTCTCTTTCTCTCTTCTTTTTTTTTTTGGCTGTTTAGTATTATCAATTCTTGATTTATACATTCCATAAGGTCCCATGCACCCTCTGCAAAAGCCCTTCCTTCCCATCCTATCTCTTGCATTTCACATAATGCCCTCAGACTACTTTTTTTTTCTCTTTCTCTCTTCTTTTTTTTTGGCTGTTTAGTATTATCAATTCTTAATTTATACATTCCATAAGGTCCCATGCACCATCTGCAAAGGCCCTTCCTTCCCATCCTATCTCTTGCATTTCACATAATGCCCTCAGACTACTTTTTTTTCTCTTTCTCTCTTCTTTTTTTTGGCTGTTTAGTATTATCAATTCTTAATTTATACATTCCATAAGGTCCCATGCACCCTCTGCAAAGGCCCTTCCTTCCCATCCTATCTCTTGCATTTCACATAATGCCCTCAGACTACTTTTTTTTTCTCTTTCTCTCTTCTTTTTTTTTTGGCTGTTTAGTATTATCAATTCTTATTTATACATTCCATAAGGTCCCATGCACCTTCTGCAAAGGCCCTTCCTTCCCATCCTATCTCTTGCATTTCAAATAATGCCCTCAGACTACTTTTTTTTTCTCTTTCTCTCTTCTTTTTTTTTGGCTGTTTAGTATTATCAATTCTTAATTTATACATTCCATAAGGTCCCATGCACCCTCTGCAAAGACCCTTCCTTCCCATCCTATCTCTTGCATTTCACATAATGCCCTCAGACTACTTTTTTTTTCTCCCTCTCTTCTTTTTTTTTGGCTGTTTAGTATTATCAATTCTTAATTTATACATTCCATAAGGTCCCATGCACCCTCTGCAAAGGCCCTTCCTTCCCATCCTATCTCTTGCATTTCAAATAATGCCCTCAGACTACTTTTTTTTTCTCTTTCTCTCTTCTTTTTTTTTTGGCTGTTTAGTATTATCAATTCTTAATTTATACATTCCATAAGGTCCCATGCACCTTCTGCAAAGGGCCTTCCTTCCCATCCTATCTCTTGCATTTCACATAATGCCCTCAGACTACTTTTTTTTCTCTTTCTCTCTTCTTTTTTTTTTTTTGGCTGTTTAGTATTATCAATTCTTAATTTATACATTCCATAAGGTCCCATGCACCTTCTGCAAAGGCCCTTCCTTCCCATCCTATCTCTTGCATTTCAAATAATGCCCTCAGAATACTTTTTTTTTTCTCTTTCTCTCTTCTTTTTTTTTGGCTGTTTAGTATTATCAATTCTTAATTTATACATTCCATTAGGTCCCATGCACCCTCTGCAAAGACCCTTCCTTCCCATCCTATCTCTTGCATTTCACATAATGCCCTCAGACTACTTTTTTTTTCTCTTTCTCTCTTCTTTTTTTTTTGGCTGTTTAGTATTATCAATTCTTAATTTATACATTCCATAAGGTCCCATGCACCCTCTGCAAAGGCCCTTCCTTCCCATCCTATCTCTTGCATTTCAAATAATGCCCTCAGACTACTTTTTTTTTTCTCTTTCTCTCTTCTTTTTTTTTGGCTGTTTAGTATTATCAATTCTTAATTTATACATTCCATAAGGTCCCATGCACCTTCTGCAAAGGGCCTTCCTTCCCATCCTATCTCTTGCATTTCACATAATGCCCTCAGACTACTTTTTTTTCTCTTTCTCTCTTCTTTTTTTTTTTTTTGGCTGTTTAGTATTATCAATTCTTAATTTATACATTCCATAAGGTCCCATGCACCCTCTGCAAAGGCCCTTCCTTCCCATCCTATCTCTTGCATTTCACATAATGCCCTCAGACTACTTTTTTTTTCTCTTTCTCTCTTCTTTTTTTTTTTGGCTGTTTAGTATTATCAATTCTTGATTTATACATTCCATAAGGTCCCATGCACCCTCTGCAAAAGCCCTTCCTTCCCATCCTATCTCTTGCATTTCACATAATGCCCTCAGACTACTTTTTTTTTCTCTTTCTCTCTTCTTTTTTTTTTGGCTGTTTAGTATTATCAATTCTTAATTTATACATTCCATAAGGTCCCATGCACCATCTGCAAAGGCCCTTCCTTCCCATCCTATCTCTTGCATTTCACATAATGCCCTCAGACTACTTTTTTTTTTCTCTTTCTCTCTTCTTTTTTTTGGCTGTTTAGTATTATCAATTCTTAATTTATACATTCCATAAGGTCCCATGCACCCTCTGCAAAGGCCCTTCCTTCCCATCCTATCTCTTGCATTTCACATAATGCCCTCAGACTACTTTTTTTTTCTCTTTCTCTCTTCTTTTTTTTTTTGGCTGTTTAGTATTATCAATTCTTATTTATACATTCCATAAGGTCCCATGCACCTTCTGCAAAGGCCCTTCCTTCCCATCCTATCTCTTGCATTTCAAATAATGCCCTCAGACTACTTTTTTTTTCTCTTTCTCTCTTTTTTTTTGGCTGTTTAGTATTAGCAATTCTTAATTTATACATTCCATAAGGTCCCATGCACACTCTGCAAAGGCCCTTCCTTCCCGTCCTATCTCTTGCATTTCAAATAATGCCCTCAGACTACTTTTTTTTTCTCTTTCTCTCTTCTTTTTTTTTTTTGGCTGTTTAGTATTATCAATTCTTAATTTATACATTCCATAAGGTCCCATGCACCCTCTGCAAAGGCCCTTCCTTCCCATCCTATCTCTTGCATTTCAAATAATGCCCTCAGACTACATTTTTTTTCTCTTTCTCTCTTCTTTTTTTTTTTGGCTGTTTAGTATTATCAATTCTTAATTTATACATTCCATAAGGTCCCATGCACCCTCTGCAAAGGCCCTTCGTTCCCATCCTATCTCTTGCATTTCACATAATGCCCTCAGACTACTTTTTTTTTCTCTTTCTCTCTTCTTTTTTTTTTTGGCTGTTTAGTATTATCAATTCTTAATTTATACATTCCATAAGGTCCCATGCACCTTCTGCAAAGGGCCTTCCTTCCCATCCTATCTCTTGCATTTCACATAATGCCCTCAGACTACTTTTTTTTCTCTTTCTCTCTTCTTTTTTTTTTTTGGCTGTTTAGTATTATCAATTCTTAATTTATACATTCCATAAGGTCCCATGCACCCTCTGCAAAGGCCCTTCGTTCCCATCCTATCTCTTGCATTTCACATAATGCCCTCAGACTACTTTTTTTTTCTCTTTCTCTCTTCTTTTTTTTTTTGGCTGTTTAGTATTATCAATTCTTAATTTATACATTCCATAAGGTCCCATGCACCTTCTGCAAAGGGCCTTCCTTCCCATCCTACCTCTTGCATTTCACATAATGCCCTCAGACTACTTTTTTTTCTCTTTCTCTCTTCTTTTTTTTTTGGCTGTTTAGTATTATCAATTCTTAATTTATACATTCCATAAGGTCCCATGCACCCTCTGCAAAGGCCCTTCGTTCCCATCCTATCTCTTGCATTTCACATAATGCCCTCAGACTACTTTTTTTTTCTCTTTCTCTCTTCTTTTTTTTTGGCTGTTTAGTATTATCAATTCTTAATTTATACATTCCATAAGGTCCCATGCACCTTCTGCAAAGGGCCTTCCTTCCCATCCTATCTCTTGCATTTCACATAATGCCCTCAGACTACTTTTTTTTCTCTTTCTCTCTTCTTTTTTTTTTGGCTGTTTAGTATTATCAATTCTTAATTTATACATTCCATAAGGTCCCATGCACCCTCTGCAAAGGCCCTTCCTTCCCATCCTATCTCTTGCATTTCACATAATGCCCTCAGACTACTTTTTTTTTCTCTTTCTCTCTTCTTTTTTTTTTTGGCTGTTTAGTATTATCAATTCTTAATTTATACATTCCATAAGGTCCCATGCACCATCTGCAAAGGCCCTTCCTTCCCATCCTATCTCTTGCATTTCACATAATGCCCTCAGACTACTTTTTTTTTCTCTTTCTCTCTTCTTTTTTTTGGCTGTTTAGTATTTTCAATTCTTAATTTATACATTCCATAAGGTCCCATGCACCCTCTGCAAAGGCCCTTCCTTCCCATCCTATCTCTTGCATTTCACATAATGCCCTCAGACTACTTTTTTTTTCTCTTTCTCTCTTCTTTTTTTTTTGGCTGTTTAGTATTATCAATTCTTATTTATACATTCCATAAGGTCCCATGCACCTTCTGCAAAGGCCCTTCCTTCCCATCCTATCTCTTGCATTTCAAATAATGCCCTCAGACTACTTTTTTTTTCTCTTTCTCTCTTTTTTTTTGGCTGTTTAGTATTAGCAATTCTTAATTTATACATTCCATAAGGTCCCATGCACCCTCTGCAAAGGCCCTTCCTTCCGGTCCTATCTCTTGCATTTCAAATAATGCCCTCAGACTACTTTTTTTTTCTCTTTCTCTCTTCTTTTTTTTTTTTTGGCTGTTTAGTATTATCAATTCTTAATTTATACATTCCATAAGGTCCCATGCACCCTCTGCAAAGGCCCTTCCTTCCCATCCTATCTCTTGCATTTCAAATAATGCCCTCAGACTACATTTTTTTTCTCTTTCTCTCTTCTTTTTTTTTTTTTGGCTGTTTAGTATTATCAATTCTTAATTTATACATTTCATAAGGTCCCATGCACCCTCTGCAAAGGCCCTTCGTTCCCATCCTATCTCTTGCATTTCACATAATGCCGTCAGACTACTTTTTTTTTCTCTTTCTGTCTTCTTTTTTTTTTTTTGGCTGTTTAGTATTATCAATTCTTAATTTACACATTCCATAAGGTCCCATGCACCCTCTGCAAAGGCCCTTCCTTCCCATCCTATCTCTTGCATTTCACATAATGCCCTCAGACTACTTTTTTTTTCTCTTTCTCTCTTCTTTTTTTTTTTTTGCTGTTTAGTATTATCAATTCTTAATTTATACATTCCATAAGGTCCCATGCACCTTCTGCAAAGGCCCTTCCTTCCCATCCTATCTCTTGCATTTCAAATAATGCCCTCAGACTACTTTTTTTTTCTCTTTCTCTCTTCTTTTTTTTTTTGGCTGTTTAGTATTATCAATTCTTAATTTATACATTCCATAAGGTCCCATGCACCTTCTGCAAAGGCCCTTCCTTCCCATCCTATCTCTTGCATTTCAAATAATGCCCTCAGACTACTTTTTTTTTCTCTTTCTCTCTTCTTTTTTTTTGGCTGTTTAGTATTATCAATTCTTAATGTATACATTCCATAAGGTCCCATGCACCCTCTGCAAAGACCCTTCCTTCCCATCCTATCTCTTGCATTTCACATAATGCCCTCAGACTACTTTTTTTTTCTCTTTCTCTCTTCTTTTTTTTTGGCTGTTTAGTATCATCAATTCTTAATTTATACATTCCATAAGGTCCCATGCACCCTGTGCAAAGGCCCTTCCTTCCCATCCTATCTCTTGCATTTCAAATAATGCCCACAGACTACTTTTTTTTTTCTCTTTCTCTCTTCCTTTTTTTTGGCTGTTTAGTATTATCAATTCTTAATTTATACATTCCATAAGGTCCCATGCACCTTCTGCAAAGGCCCTTCCTTCCCATCCTATCTCTTGCATTTCACATAATGCCCTCAGACTACTTTTTTTTTCTCTTTCTCTCTTCTTTTTTTTTTTTTTTTGGCTGTTTAGTATTATCAATTCTAAATTTATACATTCCATAAGGTTCTATGAACCCTCTGCAAAGGCCCTTCCTTCCCATCCTATCTCTTGCATTTCACATAATGCCCTCAGACTACGTTTTTTTTTCTCTTTCTCTCTTCTTTTTTTTTGGCTGTTTAGTATTATCAATTCTTAATTTATACATTCCATAAGGTCCCATGCACCTTCTGCAAAGGCCCTTCCTTCCCATCCTATCTCTTGCATTTCAAATAATGCCCTCAGACTACTTTTTTTTCTCTTTCTGTCTTCTTTTTTTTTTGGCTGTTTAGTATTATCAATTCTTAATTTATACATTCCATAAGGTCCCATGCACCCTCTGCAAAGGCCCTTCCTTCCCATCCTATCTCTTGCATTTCAAATAATGCCCTCAGACTACATTTTTTTTCTCTTTCTCTCTTCTTTTTTTTTTTTGGCTGTTTAGTATTATCAATTCTTAATTTATACATTCCATAAGGTCCCATGCACCCTCTGCAAAGGCCCTTCGTTCCCATCCTATCTCTTGCATTTCACATAATGCCGTCAGACTACTTTTTTTTTTCTCTTTCTGTCTTCTTTTTTTTTTTTTTTTGGCTGTTTAGTATTATCAATTCTTAATTTACACATTCCCTAAGGTCCCATGCACCCTCTGCAAAGGCCCTTCCTTCCCATCCTATCTCTTGCATTTCAAATAATGCCCTCAGACTACTTTTTTTTTCTCTTTCTCTCTTCTTTTTTTTTGGCTGTTTAGTATTATCAATTCTTAATTTATACATTCCATAAGGTCCCATGCACCTTCTGCAAAGGGCCTTCCTTCCCATCCTATCTCTTGCATTTCACATAATGCCCTCAGACTACTTTTTTTTCTCTTTCTCTCTTCTTTTTTTTTTTTGGCTGTTTAGTATTATCAATTCTTAATTTATACATTCCATAAGGTCCCATGCACCCTCTGCAAAGGCCCTTCCTTCCCATCCTATCTCTTGCATTTCACATAATGCCCTCAGACTACTTTTTTTTTTCTCTTTCTCTCTTCTTTTTTTTTTGGCTGTTTAGTATTATCAATTCTTGATTTATACATTCCATAAGGTCCCATGCACCCTCTGCAAAAGCCCTTCCTTCCCATCCTATCTCTTGCATTTCACATAATGCCCTCAGACTACTTTTTTTTCTCTTTCTCTCTTCTTTTTTTTTGGCTGTTTAGTATTATCAATTCTTAATTTATACATTCCATAAGGTCCCATGCACCATCTGCAAAGGCCCTTCCTTCCCATCCTATCTCTTGCATTTCACATAATGCCCTCAGACTACTTTTTTTTTCTCTTTCTCTCTTCTTTTTTTTGGCTGTTTAGTATTATCAATTCTTAATTTATACATTCCATAAGGTCCCATGCACCCTCTGCAAAGGCCCTTCCTTCCCATCCTATCTCTTGCATTTCACATAATGCCCTCAGACTACTTTTTTTTTCTCTTTCTCTCTTCTTTTTTTTTTGGCTGTTTAGTATTATCAATTCTTATTTATACATTCCATAAGGTCCCATGCACCTTCTGCAAAGGCCCTTCCTTCCCATCCTATCTCTTGCATTTCAAATAATGCCCTCAGACTACTTTTTTTTTCTCTTTCTCTCTTTTTTTTTGGCTGTTTAGTATTAGCAATTCTTAATTTATACATTCCATAAGGTCCCATGCACACTCTGCAAAGGCCCTTCCTTCCCGTCCTATCTCTTGCATTTCAAATAATGCCCTCAGACTACTTTTTTTTTCTCTTTCTCTCTTCTTTTTTTTTTTTTTGGCTGTTTAGTATTATCAATTCTTAATTTATACATTCCATAAGGTCCCATGCACCCTCTGCAAAGGCCCTTCCTTCCCATCCTATCTCTTGCATTTCAAATAATGCCCTCAGACTACATTTTTTTTCTCTTTCTCTCTTCTTTTTTTTTTTGGCTGTTTAGTATTATCAATTCTTAATTTATACATTCCATAAGGTCCCATGCACCCTCTGCAAAGGCCCTTCGTTCCCATCCTATCTCTTGCATTTCACATAATGCCCTCAGACTACTTTTTTTTTCTCTTTCTCTCTTCTTTTTTTTTTTGGCTGTTTAGTATTATCAATTCTTAATTTATACATTCCATAAGGTCCCATGCACCTTCTGCAAAGGGCCTTCCTTCCCATCCTATCTCTTGCATTTCACATAATGCCCTCAGACTACTTTTTTTTCTCTTTCTCTCTTCTTTTTTTTTTGGCTGTTTAGTATTATCAATTCTTAATTTATACATTCCATAAGGTCCCATGCACCCTCTGCAAAGGCCCTTCGTTCCCATCCTATCTCTTGCATTTCACATAATGCCCTCAGACTACTTTTTTTTTCTCTTTCTCTCTTCTTTTTTTTTTTGGCTGTTTAGTATTATCAATTCTTAATTTATACATTCCATAAGGTCCCATGCACCTTCTGCAAAGGGCCTTCCTTTCCATCCTATCTCTTGCATTTCACATAATGCCCTCAGACTACTTTTTTTTCTCTTTCTCTCTTCTTTTTTTTTTTGGCTGTTTAGTATTATCAATTCTTAATTTATACATTCCATAAGGTCCCATGCACCCTCTGCAAAGGCCCTTCGTTCCCATCCTATCTCTTGCATTTCACATAATGCCCTCAGACTACTTTTTTTTTCTCTTTCTCTCTTCTTTTTTTTTGGCTGTTTAGTATTATCAATTCTTAATTTATACATTCCATAAGGTCCCATGCACCTTCTGCAAAGGGCCTTCCTTCCCATCCTATCTCTTGCATTTCACATAATGCCCTCAGACTACTTTTTTTTCTCTTTCTCTCTTCTTTTTTTTTTGGCTGTTTAGTATTATCAATTCTTAATTTATACATTCCATAAGGTCCCATGCACCCTCTGCAAAGGCCCTTCCTTCCCATCCTATCTCTTGCATTTCACATAATGCCCTCAGACTACTTTTTTTTTCTCTTTCTCTCTTCTTTTTTTTTGGCTGTTTAGTATTATCAATTCTTAATTTATACATTCCATAAGGTCCCATGCACCATCTGCAAAGGCCCTTCCTTCCCATCCTATCTCTTGCATTTCACATAATGCCCTCAGACTACTTTTTTTTTCTCTTTCTCTCTTCTTTTTTTTGGCTGTTTAGTATTTTCAATTCTTAATTTATACATTCCATAAGGTCCCATGCACCCTCTGCAAAGGCCCTTCCTTCCCATCCTATCTCTTGCATTTCACATAATGCCCTCAGACTACTCTTTTTTTCTCTTTCTCTCTTCTTTTTTTTTTGGCTGTTTAGTATTATCAATTCTTATTTATACATTCCATAAGGTCCCATGCACCTTCTGCAAAGGCCCTTCCTTCCCATCCTATCTCTTGCATTTCAAATAATCCCCTCAGACTACTTTTTTTTTCTCTTTCTCTCTTTTTTTTGGCTGTTTAGTATTAGCAATTCTTAATTTATACATTCCATAAGGTCCCATGCACCCTCTGCAAAGGCCCTTCCTTCCGGTCCTATCTCTTGCATTTCAAATAATGCCCTCAGACTACTTTTTTTTTCTCTTTCTCTCTTCTTTTTTTTTTTTTGGCTGTTTAGTATTATCAATTCTTAATTTATACATTCCATAAGGTCCCATGCACCCTCTGCAAAGGCCCTTCCTTCCCATCCTATCTCTTGCATTTCAAATAATGCCCTCAGACTACATTTTTTTTCTCTTTCTCTCTTCTTTTTTTTTTTTGGCTGTTTAGTATTATCAATTCTTAATTTATACATTTCATAAGGTCCCATGCACCCTCTGCAAAGGCCCTTCGTTCCCATCCTATCTCTTGCATTTCACATAATGCCGTCAGACTACTTTTTTTTTCTCTTTCTGTCTTCTTTTTTTTTTTTTGGCTGTTTAGTATTATCAATTCTTAATTTACACATTCCATAAGGTCCCATGCACCCTCTGCAAAGGCCCTTCCTTCCCATCCTATCTCTTGCATTTCACATAATGCCCTCAGACTACTTTTTTTTTCTCTTTCTCTCTTCTTTTTTTTTTTTTTGCTGTTTAGTATTATCAATTCTTAATTTATACATTCCATAAGGTCCCATGCACCTTCTGCAAAGGCCCTTCCTTCCCATCCTATCTCTTGCATTTCAAATAATGCCCTCAGACTACTTTTTTTTTCTCTTTCTCTCTTCTTTTTTTTTTTTTGGCTGTTTAGTATTATCAATTCTTAATTTATACATTCCATAAGGTCCCATGCACCTTCTGCAAAGGCCCTTCCTTCCCATCCTATCTCTTGCATTTCAAATAATGCCCTCAGACTACTTTTTTTTTCTCTTTCTCTCTTCTTTTTTTTTGGCTGTTTAGTATTATCAATTCTTAATGTATACATTCCATAAGGTCCCATGCACCCTCTGCAAAGACCCTTCCTTCCCATCCTATCTCTTGCATTTCACATAATGCCCTCAGACTACTTTTTTTTTCTCTTTCTCTCTTCTTTTTTTTTTGGCTGTTTAGTATTATCAATTCTTAATTTATACATTCCATAAGGTCCCATGCACCCTGTGCAAAGGCCCTTCCTTCCCATCCTATCTCTTGCATTTCAAATAATGCCCACAGACTACTTTTTTTTTTCTCTTTCTCTCTTCCTTTTTTTTGGCTGTTTAGTATTATCAATTCTTAATTTATACATTCCATAAGGTCCCATGCACCTTCTGCAAAGGCCCTTCCTTCCCATCCTATCTCTTGCATTTCACATAATGCCCTCAGACTACTTTTTTTTTCTCTTTCTCTCTTCTTTTTTTTTTTTTTTTTTGGCTGTTTAGTATTATCAATTCTAAATTTATACATTCCATAAGGTTCTATGCACCCTCTGCAAAGGCCCTTCCTTCCCATCCTATCTCTTGCATTTCACATAATGCCCTCAGACTACGTTTTTTTTTCTCTTTCTCTCTTCTTTTTTTTTGGCTGTTTAGTATTATCAATTCTTAATTTATACATTCCATAAGGTCCCATGCACCTTCTGCAAAGGCCCTTCCTTCCCATCCTATCTCTTGCATTTCAAATAATGCCCTCAGACTACTTTTTTTTCTCTTTCTGTCTTCTTTTTTTTTTGGCTGTTTAGTATTATCAATTCTTAATTTATACATTCCATAAGGTCCCATGCACCCTCTGCAAAGGCCCTTCCTTCCCATCCTATCTCTTGCATTTCAAATAATGCCCTCAGACTACATTTTTTTTCTCTTTCTCTCTTCTTTTTTTTTTTTGGCTGTTTAGTATTATCAATTCTTAATTTATACATTCCATAAGGTCCCATGCACCCTCTGCAAAGGCCCTTCGTTCCCATCCTATCTCTTGCATTTCACATAATGCCGTCAGACTACTTTTTTTTTTCTCTTTCTGTCTTCTTTTTTTTTTTTTGGCTGTTTAGTATTATCAATTCTTAATTTACACATTCCCTAAGGTCCCATGCACCCTCTGCAAAGGCCCTTCCTTCCCATCCTATCTCTTGCATTTCACATAATGCCCTCAGACTACTTTTTTTTTCTCTTTCTCTCTTCTTTTTTTTTTTTGCTGTTTAGTATTATCAATTCTTAATTTATACATTCCATAAGGTCCCATGCACCTTCTGCAAAGGCCCTCCCTTCCCATCCTATCTCTTGCATTTCAAATAATGCCCTCAGACTACTTTTTTTTCTCTTTCTCTCTTCTTTTTTTTTTGGCTGTTTAGTATTATCAATTCTTAATTTATACATTCCATAAGGTCCCATGCACCCTCTGCAAAGGCCCTTCCTTCCCATCCTATCTCTTGCATTTCACATAATGCCCTCAGACTACTTTTTTTTCTCTTTCTCTCTTCTTTTTTTTTGGCTGTTTAGTATTATCAATTCTTAATTTATACATTCCATAAGGTCCCATGCACCATCTGCAAAGGCCCTTCCTTCCCATCCTATCTCTTGCATTTCACATAATGCCCTCAGACTACTTTTTTTTTCTCTTTCTCTCTTCTTTTTTTTGGCTGTTTAGTATTTTCAATTCTTAATTTATACATTCCATAAGGTCCCATGCACCCTCTGCAAAGGCCCTTCCTTCCCATCCTATCTCTTGCATTTCACATAATGCCCTCAGACTACTTTTTTTTTCTCTTTCTCTCTTCTTTTTTTTTTGGCTGTTTAGTATTATCAATTCTTATTTATACATTCCATAAGGTCCCATGCACCTTCTGCAAAGGCCCTTCCTTCCCATCCTATCTCTTGCATTTCAAATAATGCCCTCAGACTACTTTTTTTTTTCTCTTTCTCTCTTTTTTTTTGGCTGTTTAGTATTAGCAATTCTTAATTTATACATTCCATAAGGTCCCATGCACCCTCTGCAAAGGCCCTTCCTTCCGGTCCTATCTCTTGCATTTCAAATAATGCCCTCAGACTACTTTTTTTTTCTCTTTCTCTCTTCTTTTTTTTTTTTTTTGGCTGTTTAGTATTATCAATTCTTGATTTATACATTCCATAAGGTCCCATGCACCCTCTGCAAAAGCCCTTCCTTCCCATCCTATCTCTTGCATTTCACATAATGCCCTCAGACTACTTTTTTTTTCTCTTTCTCTCTTCTTTTTTTTTGGCTGTTTAGTATTATCAATTCTTAATTTATACATTCCATAAGGTCCCATGCACCATCTGCAAAGGCCCTTCCTTCCCATCCTATCTCTTGCATTTCACATAATGCCCTCAGACTACTTTTTTTTTCTCTTTCTCTCTTCTTTTTTTGGCTGTTTAGTATTATCAATTCTTAATTTATACATTCCATAAGGTCCCATGCACCCTCTGCAAAGGCCCTTCCTTCCCATCCTATCTCTTGCATTTCACATAATGCCCTCAGACTACTTTTTTTTTCTCTTTCTCTCTTCTTTTTTTTTTGGCTGTTTAGTATTATCAATTCTTATTTATACATTCCATAAGGTCCCATGCACCTTCTGCAAAGGCCCTTCCTTCCCATCCTATCTCTTGCATTTCAAATAATGCCCTCAGACTACTTTTTTTTTCTCTTTCTCTCTTTTTTTTTGGCTGTTTAGTATTAGCAATTCTTAATTTATACATTCCATAAGGTCCCATGCACACTCTGCAAAGGCCCTTCCTTCCCGTCCTATCTCTTGCATTTCAAATAATGCCCTCAGACTACTTTTTTTTTCTCTTTCTCTCTTCTTTTTTTTTTTTTGGCTGTTTAGTATTATCAATTCTTAATTTATACATTCCATAAGGTCCCATGCACCCTCTGCAAAGGCCCTTCCTTCCCATCCTATCTCTTGCATTTCAAATAATGCCCTCAGACTACATTTTTTTTCTCTTTCTCTCTTCTTTTTTTTTTTGGCTGTTTAGTATTATCAATTCTTAATTTATACATTCCATAAGGTCCCATGCACCCTCTGCAAAGGCCCTTCGTTCCCATCCTATCTCTTGCATTTCACATAATGCCCTCAGACTACTTTTTTTTTCTCTTTCTCTCTTCTTTTTTTTTTTGGCTGTTTAGTATTATCAATTCTTAATTTATACATTCCATAAGGTCCCATGCACCTTCTGCAAAGGGCCTTCCTTCCCATCCTATCTCTTGCATTTCACATAATGCCCTCAGACTACTTTTTTTTCTCTTTCTCTCTTCTTTTTTTTTTGGCTGTTTAGTATTATCAATTCTTAATTTATACATTCCATAAGGTCCCATGCACCCTCTGCAAAGGCCCTTCGTTCCCATCCTATCTCTTGCATTTCACATAATGCCCTCAGACTACTTTTTTTTTCTCTTTCTCTCTTCTTTTTTTTTGGCTGTTTAGTATTATCAATTCTTAATTTATACATTCCATAAGGTCCCATGCACCTTCTGCAAAGGGCCTTCCTTCCCATCCTATCTCTTGCATTTCACATAATGCCCTCAGACTACTTTTTTTTCTCTTTCTCTCTTCTTTTTTTTTTGGCTGTTTAGTATTATCAATTCTTAATTTATACATTCCATAAGGTCCCATGCACCCTCTGCAAAGGCCCTTCCTTCCCATCCTATCTCTTGCATTTCACATAATGCCCTCAGACTACTTTTTTTTTCTCTTTCTCTCTTCTTTTTTTTTGGCTGTTTAGTATTATCAATTCTTAATTTATACATTCCATAAGGTCCCATGCACCATCTGCAAAGGCCCTTCCTTCCCATCCTATCTCTTGCATTTCACATAATGCCCTCAGACTACTTTTTTTTTCTCTTTCTCTCTTCTTTTTTTTAGCTGTTTAGTATTTTCAATTCTTAATTTATACATTCCATAAGGTCCCATGCACCCTCTGCAAAGGCCCTTCCTTCCCATCCTATCTCTTGCATTTCACATAATGCCCTCAGACTACTTTTTTTTTCTCTTTCTCTCTTCTTTTTTTTTTGGCTGTTTAGTATTATCAATTCTTATTTATACATTCCATAAGGTCCCATGCACCTTCTGCAAAGGCCCTTCCTTCCCATCCTATCTCTTGCATTTCAAATAATGCCCTCAGACTACTTTTTTTTTCTCTTTCTCTCTTTTTTTTGGCTGTTTAGTATTAGCAATTCTTAATTTATACATTCCATAAGGTCCCATGCACCCTCTGCAAAGGCCCTTCCTTCCGGTCCTATCTCTTGCATTTCAAATAATGCCCTCAGACTACTTTTTTTTTCTCTTTCTCTCTTCTTTTTTTTTTTTTGGCTGTTTAGTATTATCAATTCTTAATTTATACATTCCATAAGGTCCCATGCACCCTCTGCAAAGGCCCTTCCTTCCCATCCTATCTCTTGCATTTCAAATAATGCCCTCAGACTACATTTTTTTTCTCTTTCTCTCTTCTTTTTTTTTTTTTGGCTGTTTAGTATTATCAATTCTTAATTTATACATTTCATAAGGTCCCATGCACCCTCTGCAAAGGCCCTTCGTTCCCATCCTATCTCTTGCATTTCACATAATGCCGTCAGACTACTTTTTTTTTCTCTTTCTGTCTTCTTTTTTTTTTTGGCTGTTTAGTATTATCAATTCTTAATTTACACATTCCATAAGGTCCCATGCACCCTCTGCAAAGGCCCTTCCTTCCCATCCTATCTCTTGCATTTCACATAATGCCCTCAGACTACTTTTTTTTTCTCTTTCTCTCTTCTTTTTTTTTTTTTTTTGCTGTTTAGTATTATCAATTCTTAATTTATACATTCCATAAGGTCCCATGCACCTTCTGCAAAGGCCCTTCCTTCCCATCCTATCTCTTGCATTTCAAATAATGCCCTCAGACTACTTTTTTTTTCTCTTTCTCTCTTCTTTTTTTTTTTTGGCTGTTTAGTATTATCAATTCTTAATTTATACATTCCATAAGGTCCCATGCACCTTCTGCAAAGGCCCTTCCTTCCCATCCTATCTCTTGCATTTCAAATAATGCCCTCAGACTACTTTTTTTTTCTCTTTCTCTCTTCTTTTTTTGGCTGTTTAGTATTATCAATTCTTAATTTATACATTCCATAAGGTCCCATGCACCCTCTGCAAAGGCCCTTCCTTCCCATCCTATCTCTTGCATTTCACATAATGCCCTCAGACTACTTTTTTTTTCTCTTTCTCTCTTCTTTTTTTTTTTGGCTGTTTAGTATTATCAATTCTTATTTATACATTCCATAAGGTCCCATGCACCTTCTGCAAAGGCCCTTCCTTCCCATCCTATCTCTTGCATTTCAAATAATGCCCTCAGACTACTTTTTTTTTCTCTTTCTCTCTTTTTTTTTGGCTGTTTAGTATTAGCAATTCTTAATTTATACATTCCATAAGGTCCCATGCACACTCTGCAAAGGCCCTTCCTTCCCGTCCTATCTCTTGCATTTCAAATAATGCCCTCAGACTACTTTTTTTTTCTCTTTCTCTCTTCTTTTTTTTTTTGGCTGTTTAGTATTATCAATTCTTATTTATACATTCCATAAGGTCCCATGCACCTTCTGCAAAGGCCCTTCCTTCCCATCCTATCTCTTGCATTTCAAATAATGCCCTCAGACTACTTTTTTTTTCTCTTTCTCTCTTTTTTTTTGGCTGTTTAGTATTAGCAATTCTTAATTTATACATTCCATAAGGTCCCATGCACACTCTGCAAAGGCCCTTCCTTCCCGTCCTATCTCTTGCATTTCAAATAATGCCCTCAGACTACTTTTTTTTTCTCTTTCTCTCTTCTTTTTTTTTTTTTGGCTGTTTAGTATTATCAATTCTTAATTTATACATTCCATAAGGTCCCATGCACCCTCTGCAAAGGCCCTTCCTTCCCATCCTATCTCTTGCATTTCAAATAATGCCCTCAGACTACATTTTTTTTCTCTTTCTCTCTTCTTTTTTTTTTTGGCTGTTTAGTATTATCAATTCTTAATTTATACATTCCATAAGGTCCCATGCACCCTCTGCAAAGGCCCTTCGTTCCCATCCTATCTCTTGCATTTCACATAATGCCCTCAGACTACTTTTTTTTTCTCTTTCTCTCTTCTTTTTTTTTTTGGCTGTTTAGTATTATCAATTCTTAATTTATACATTCCATAAGGTCCCATGCACCTTCTGCAAAGGGCCTTCCTTCCCATCCTATCTCTTGCATTTCACATAATGCCCTCAGACTACTTTTTTTTCTCTTTCTCTCTTCTTTTTTTTTTGGCTGTTTAGTATTATCAATTCTTAATTTATACATTCCATAAGGTCCCATGCACCCTCTGCAAAGGCCCTTCGTTCCCATCCTATCTCTTGCATTTCACATAATGCCCTCAGACTACTTTTTTTTTCTCTTTCTCTCTTCTTTTTTTTTGGCTGTTTAGTATTATCAATTCTTAATTTATACATTCCATAAGGTCCCATGCACCTTCTGCAAAGGGCCTTCCTTCCCATCCTATCTCTTGCATTTCACATAATGCCCTCAGACTACTTTTTTTTCTCTTTCTCTCTTCTTTTTTTTTTGGCTGTTTAGTATTATCAATTCTTAATTTATACATTCCATAAGGTCCCATGCACCCTCTGCAAAGGCCCTTCCTTCCCATCCTATCTCTTGCATTTCACATAATGCCCTCAGACTACTTTTTTTTTCTCTTTCTCTCTTCTTTTTTTTTGGCTGTTTAGTATTATCAATTCTTAATTTATACATTCCATAAGGTCCCATGCACCATCTGCAAAGGCCCTTCCTTCCCATCCTATCTCTTGCATTTCACATAATGCCCTCAGACTACTTTTTTTTTCTCTTTCTCTCTTCTTTTTTTTAGCTGTTTAGTATTTTCAATTCTTAATTTATACATTCCATAAGGTCCCATGCACCCTCTGCAAAGGCCCTTCCTTCCCATCCTATCTCTTGCATTTCACATAATGCCCTCAGACTACTTTTTTTTCTCTTTCTCTCTTCTTTTTTTTTTGGCTGTTTAGTATTATCAATTCTTATTTATACATTCCATAAGGTCCCATGCACCTTCTGCAAAGGCCCTTCCTTCCCATCCTATCTCTTGCATTTCAAATAATGCCCTCAGACTACTTTTTTTTTCTCTTTCTCTCTTTTTTTTTGGCTGTTTAGTATTAGCAATTCTTAATTTATACATTCCATAAGGTCCCATGCACCCTCTGCAAAGGCCCTTCCTTCCGGTCCTATCTCTTGCATTTCAAATAATGCCCTCAGACTACTTTTTTTTTCTCTTTCTCTCTTCTTTTTTTTTTTTTGGCTGTTTAGTATTATCAATTCTTAATTTATACATTCCATAAGGTCCCATGCACCCTCTGCAAAGGCCCTTCCTTCCCATCCTATCTCTTGCATTTCAAATAATGCCCTCAGACTACATTTTTTTTCTCTTTCTCTCTTCTTTTTTTTTTTTTGGCTGTTTAGTATTATCAATTCTTAATTTATACATTTCATAAGGTCCCATGCACCCTCTGCAAAGGCCCTTCGTTCCCATCCTATCTCTTGCATTTCACATAATGCCGTCAGACTACTTTTTTTTTCTCTTTCTGTCTTCTTTTTTTTTTTGGCTGTTTAGTATTATCAATTCTTAATTTACACATTCCATAAGGTCCCATGCACCCTCTGCAAAGGCCCTTCCTTCCCATCCTATCTCTTGCATTTCACATAATGCCCTCAGACTACTTTTTTTTTCTCTTTCTCTCTTCTTTTTTTTTTTTTTTTTGCTGTTTAGTATTATCAATTCTTAATTTATACATTCCATAAGGTCCCATGCACCTTCTGCAAAGGCCCTTCCTTCCCATCCTATCTCTTGCATTTCAAATAATGCCCTCAGACTACTTTTTTTTTCTCTTTCTCTCTTCTTTTTTTTTTTTGGCTGTTTAGTATTATCAATTCTTAATTTATACATTCCATAAGGTCCCATGCACCTTCTGCAAAGGCCCTTCCTTCCCATCCTATCTCTTGCATTTCAAATAATGCCCTCAGACTACTTTTTTTTTCTCTTTCTCTCTTCTTTTTTTTTGGCTGTTTAGTATTATCAATTCTTAATGTATACATTTCATAAGGTCCCATGCACCCTCTGCAAAGACCCTTCCTTCCCATCCTATCTCTTGCATTTCACATAATGCCCTCAGACTACTTTTTTTTTCTCTTTCTCTCTTCTTTTTTTTTGGCTGTTTAGTATTATCAATTCTTAATTTATACATTCCATAAGGTCCCATGCACCCTGTGCAAAGGCCCTTCCTTCCCATCCTATCTCTTGCATTTCAAATAATGCCCACAGACTACTTTTTTTTTTCTCTTTCTCTCTTCCTTTTTTTTGGCTGTTTAGTATTATCAATTCTTAATTTATACATTCCATAAGGTCCCATGCACCTTCTGCAAAGGCCCTTCCTTCCCATCCTATCTCTTGCATTTCACATAATGCCCTCAGACTACTTTTTTTTTCTCTTTCTCTCTTCTTTTTTTTTTTTTTTTGGCTGTTTAGTATTATCAATTCTAAATTTATACATTCCATAAGGTTCTATGCACCCTCTGCAAAGGCCCTTCCTTCCCATCCTATCTCTTGCATTTCACATAATGCCCTCAGACTACGTTTTTTTTTCTCTTTCTCTCTTCTTTTTTTTTGGCTGTTTAGTATTATCAATTCTTAATTTATACATTCCATAAGGTCCCATGCACCTTCTGCAAAGGCCCTTCCTTCCCATCCTATCTCTTGCATTTCAAATAATGCCCTCAGACTACTTTTTTTTCTCTTTCTGTCTTCTTTTTTTTTTGGCTGTTTAGTATTATCAATTCTTAATTTATACATTCCATAAGGTCCCATGCACCCTCTGCAAAGGCCCTTCCTTCCCATCCTATCTCTTGCATTTCAAATAATGCCCTCAGACTACATTTTTTTTCTCTTTCTCTCTTCTTTTTTTTTTTGGCTGTTTAGTATTATCAATTCTTAATTTATACATTCCATAAGGTCCCATGCACCCTCTGAAAAGGCCCTTCGTTCCCATCCTATCTCTTGCATTTCACATAATGCCGTCAGACTACTTTTTTTTTTCTCTTTCTGTCTTCTTTTTTTTTTTTTGGCTGTTTAGTATTATCAATTCTTAATTTACACATTCCCTAAGGTCCCATGCACCCTCTGCAAAGGCCCTTCCTTCCCATCCTATCTCTTGCATTTCACATAATGCCCTCAGACTACTTTTTTTTTCTCTTTCTCTCTTCTTTTTTTTTTTTTTGCTGTTTAGTATTATCAATTCTTAATTTATACATTCCATAAGGTCCCATGCACCTTCTGCAAAGGCCCTCCCTTCCCATCCTATCTCTTGCATTTCAAATAATGCCCTCAGACTACTTTTTTTTTCTCTTTCTCTCTTCTTTTTTTTTGGCTGTTTAGTATTATCAATTCTTAATTTATACATTCCATAAGGTCCCATGCACCTTCTGCAAAGGCCCTTCCTTCCCATCCTATCTCTTGCATTTCAAATAATGCCCTCAGACTACTTTTTTTTTCTCTTTCTCTCTTCTTTTTTTTTGGCTGTTTAGTATTATCAATTCTTAATGTATACATTCCATAAGGTCCCATGCACCCTCTGCAAAGACCCTTCCTTCCCATCCTATCTCTTGCATTTCACATAATGCCCTCAGACTACTTTTTTTTTCTCTTTCTCTCTTCTTTTTATTTTGGCTGTTTAGTATTATCAATTCTTAATTTATACATTCCATAAGGTCCCATGCACCCTGTGCAAAGGCCCTTCCTTCCCATCCTATCTCTTGCATTTCAAATAATGCCCACAGACTACTTTTTTTTTCTCTTTCTCTCTTCCTTTTTTTTGGCTGTTTAGTATTATCAATTCTTAATTTATACATTCCATAAGGTCCCATGCACCTTCTGCAAAGACCCTTCCTTCCCATCCTATCTCTTGCATTTCACATAATGCCCTCAGACTACTTTTTTTTTCTCTTTCTCTCTTCTTTTTTTTTTTTGGCTGTTTAGTATTATCAATTCTAAATTTATACATTCCATAAGGTTCTATGCACCCTCTGCAAAGGCCCTTCCTTCCCATCCTATCTCTTGCATTTCACATAATGCCCTCAGACTACGTTTTTTTTTCTCTTTCTCTCTTCTTTTTTTTTTGGCTGTTTAGTATTATCAATTCCTAATTTATACATTCCATAAGGTCCCATGCACCTTCTGCAAAGGCCCTTCCTTCCCATCCTATCTCTTGCATTTCAAATAATGCCCTCAGGCTACTTTTTTTTCTCTTTCTGTCTTCTTTTTTTTTTGGCTGTTTAGTATTATCAATTCTTAATTTATACATTCCATAAGGTCCCATGCACCCTCTGCAAAGGCCCTTCCTTCCCATCCTATCTCTTGCATTTCAAATAATGCCCTCAGACTACTTTTTTTTTCTCTTTCTCTCTTCTTTTTTTTTTTTTGGCTGTTTAGTATTATCAATTCTTAATTTATACATTCCATAAGGTCCCATGCACCCTCTGCAAAGGCCCTTCCTTCCCATCCTATCTCTTGCATTTCACATAATGCCCTCAGACTACTTTTTTTTTCTCTTCCTCTCTTCTTTTTTTTTTTTGGCTGTTTAGTATTATCAATTCTTAATTTATACATTCCATAAGGTCCCATGCACCCTCTGCAAAGGCCCTTCCTTCCCTTCCTATCTCTTGCCTTTCACATAATGCCCTCAGACTACTTTTTTTTTCTCTTTCTCTCTTCTTTTTTTTTGGCTGTTTAGTATTATCAATTCTTAATTTATACATTCCATAAGGTCCCATGCACCCTCTGCAAAGGCCCTTCCTTCCCATCCTATCTCTTGCATTTCACATAATGCCCTCAGACTACTTTTTTTTTCTCTTTCTCTCTTCTTTTTTTTTTTGGCTGTTTAGTATTATCAATTCTTAATTTATACATTCCATAAGGTCCCATGCACCCTCTGCAAAGGCCCTTCCTTCCCATCCTATCTCTTGCATTTCACATAATGCCCTCAGACTACTTTTTTTTTCTCTTTCTCTCTTCTTTTTTTTTTGGCTGTTTAGTATTATCAATTCTTAATTTATACATTCCATAAGGTCCCATGCACCCTCTGCAAAGGCCCTTCCTTCCCATCCTATCTCTTGCATTTCACATAATGCCCTCAGACTACTTTTTTTTTCTCTTTCTCTCTTCTTTTTTTTTTTTTGCTGTTTAGTATTATCAATTCTTAATTTATACATTCCATAAGGTCCCATGCACCTTCTGCAAAGGCCCTTCCTTCCCATCCTATCTCTTGCATTTCAAATAATGCCCTCAGACTACTTTTTTTTTCTCTTTCTCTCTTCTTTTTTTTTTTGGCTGTTTAGTATTATCAATTCTAAATTTATACATTCCACAAGGTCCCATGTACCCTCTGCAAAGGCCCTTCCTTCCCATCCTATCTCTTGCATTTCACATAATGCCCTCAGACTACTTTTTTTTTCTCTTTCTCTCCTTTTTTTTTTTTTGGCTGTTTAGTATTATCAATTCTTAATTTATACATTCCATAAGGTCCCATGCACCTTCTTAAAGGCCCTTCCTTCCCATCCTATCTCTTGCATTTCAAATAATGCCCTCAGACTACTTTTTTTTTCTCTTTCTCTCTTCTTTTTTTTTGGCTGTTTAGTATTATCAATTCTTAATTTATACATTCCATAAGGTCCCATGCACCCTCTGCGAAGGCCCTTCCTTCCCATCCTATCTCTTGCATTTCAAATAATGCCCTCAGACTACTTTTTTTTCTCTTTCTCTCTTCTTTTTTTTTTTGGCTGTTTAGTATTATCAATTCTTAATTTATACATTCCATAAGGTCCCATGCACCTTCTGCAAAGGCCCTTCTTTCCCATCCTATCTCTTGCATTTCAAATAATGCCCACAGACTACTTTTTTTTCTCTTTCTCTCTTCTTTTTTTTGGCTGTTTAGTATTATCAATTCTTAATTTATACATTCCATAAGGTCCCATGCACCTTCTGCAAAGGCCCTTCCTTCCCATCCTATCTCTTGCATTTCAAATAATGCCCTCAGACTACTTTTTTTTTCTCTTTCTCTCTTCTTTTTTTTTTGGCTGTTTAGTATTATCAATTCTTAATTTATACATTCCATAAGGTCCCATGCACCTTCTGCAAATGCCCTTCCTTCCCATCCTATCTCTTGCATTTCAAATAATGCCCTCAGACTACTTTTTTTTTCTCTTTCTCTCTTCTTTTTTTTTGGCTGTTTAGTATTATCAATTCTTAATTTATACATTCCATAAGGTCCCATGCACCCTCTGCAAAGGCCCTTCCTTCCCATCCTATCTCTTGCATTTCACATAATGCCCTCAGACTACTTTTTTTTTCTCTTTCTCTCTTCTTTTTTTTTTTGGCTGTTTAGTATTATCAATTCTTAATTTATACATTCCATAAGGTCCCATGCACCCTCTGCAAAGGCCCTTCCTTCCCATCCTATCTCTTGCATTTCACATAATGCCCTCAGACTACTTTTTTTTTCTCTTTCTCTCTTCTTTTTTTTTTTTTTGCTGTTTAGTATTATCAATTCTTAATTTATACATTCCATAAGGTCCCATGCACCTTCTGCAAAGGCCCTTCCTTCCCATCCTATCTCTTGCATTTCAAATAATGCCCTCAGACTACTTTTTTTTTCTCTTTCTCTCTTCTTTTTTTTTTGGCTGTTTAGTATTATCAATTCTAAATTTATACATTCCACAAGGTCCCATGTACCCTCTGCAAAGGCCCTTCCTTCCCATCCTATCTCTTGCATTTCACATAATGCCCTCAGACTACTTTTTTTTCTCTTTCTCTCCTTTTTTTTTTTTTTGGCTGTTTAGTATTATCAATTCTTAATTTATACATTCCATAAGGTCCCATGCACCTTCTGTAAAGGCCCTTCCTTCCCATCCTATCTCTTGCATTTCAAATAATGCCCTCAGACTACTTTTTTTTTCTCTTTCTCTCTTCTTTTTTTTTGGCTGTTTAGTATTATCAATTCTTAATTTATACATTCCATAAGGTCCCATGCACCCTCTGCGAAGGCCCTTCCTTCCCATCCTATCTCTTGCATTTCAAATAATGCCCTCAGACTACTTTTTTTTCTCTTTCTCTCTTCTTTTTTTTTTGGCTGTTTAGTATTATCAATTCTTAATTTATACATTCCATAAGGTCCCATGCACCTTCTGCAAAGGCCCTTCTTTCCCATCCTATCTCTTGCATTTCAAATAATGCCCTCAGACTACTTTTTTTTCTCTTTCTCTCTTCTTTTTTTTGGCTGTTTAGTATTATCAATTCTTAATTTATACATTCCATAAGGTCCCATGCACCTTCTGCAAAGGCCCTTCCTTCCCATCCTATCTCTTGCATTTCAAATAATGCCCTCAGACTACTTTTTTTTTCTCTTTCTCTCTTCTTTTTTTTTGGCTGTTTAGTATTATCAATTCTTAATTTATACATTCCATAAGGTCCCATGCACCTTCTGCAAAGGCCCTTCCTTCCCATCCTATCTCTTGCATTTCAAATAATGCCCTCAGACTACTTTTTTTTTCTCTTTCTCTCTTCTTTTTTTTTGGCTGTTTAGTATTATCAATTCTTAATTTATACATTCCATAAGGTCCCATGCACCCTCTGCAAAGGCCCTTCCTTCCCATCCTATCTCTTGCATTTCACATAATGCCCTCAGACTACTTTTTTTTTCTCTTTCTCTCTTCTTTTTTTTTTTTTTGGCTGTTTAGTATTATCAATTCTTAATTTATACATTCCATAAGGTCCCATGCACCTTCTGCAAAGGCCCTTCCTTCCCATCCTATCTCTTGCATTTCAAATAATGCCCTCAGACTACTTTTTTTTTCTCTTTCTCTCCTTTTTTTTTTTTTTTGGCTGTTTAGTATTATCAATTCTTAATTTATACATTCCATAAGGTCCCATGCACCTTCTTAAAGGCCCTTCCTTCCCATCCTATCTCTTGCATTTCAAATAATGCCCTCAGACTACTTTTTTTTTCTCTTTCTCTCTTCTTTTTTTTTTGGCTGTTTAGTATTATCAATTCTTAATTTATACATTCCATAAGGTCCCATGCACCCTCTGCGAAGGCCCTTCCTTCCCATCCTATCTCTTGCATTTCAAATAATGCCCTCAGACTACTTTTTTTTCTCTTTCTCTCTTCTTTTTTTTTTTGGCTGTTTAGTATTATCAATTCTTAATTTATACATTCCATAAGGTCCCATGCACCTTCTGCTAAGGCCCTTCTTTCCCATCCTATCTCTTGCATTTCAAATAATGCCCACCGACTACTTTTTTTTCTCTTTCTCTCTTCTTTTTTTTGGCTGTTTTGTATTATCAATTCTTAATTTATACATTCCATAAGGTCCCATGCACCTTCTGCAAAGGCCCTTCCTTCCCATCCTATCTCTTGCATTTCAAATAATGCCCTCAGACTACTTTTTTTTTCTCTTTCTCTCTTCTTTTTTTTTTGGCTGTTTAGTATTATCAATTCTTAATTTATACATTCCATAAGGTCCCATGCACCTTCTGCAAAGGCCCTTCCTTCCCATCCTATCTCTTGCATTTCAAATAATGCCCTCAGACTACTTTTTTTTTCTCTTTCTCTCTTCTTTTTTTTTGGCTGTTTAGTATTATCAATTCTTAATTTATACATTCCATAAGGTCCCATGCACCCTCTGCAAAGGCCCTTCCTTCCCATCCTATCTCTTGCATTTCACATAATGCCCTCAGACTACTTTTTTTTTTCTCTTTCTCTCTTCTTTTTTTTTTTGGCTGTTTAGTATTATCAATTCTTAATTTATACATTCCATAAGGTCCCATGCACCCTCTGCAAAGGCCCTTCCTTCCCATCCTATCTCTTGCATTTCACATAATGCCCTCAGACTACTTTTTTTTTCTCTTTCTCTCTTCTTTTTTTTTTTTTTGCTGTTTAGTATTATCAATTCTTAATTTATACATTCCATAAGGTCCCATGCACCTTCTGCAAAGGCCCTTCCTTCCCATCCTATCTCTTGCATTTCAAATAATGCCCTCAGACTACTTTTTTTTTCTCTTTCTCTCTTCTTTTTTTTTTTGGCTGTTTAGTATTATCAATTCTAAATTTATACATTCCACAAGGTCCCATGTACCCTCTGCAAAGGCCCTTCCTTCCCATCCTATCTCTTGCATTTCACATAATGCCCTCAGACTACTTTTTTTTTCTCTTTCTCTCCTTTTTTTTTTTTTTGGCTGTTTGGTATTATCAATTCTTAATTTATACATTCCATAAGGTCCCATGCACCTTCTGTAAAGGCCCTTCCTTCCCATCCTATCTCTTGCATTTCAAATAATGCCCTCAGACTACTTTTTTTTTCTCTTTCTCTCTTCTTTTTTTTTGGCTGTTTAGTATTATCAATTCTTTATTTATACATTCCATAAGGTCCCATGCACCCTCTGCGAAGGCCCTTCCTTCCCATCCTATCTCTTGCATTTCAAATAATGCCCTCAGACTACTTTTTTTTCTCTTTCTCTCTTCTTTTTTTTTTGGCTGTTTAGTATTATCAATTCTTAATTTATACATTCCATAAGGTCCCATGCACCTTCTGCAAAGGCCCTTCTTTCCCATCCTATCTCTTGCATTTCAAATAATGCCCTCAGACTACTTTTTTTTCTCTTTCTCTCTTCTTTTTTTTTGGCTGTTTAGTATTATCAATTCTTAATTTATACATTCCATAAGGTCCCATGCACCTTCTGCAAAGGCCCTTCCTTCCCATCCTATCTCTTGCATTTCAAATAATGCCCTCAGACTACTTTTTTTTTCTCTTTCTCTCTTCTTTTTTTTTGGCTGTTTAGTATTATCAATTCTTAATTTATACATTCCATAAGGTCCCATGCACCTTCTGCAAAGGCCCTTCCTTCCCATCCTATCTCTTGCATTTCAAATAATGCCCTCAGACTACTTTTTTTTTTCTCTTTCTCTCTTCTTTTTTTTTTGGCTGTTTAGTATTATCAATTCTTAATTTATACATTCCATAAGGTCCCATGCACCCTCTGCAAAGGCCCTTCCTTCCCATCCTATCTCTTGCATTTCAGATAATGCCCTCAGACTACTTTTTTTTTCTCTTTCTCTCTTCTTTTTTTTTTGGCTGTTTAGTATTATCAATTCTTAATTTATACATTCCATAAGGTCCCATGCACCTTCTGCAAAGGCCCTTCCTTCCCATCTATCTCTTGCATTTCAAATAATGCCCTCAGACTACTTTTTTTTTCTCTTTCTCTCTTCTTTTTTTTTTTGGCTGTTTAGTATTATCAATTCTTAATTTATACATTCCATAAGGTCCCATGCACCCTCTGCAAAGGCCCTTCCTTCCCATCCTATCTCTTGCATTTCAAATAATGCCCTCAGACTACTTTTTTTTTCTCTTCTTCTTTTTTTTTTTGGCTGTTTAGTATTATCAATTCTTAATTTATACATTCCATAAGGTCCCATGCACCCTCTGCGAAGGCCCTTCCTTCCCATCCTATCTCTTGCATTTCAAATAATGCCCTCAGACTACTTTTTTTTCTCTTTCTCTCTTCTTTTTTTTTTGGCTGTTTAGTATTATCAATTCTTAATTTATACATTCCATAAGGTCCCATGCACCTTCTGCAAAGGCCCTTCTTTCCCATCCTATCTCTTGCATTTCAAATAATGCCCTCAGACTACTTTTTTTTTCTCTTTCTCTCTTCTTTTTTTTTGGCTGTTTAGTATTATCAATTCTTAATTTATACATTCCATAAGGTCCCATGCACCTTCTGCAAAGGCCCTTCCTTCCCATCCTATCTCTTGCATTTCAATAATGCCCTCAGACTACTTTTTTTTTCTCTTTCTCTCTTCTTTTTTTTTTGGCTGTTTAGTATTATCAATTCTTAATTTATACATTCCATAAGGTCCCATGCACCTTCTGCAAAGGCCCTTCCTTCCCATCCTATCTCTTGCATTTCAAATAATGCCCTCAGACTACTTTTTTTTTCTCTTTCTCTCTTCTTTTTTTTTGGCTGTTTAGTATTATCAATTCTTAATTTATACATTCCATAAGGTCCCATGCACCCTCTGCAAAGGCCCTTCCTTCCCATCCTATCTCTTGCATTTCACATAATGCCCTCAGACTACTTTCTTTTTCTCTTTCTCTCTTCTTTTTTTTTGGCTGTTTAGTATTATCAATTCTTAATTTATACATTCCATAAGGTCCCATGCACCCTCTGCAAAGGCCCTTCCTTCCCATCCTATCTCTTGCATTTCAAATAATGCCCTCAGACTACTTTTTTTTCTCTTTCTCTCTTCTTTTTTTTTTGGCTGTTTAGTATTATCAATTCTTAATTTATACATTCCATAAGGTCCCATGCACCTTCTGCAAAGGCCCTTCCTTCCCATCCTATCTCTTGCATTTCACATAATGCCCTCAGACTACTTTTTTTTTCTCTTTCTCTCTTCTTTTTTTTTTGGCTGTTTAGTATTATCAATTCTTAATTTATACATTCCATAAGGTCCCATGCACCCTCTGCAAAGGCCCTTCCTTCCCATCCTATCTCTTGCATTTCACATAATGCCCTCAGACTACTTTTTTTTTCTCTTTCTCTCTTCTTTTTTTTTGGCTGTTTAGTATTATCAATTCTTAATTTATACATTCCATAAGGTCCCATGCACCCTCTGCAAAGGCCCTTCCTTCCCATCCTATCTCTTGCATTTCACATAATGCCCTCAGACTACTTTTTTTTTCTCTTTCTCTCTTCTTTTTTTTTTTGGCTGTTTAGTATTATCAATTCTTAATTTATACATTCCATAAGGTCCCATGCACCCTCTGCAAAGGCCCTTCCTTCCCATCCTATCTCTTGCATTTCACATAATGCCCTCAGACTACTTTTTTTTTCTCTTTCTCTCTTCTTTTTTTTTTGGCTGTTTAGTATTATCAATTCTTAATTTATACATTCCATAAGGTCCCATGCACCCTCTGCAAAGGCCCTTCCTTCCCATCCTATCTCTTGCATTTCACATAATGCCCTCAGACTACTTTTTTTTTCTCTTTCTCTCTTCTTTTTTTTTTGGCTGTTTAGTATTATCAATTCTTAATTTATACATTCCATAAGGTCCCATGCACCTTCTGCAAAGGCCCTTCCTTCCCATCCTATCTCTTGCATTTCAAATAATGCCCTCAGACTACTTTTTTTTTCTCTTTCTCTCTTCTTTTTTTTTTGGCTGTTTAGTATTATCAATTCTTAATTTATACATTCCATAAGGTCCCATGCACCCTCTGCAAAGGCCCTTCCTTCCCATCCTATCTCTTGCATTTCAAATAATGCCCTCAGACTACTTTTTTTTTCTCTCTTCTTCTTTTTTTTTTGGCTGTTTAGTATTATCAATTCTTAATTTATACATTCCATAAGGTCCCATGCACCCTCTGCAAAGGCCCTTCCTTCCCATCCTATCTCTTGCATTTCACATAATGCCCTCAGACTACTTTTTTTTTCTCTTTCTCTCTTCTTTTTTTTTTGGCTGTTTAGTATTATCAATTCTTAATTTATACATTCCATAAGGTCCCATGCACCCTCTGCAAAGGCCCTTCCTTCCCATCCTATCTCTTGCATTTCACATAATGCCCTCAGACTACTTTTTTTTCTCTTTCTCTCTTCTTTTTTTTTTGGCTGTTTAGTATTATCAATTCTTAATTTATACATTCCATAAGGTCCCATGCACCCTCTGCAAAGGCCCTTCCTTCCCATCCTATCTCTTGCATTTCAAATAATGCCCTCAGACTACTTTTTTTTTCTCTTTCTCTCTTCTTTTTTTTTTGGCTGTTTAGTATTATCAATTCTTAATTTATACATTCCATAAGGTCCCATGCACCCTCTGCAAAGACCCTTCCTTCCCATCCTATCTCTTGCATTTCAAATAATGCCCTCAGACTACTTTTTTTTCTCTCTTCTTTTTTTTTTTGGCTGTTTAGTATTATCAATTCTTAATTTTTACATTCCATAAGGTCCCATGCACCCTCTGCAAAGGCCCTTCCTTCCCATCCTATCTCTTGCATTTCAAATAATGCCCTCAGACTACTTTTTTTTCTCTTTCTCTCTTCTTTTTTTTTTTGGCTGTTTAGTATTATCAATTCTTAATTTATACATTCCATAAGGTCCCATGCACCTTCTGCAAAGGCCCTTCTTTCCCATCCTATCTCTTGCATTTCAAATAATGCCCTCAGACTACTTTTTTTTTCTCTTTCTCTCTTCTTTTTTTTTGGCTGTTTAGTATTATCAATTCTTAATTTATACATTCCATAAGGTCCCATGCACCTTCTGCAAAGGCCCTTCCTTCCCATCCTATCTCTTGCATTTCAAATAATGCCCTCAGACTACTTTTTTTTTCTCTTTTTCTCTTCTTTTTTTTTTTGGCTGTTTTGTATTATCAATTCTTAATTTATACATTCCATAAGGTCCCATGCACCCTCTGCAAAGGCCCTTCCTTCCCATCCTATCTCTTGCATTTCACATAATGCCCTCAGACTACTTTTTTTTTCTCTTTCTCTCTTCTTTTTTTTTTGGCTGTTTAGTATTATCAATTCTTAATTTATACATTCCATAAGGTCCCATGCACCCTCTGCAAAGGCCCTTCCTTCCCATCCTATCTCTTGCATTTCACATAATGCCCTCAGACTACTTTTTTTTTCTCTTTCTCTCTTCTTTTTTTTTTTGGCTGTTTAGTATTATCAATTCTTAATTTATACATTCCATAAGGTCCCATGCACCCTCTGCAAAGGCCCTTCCTTCCCATCCTATCTCTTGCATTTCACATAATGCCCTCAGACTACTTTTTTTTTCTCTTTCTCTCTTCTTTTTTTTTTGGCTGTTTAGTATTATCAATTCTAAATTTATACATTCCATAAGGTCCCATGCACCCTCTGCAAAGGCCCTTCCTTCCCATCCTATCTCTTGCATTTCACATAATGCCCTCAGACTACTTTTTTTTTCTCTTTCTCTCTTCTTTTTTTTTTGGCTGTTTAGTATTATCAATTCTTAATTTATACATTCCATAAGGTCCCATGCACCCTCTGCAAAGGCCCTTCCTTCCCATCCTATCTCTTGCATTTCACATAATGCCCTCAGACTACTTTTTTTTTCTCTTTCTCTCTTCTTTTTGTTTTGGCTGTTTAGTATTATCAATTCTTAATTTATACATTCCATAAGGTCCCATGCACCCTCTGCAAAGGCCCTTCCTTCCCATCCTATCTCTTGCATTTCACATAATGCCCTCAGACTACTTTTTTTTTTCTCTTTCTCTCTTCTTTTTTTTTGGCTGTTTAGTATTATCAATTCTTAATTTATACATTCCATAAGGTCCCATGCACCCTCTGCAAAGGCCCTTCCTTCCCATCCTATCTCTTGCATTTCAAATAATGCCCTCAGACTACTTTTTTTTTTTCTCTCTTCTTTTTTTTTGGCTGTTTAGTATTATCAATTCTTAATTTATACATTCCATAAGGTCCCATGCACCCTCTGCAAAGGCCCTTCCTTCCCATCCTATCTCTTGCATTTCAAATAATGCCCTAAGACTACTTTTTTTTTTCTCTCTTCTTTTTTTTTGGCTGTTTAGTATTATCAATTCTTAATTTATACATTCCATAAGGTCCCATGCACCCTCTGCAAAGGCCCTTCCTTCCCATCCTATCTCTTGCATTTCAAATAATGCCCTCAGACTACTTTTTTTTTCTCTTTCTCTCTTCGTTTTTTTTTTGGCTGTTTAGTATTATCAATTCTTAATTTATACATTCCATAAGGTCCCATGCACCTTCTGCAAAGGCCCTTCTTTCCCATCCTATCTCTTGCATTTCAAATAATGCCCTCAGACTACTTTTTTTTTCTCTTTCTTCTTCTTTTTTTTGGCTGTTTAGTATTATCAATTCTTAATTTATACATTCCATAAGGTCCCATGCACCTTCTGCAAAGGCCCTTCCTTCCCATCCTATCTCTTGCATTTCAAATAATGCCCTCAGACTACTTTTTTTTTCTCTTTCTCTCTTCTTTTTTTTGTGCTGTTTAGTATTATCAATTCTTAATTTATACATTCCATAAGGTCCCATGCACCCTCTGCAAAGGCCCTTCCTTCCCATCCTATCTCTTGCATTTCACATAATGCCCTCAGACTACTTTTTTTTCTCTTTCTCTCTTCTTTTTTTTTTGGCTGTTTAGTATTATCAATTCTTAATTTATACATTCCATAAGGTCCCATGCACCCTCTGCAAAGGCCCTTTCTTCCCATCCTATCTCTTGCATTTCACATAATGACCTCAGACTACGTTTTTTTTCTCTTTCTCTCTTCTTTTTTTTTGCTGTTTAGTATTATCAATTCTTAATTTATACATTCCATAAGGTCCCATGCACCCTCTGCAAAGGCCCTTCCTTCCCATCCTATCTCTTGCATTTCACATAATGCCCTCAGACTACTTTTTTTTTCTCTTTCTCTCTTCTTTTTTTTTTGGCTGTTTAGTATTATCAATTCTAAATTTATAAATCCATAAGGTCCCATGCACCCTCTGCAAAGGCCCTTCCTTCCCATCCTATCTCTTGCATTTCACATAATGCCCTCAGACTACTTTTTTTTCTCTTTCTCTCTTCTTTTTTTTGTGCTGTTTAGTATTATCAATTCTAAATTTATAAATTCCATAAGGTCCCATGCACCCTCTGCAAAGGCCCTTCCTTCCCATCCTATCTCTTGCATTTCACATAATGCCCTCAGACTACTTTTTTTTTCTCTTTCTCTCTTCTTTTTTTTTTTTGTGCTGTTTAGTATTATCAATTCTTAATTTATACATTCCATAAGGTCCCATGCACCCTCTGCAAAGGCCCTTCCTTCCCATCCTATCTCTTGCATTTCACATAATGCCCTCAGACTACTTTTTTTTTCTCTTTCTCTCTTCTTTTTTTTTTCGGCTGTTTAGTATTATCAATTCTTAATTTATACATTCCATAAGGTCCCATGCACCCTCTGCAAAGGCCCTTTCTTCCCATCCTATCTCTTGCATTTCACATAATGACCTCAGACTACGTTTTTTTTCTCTTTCTCTCTTCTTTTTTTTTGCTGTTTAGTATTATCAATTCTTAATTTAAACATTCCATAAGGTCCCATGCACCCTCTGCAAAGGCCCTTCCTTCCCATCCTATCTCTTGCATTTCACATAATGCCCTCAGACTACTTTTTTTTTCTCTTTCTCTCTTCTTTTTGTTTTGGCTGTTTAGTATTATCAATTCTTAATTTATACATTCCATAAGGTCCCATGCACCCTCTGCAAAGACCCTTCCTTCCCATCCTATCTCTTGCATTTCACATAATGCCCTCAGACTACTTTTTTTTCTCTTTCTCTCTTCTTTTTTTTTTTGGCTGTTTAGTATTATCAATTCTTAATTTATACATTCCATAAGGTCCCATGCACCCTCTGCAAAGGCCCTTCCTTCCCATCCTATCTCTTGCATTTCACATAATGCCCTCAGACTACTTTTTTTTTCTCTTTCTCTTTCTTTTTTTTTGGCTGTTTAGTATTATCAATTCTTAATTTATACATTCCATAAGGTCCCATGCACCCTCTGCAAAGGCCCTTCCTTCCCATCCTATCTCTTGCATTTCACATAATGCCCTCAGACTACTTTTTTTTTCTCTTTCTCTCTTCTTTTTTTTTTGGCTGTTTAGTATTATCAATTCTTAATTTATACATTCCATAAGGTCCCATGCACCTTCTGCAAAGGCCCTTCCTTCCCATCCTATCTCTTGCATTTCAAATAATGCCCTCAGACTACTTTTTTTTTTCTCTTTCTCTCTTCTTTTTTTTTGGCTGTTTAGTATTATCAATTCTTAATTTATACATTCCATAAGGTCCCATGCACCCTCTGCAAAGGCCCTTCCTTCCCATCCTATCTCTTGCATTTCAAATAATGCCCTCAGACTATTTTTTTTCTCTTTCTCTCTTCTTTTTTTTGGCTGTTTAGTATTATCAATACTTAATTTATACATTCCATAAGGTCCCATGCACCCTCTGCAAAGGCCCTTGTTTCCCATCCTCTCTTGCATTTCAAATAATGCCCTCAGACTACTTTTTTTTTCTCTTTCTCTCTTCTTTTTTTTTGGCTTTTTAGTATTATCAATTCTTAATTTATACATTCCATAAGGTCCCATGCGCCTTCTGCAAAGGCCCTTCCTTCCCATCCTATCTCTTGCATTTCAAATAATGCCCTCAGACTACTTTTTTTTTCTGTTTCTCTCTTCTTTTTTTTTGGCTGTTTAGTATTATCAATTCTTAATTTATACATTCCATAAGGTCCCATGCACCCTCTGCAAAGGCCCTTCCTTCCCATCCTATCTCTTGCATTTCACATAATGCCCTCAGACTACTTTCTTTTTCTCTTTCTCTCTTCTTTTTTTTTGGCTGTTTAGTATTATCAATTCTTAATTTATACATTCCATAAGGTCCCATGCACCCTCTGCAAAGGCCCTTCCTTCCCATCCTATCTCTTGCATTTCAAATAATGCCCTCAGACTACTTTTATTTTCTCTTTCTCTCTTCTTTTTTTTTGGCTGTTTAGTATTATCAATTCTTAATTTATACATTCCATAAGGTCCCATGCACCTTCTGCAAAGGCCCTTCCTTCCCATCCTATCTCTTGCATTTCACATAATGCCCTCAGACTACTTTTTTTTTCTCTTTCTCTCTTCTTTTTTTTTGGCTGTTTAGTATTATCAATTCTTAATTTATACATTCCATAAGGTCCCATGCACCCTCTGCAAAGGCCCTTCCTTCCCATCCTATCTCTTGCATTTCACATAATGCCCTCAGACTACTTTTTTTTCTCTTTCTCTCTTCTTTTTTTTTTGGCTGTTTAGTATTATCAATTCTTAATTTATACATTCCATAAGGTCCCATGCACCCTCTGCAAAGGCCCTTCCTTCCCATCCTATCTCTTGCATTTCACATAATGCCCTCAGACTACTTTTTTTTTCTCTTTCTCTCTTCTTTTTTTTTTGGCTGTTTAGTATTATCAATTCTTAATTTATACATTCCATAAGGTCCCATGCACCCTCTGCAAAGGCCCTTCCTTCCCATCCTATCTCTTGCATTTCACATAATTCCCTCAGACTACTTTTTTTTTCTCTTTCTCTCTTCTTTTTTTTGGCTGTTCAGTATTATCAATTCTTAATTTATACATTCCATAAGGTCCCATGCACCCTCTGCAAAGGCCCTTCCTTCCCATTCTATCTCTTGCATTTCACATAATGCCCTCAGACTACTTTTTTTTCTCTTTCTCTCTTCTTTTTTTTTTGGCTGTTTAGTATTATCAATTCTTAATTTATACATTCCATAAGGTCCCATGCACCCTCTGCAAAGGCCCTTCGTTCCCATCCTATCTCTTGCATTTCACATAATGCCCTCAGACTACTTTTTTTTTCTCTCTTCTTTTTTTTTGGCTGTTTAGTATTATCAATTCTTAATTTATACATTCCATAAGGTCCCATGCACCCTCTGCAAAGGCCCTTCCTTCCCATCCTATCTCTTGCATTTCAAATAATGCCCTCAGACTACTTTTTTTTTCTCTTTCTCTCTTCGTTTTTTTTTGGCTGTTTAGTATTATCAATTCTTAATTTATACATTCCATAAGGTCCCATGCACCTTCTGCAAAGGCCCTTCTTTCCCATCCTATCTCTTGCATTTCAAATAATGCCCTCAGACTACTTTTTTTTTCTCTTTCTTTCTTCTTTTTTTTGGCTGTTTAGTATTATCAATTCTTAATTTATACATTCCATAAGGTCCCATGCACCTTCTGCAAAGGCCCTTCCTTCCCATCCTATCTCTTGCATTTCAAATAATGCCCTCAGACTACTTTTTTTTTCTCTTTCTCTCTTCTTTTTTTTGTGCTGTTTAGTATTATCAATTCTTAATTTATACATTCCATAAGGTCCCATGCACCCTCTGCAAAGGCCCTTCCTTCCCATCCTATCTCTTGCATTTCACATAATGCCCTCAGACTACTTTTTTTTTCTCTTTCTCTCTTCTTTTTTTTTTTTGGCTGTTTAGTATTATCAATTCTTAATTTATACATTCCATAAGGTCCCATGCACCCTCTGCAAAGGCCCTTTCTTCCCATCCTATCTCTTGCATTTCACATAATGACCTCAGACTACGTTTTTTTTCTCTTTCTCTCTTCTTTTTTTTTGCTGTTTAGTATTATCAATTCTTAATTTATACATTCCATAAGGTCCCATGCACCCTCTGCAAAGGCCCTTCCTTCCCATCCTATCTCTTGCATTTCACATAATGCCCTCAGACTACTTTTTTTTTCTCTTTCTCTCTTCTTTTTTTTTTTGGCTGTTTAGTATTATCAATTCTAAATTTATAAATTCCATAAGGTCCCATGCACCCTCTGCAAAGGCCCTTCCTTCCCATCCTATCTCTTGCATTTCACATAATGCCCTCAGACTACTTTTTTTTCTCTTTCTCTCTTCTTTTTTTTGTGCTGTTTAGTATTATCAATTCTAAATTTATAAATTCCATAAGGTCCCATGCACCCTCTGCAAAGGCCCTTCCTTCCCATCCTATCTCTTGCATTTCACATAATGCCCTCAGACTACTTTTTTTTTCTCTTTCTCTCTTCTTTTTTTTTTTTGTGCTGTTTAGTATTATCAATTCTTAATTTATACATTCCATAAGGTCCCATGCACCCTCTGCAAAGGCCCTTCCTTCCCATCCTATCTCTTGCATTTCACATAATGCCCTCAGACTACTTTTTTTTTTCTCTTTCTCTCTTCTTTTTTTTTTCGGCTGTTTAGTATTATCAATTCTTAATTTATACATTCCATAAGGTCCCATGCACCCTCTGCAAAGGCCCTTTCTTCCCATCCTATCTCTTGCATTTCACATAATGACCTCAGACTACGTTTTTTTTTTCTTTCTCTCTTCTTTTTTTTTGCTGTTTAGTATTATCAATTCTTAATTTAAACATTCCATAAGGTCCCATGCACCCTCTCCAAAGGCCCTTCCTTCCCATCCTATCTCTTGCATTTCACATAATGCCCTCAGACTACTTTTTTTTTCTCTTTCTCTCTTCTTTTTGTTTTGGCTGTTTAGTATTATCAATTCTTAATTTATACATTCCATAAGGTCCCATGCACCCTCTGCAAAGACCCTTCCTTCCCATCCTATCTCTTGCATTTCACATAATGCCCTCAGACTACTTTTTTTTCTCTTTCTCTCTTCTTTTTTTTTTGGCTGTTTAGTATTATCAATTCTTAATTTATACATTCCATAAGGTCCCATGCACCCTCTGCAAAGGCCCTTCCTTCCCATCCTATCTCTTGCATTTCACATAATGCCCTCAGACTACTTTTTTTTCTCTTTCTCTCTTCTTTTTTTTTGGCTGTTTAGTATTATCAATTCTTAATTTATACATTCCATAAGGTCCCATGCACCCTCTGCAAAGGCCCTTCCTTCCCATCCTATCTCTTGCATTTCACATAATGCCCTCAGACTACTTTTTTTTTCTCTTTCTCTCTTCTTTTTTTTTTGGCTGTTTAGTATTATCAATTCTTAATTTATACATTCCATAAGGTCCCATGCACCTTCTGCAAAGGCCCTTCCTTCCCATCCTATCTCTTGCATTTCAAATAATGCCCTCAGACTACTTTTTTTTTCTCTTTCTCTCTTCTTTTTTTTTGGCTGTTTAGTATTATCAATTCTTAATTTATACATTCCATAAGGTCCCATGCACCCTCTGCAAAGGCCCTTCCTTCCCATCCTATCTCTTGCATTTCAAATAATGCCCTCAGACTATTTTTTTTCTCTTTCTCTCTTCTTTTTTTTTGGCTGTTTAGTATTATCAATACTTAATTTATACATTCCATAAGGTCCCATGCACCTTCTGCAAAGGCCTCTGCAAAGGCCCTTCCTTCCCATCCTATCTCTAGCATTTCACATAATGCCCTCAGACTACTTTTTTTTTCTCTTTCTGTCTTCTTTTTTTTTTTGGCTGTTTAGTATTATCAATTCTTAATTTATACATTCCATAAGGTCCCATGCACCCTCTGCAAAGGCCCTTCCTTCCCGTCCTATCTCTTGCATTTCAAATAATGCCCTCAGACTACTTTTTTTTCTGTTTCTCTCTTCTTTTTTTTTTGCCTGTTTAGTATTATCAATTCTTAATTTATACATTCCATAAGGTCCCATGCACCCTCTGCAAAGGCCCTTCCTTCCCATCCTATCTCTTGCATTTCACATAATGCCCTCAGACTACTTTTTTTTTTCTCTTTCTGTCTTCTTTTTTTTGGCTGTTTAGTATTATCAATTCTTAATTTATACATTCCATAAGGTCCCATGCACCCTCTGCAAAGGCCCTTCCTTCCCATCCTATCTCTTGCATTTCACATAATGCCCTCAGACTACTTTTTTTTTCTCGTTCTCTCTTCTTTTTTTTTGGGCTGTTTAGTATTATCAATTCTTAATTTATACATTCCATAAGGTCCCATGCACCCTCTGCAAAGGCCCTTCCTTCCCTTCCTATCTCTTGCATTTCACATAATGCCGTCAGACTACTTTTTTTCTCTCTTTCTCTCTTTTTTTTTTTTTGCTGTTTAATATTATCAATTCTTAATTTATACATTCCATAAGGTCCCATGCACCCTCTGCAAAGGCCCTTCCTTCCCATCCTATCTCTTGCATTTCACATAATGCCCTCAGACTACTTTTTTTTTCTCTCTCTCTCTTCTTTTTTTTGGCTGTTTAGTATTATCAATTCTTAATTTATACATTCCATAAGGTCCCATGCACCCTCTGCAAAGGCCCTTCCTTCCCATCCTATCTCTTGCATTTCACATAATGCCCTCGGACTACTTTTTTTTTCTCTTTCTCTCTTCTTTTTTTTTGGCTGTTTAGTATTATCAATTCTTAATTTATACATTCCACAAGGTCCCATGCACCCTCTGCAAAGGCCCTTCCTTCCCATCCTATCTCTTGCATTTCACATAATGCCCTCAGACTACTTTTTTTTTCTCTTTCTCTCTTCTTTTTTTTTTGGCTGTTTAGTATTATCAATTCTAATTTATAAATTCCATAAGGTCCCATGCACCCTCTGCAAAGGCCCTTCCTTCCCATCCTATCTCTTGCATTTCACATAATGCCCTCAGACTACTTTTTTTTCTCTTTCTCTCTTCTTTTTCTTTTTTTGGCTGTTTAGTATTATCAATTCTAATTTATACATTCCATAAGGTCCCATGCACCCTCTGCAAAGGCCCTTCCTTCCCATCCTATCTCTTGCATTTCACATAATGCCCTCAGACTACTTTTTTTTTCTCTTTCTCTCTTCTTTTTTTTTTGGCTGTTTAGTATTATCAATTCTTAATTTATACATTCCATAAGGTCCCATGCACCCTCTGCAAAGGCCCTTCCTTCCCATCCTATCTCTTGCATTTCACATAATGCCCTCAGACAACTTTTTTTTTCTCTTTCTCTCTTCTTTTTTTTGGCTGTTTAGTATTATCAATTCTTAATTTATACATTCCATAAGGTCCCATGCACCCTCTGCAAAGGCCCTTCCTTCCCATCCTATCTCTTGCATTTCACATAATGCCATCAGACTACTTTTTCTTTCTCTTTCTCTCTTCTTTTTTTTTGGCTGTTTAGTATTATCAATTCTTAATTTATACATCCCATAAGGTCCCATGCACCTTCTGCAAAGGCCCTTCCTTCCCATCCTATCTCTTGCATTTCAAATAATGCCCTCAGACTACTTTTTTTTCTCTTTCTCTCTTCTTTTTTTTTTGGCTGTTTAGTATTATCAATTCTTAATTTATACATTCCATAAGGTCTCATGCACCCTATGCAAAGGCCCTTCCTTCCCATCCTATCTCTTGCATTTCACATAATGCCCTCAGACTACTTTTTGTTTTCTCTTTCTCTCTTCTTTTTTTTTTTTGGCTGTTTAGTATTATCAATTCTTAATTTATACAATCCATAAGGTCCCATGCACCTTCTGCAAAGGCCGTTCCTTCCCATCCTATCTCTTGCATTTCAAATAATGCCCTCAGACTACTTTTTTTTTCTCTTTCTGTCTTCTTTTTTTTTTTGGCTGTTTAGTATTATCAATTCTTAATTTATACATTCCATAAGGTCCCATGCACCCTCTGCAAAGGCCCTTCCTTCCCATCCTATCTCTTGCATTTCAAATAATGCCCTTAGACTACTTTTTTTTTCTCTTTCTCTCTTCTTTTTTTTTTGGCTGTTTAGTATTATCAATTCTTAATTTATACATTCCATAAGGTCCCATGCACCCTCTGCAAAGGCCCTTCCTTCCCATCCTATCTCTTGCATTTCACATTATGCCCCCAGACTACTTTTTTTTTCTCTTTCTCTCTTCCTTTTTTTTTTTGCTGTTTAGTATTATCAATTCTTAATTTATACATTCCATAAGGTCCCATGCACCCTCTGCAAAGGCCCTTCATTCCCATCCTATCTCTTGCATTTCACGTAATGCCCTCAGACTACTTTTTTTTTTTTTTCTCTTTCTCTCTTCTTTTTTTTTTTGGCTGTTTAGTATTATCAATTCTTAATTTATACATTCCATAAGGTCCCATGCACCTTCTGCAAAGGCCCTTCCTTCCCATCCTATCTCTTGCATTTCAAAAATTGCCCTCAGACTACTTTTTTTTTTCTCTTTCTCTCTTCTTTTTTTTTTGGCTGTTTAGTATTATCAATTCTCGATTTATACATTCCATAAGGTCCCATGCACCCTCTGCAAAGGCCCTTCCTTCCCATCCTATCTCTTGCATTTCAAATAATGCCCTCAGACTACTTTTTTTTTCTTTCTCTCTTCTTTTTTTTTGGGGCTGTTTAGTATTATCAATTCTTAATTTATACATTCCATAAGGTCCCATGCACCCTCTGCAAAGGCCCTTCCTTCCCATCCTATCTCTTGCATTTCACATAATGCCCTCAGACTACTTTTTTTTTCTCTTTCTCTCTTCTTTTTTTTTGGCTGTTTAGTATTATCAATTCTTAATTTATACATTCCATAAGGTCCCATGCACCCTCTGCAAAGGCCCTTCCTTCCCATCCTATCTCTTGCATTTCACATAATGCCCTCAGACTACTTTTTTTTCTCTTTCTCTCTTCTTTTTTTTTGGCTGTTTAGTATTATCAATTCTTAATTTATACATTCCATAAGGTCCCATGCACCCTCTGCAAAGGCCCTTCCTTCCCATCCTATCTCTTGCATTTCACATAATGCCCTCAGACTACTTTTTTTTTTCTCTTTCTCTCTTCTTTTTTTTTGGCTGTTTAGTATTATCAATTCTTAATTTATACATTCCATAAGGTCCCATGCACCCTCTGCAAAGGCCCTTCCTTCCCATCCTATCTCTTGCATTTCACATAATGCCCTCAGACTATTTTTTTTTTCTCTTTCTCTCTTCTTTTTTTTTTGGCTGTTTAGTATTATCAATTCTAATTTATACATTCCATAAGGTCCCATGCACCCTCTGCAAAGGCCCTTCCTTCCCATCCTATCTCTTGCATTTCACATAATGCCCTCAGACTACTTTTTTTTTCTCTTTCTCTCTTCTTTTTTTTTTTGGCTGTTTAGTATTATCAATTCTTAATTTATACATTCCATAAGGTCCCATGCACCCTCTGCAAAGGCCCTTCCTTCCCATCCTATCTCTTGCATTTCACATAATGCCCTCAGACTACTTTTTTTTTCTCTTTCTCTCTTCTTTTTTTTTGGCTGTTTAGTATTATCAATTCTTAATTTATACATTCCATAAGGTCCCATGCACCCTCTGCAAAGGCCCTTCTTTCCCATCCTATCTCTTGCATTTCACATAATGCCCTCAGACTACTTTTTTTTTCTCTTTCTCTCTTCTTTTTTTTTTTTGGCTGTTTAGTATTATCAATTCTAATTTATACATTCCATAAGGTCCCATGCACCCTCTGCAAAGGCCCTTCCTTCCCATCCTATCTCTTGCATTTCACATAATGCCCTCAGACTACTTTTTTTTTCTCTTTCTCTCTTCTTTTTTTTTGGGCTCTTTAGTATTATCAATTCTTAATTTATACATTCCATAAGGTCCCATGCACCCTCTGCAAAGGCCCTTCCTTCCCATCCTATCTATTGCATTTCACATAATGCCCCCAGACTACTTTTTTTTTCTCTTTCTCTCTTCTTTTTTTTGGCTGTTTAGTATTATCAATTCTTAATTTATACATTCCATAAGGTCCCATGCACCCTCTGCAAAGGCCCTTCCTTCCCATCCTATCTCTTGCATTTCACATAATGCCCTCAGACTATTTTTTTTTTCTCTTTCTCTCTTCTTTTTTTTTTGGCTGTTTAGTATTATCAATTCTTAATTTATACATTCCATAAGGTCCCATGCACCCTCTGCAAAGGCCCTTCCTTCCCATCCTATCTCTTGCATTTCAAATAATGCCCTCAGACTATTTTTTTTTTCTCTTTCTCTCTTCTTTTTTTTTGGCTGTTTAGTATTATCAATTCTTAATTTATACATTCCATAAGGTCCCATGCACCCTCTGCAAAGGCCCTTCCTTCCCATCCTATCTCTTGCATTTCACATTATGCCCCCAGACTACTTTTTTTTTTCTCTTTCTCTCTTCTTTTTTTTTCGCTGTTTAGTATTATCAATTCTTAATTTATACATTCCATAAGGTCCCATGCACCCTCTGCAAAGGCCCTTCATTCCCATCCTATCTCTTGCATTTCACATAATGCCCTCAGACTACTTTTTTTTCTCTTTCTCTCTTCTTTTTTTTTTTTTGTCTGTTTAGTATTATCAATTCTTAATTTATACATTCCATAAGGTCCCATGCACCTTCTGCAAAGGCCCTTCCTTCCCATCCTATCTCTTGCATTTCAAAAATTGCACTCAGACTACTTTTTTTTTTCTCTTTCTCTCTTCTTTTTTTTTGGCTGTTTAGTATTATCAATTCTCAATTTATACATTCCATAAGGTCCCATGCACCCTCTGCAAAGGCCCTTCCTTCCCATCCTATCTCTTGCATTTCAAATAATGCCCTCAGACTACTTTTTTTTCTTTCTCTCTTCTTTTTTTTTGGGCTGTTTAGTATTATCAATTCTTAATTTATACATTCCATAAGGTCCCATGCACCCTCTGCAAAGGCCCTTCCTTCCCATCCTATCTCTTGCATTTCAAATAATGCCCTCAGACAACTTTTTTTTTCTCTTTCTCTCTTCTTTTTTTTTTGGCTGTTTAGTATTATGAATTCTTAATTTATACATTCCATAAGGTCCCATGCACCTTCTGCAAAGGCCCTGCCTTCCCATCCTATCTCTTGCATTTCAAATAATGCCCTCAGACTACTTTTTTTTCTCTTTCTCTCTTCTTTTTTTTTGGCTGTTTAGTATTATCAATTCTTAATATATACATTTCATAAGGTCCCATGCACCCTCTGCAAAGGCCCTTCCTTCCCATCCTATCTCTTGCATTTCAAATAATGCCCTCAGACTACTTTTTTTTTCTCTTTCTCTCTTCTTTTTTTTTTTGGCTGTTTAGTATTATCAATTCTTAATTTATACATTCCATAAGGTCCCATGCACCTTCTGCAAAGGCCCTTCCTTCCCATCCTATCTCTTGCATTTCAAATAATGCCCTCAGACTACTTTTTTTTTTCTCTTTCTGTCTTCTTTTTTTTTGGCTGTTTAGTATTATCAATTCTTAATTTATACATTCCATAAGGTCCCATGCACCCTCTGCAAAGGCCCTTCCTTCCCATCCTATCTCTTGCATTTCACACAATGCCCTCAGACTACTTTTTTTTTCTCTTTCTCTCTTCTTTTTTTTTTTTTGGCTGTTTAGTATTATCATTTCTTAATTTATACATTCCATAAGGTCCCATGCACCCTCTGCAAAGGCCCTTCCTTCCCATCCTATCTCTTGCATTTCAAATAATGCCCTCAGACTACTTTTTTTTTCTCTTTCTCTCTTCTTTTTTTTTGGCTGTTTAGTATTATCAATTCTCAATTTATACATTCCATAAGGTCCCATGCACCCTCTGCAAAGGCCCTTCCTTCCCATCCTATCTCTTGCATTTCAAATAATGCCCTCAGACTAATTTTTTTTCTTTCTCTCTTCTTTTTTTTTGGGCTGTTTAGTATTATCAATTCTTAATTTATACATTCCATAAGGTCCCATGCACCCTCTGCAAAGGCCCTTCCTTCCCATCCTATCTCTTGCATTTCAAATAATGCCCTCAGACAACTTTTTTTTTCTCTTTCTCTCTTCTTTTTTTTTGGCTGTTTAGTATTATGAATTCTTAATTTATACATTCCATAAGGTCCCATGCACCTTCTGCAAAGGCCCTGCCTTCCCATCCTATCTCTTGCATTTCAAATAATGCCCTCAGACTACTTTTTTTTCTCTTTCTCTCTTCTTTTTTTTTGGCTGTTTAGTATTATCAATTCTTAATATATACATTTCATAAGGTCCCATGCACCCTCTGCAAAGGCCCTTCCTTCCCATCCTATCTCTTGCATTTCAAATAATGCCCTCAGACTACTTTTTTTTTCTCTTTCTCTCTTCTTTTTTTTTTGGCTGTTTAGTATTATCAATTCTTAATTTATACATTCCATAAGGTCCCATGCACCTTCTGCAAAGGCCCTTCCTTCCCATCCTATCTCTTGCATTTCAAATAATGCCCTCAGACTACTTTTTTTTTTCTCTTTCTCTCTTCTTTTTTTTGGCTGTTTAGTATTATCAATTCTTAATTTATACATTCCATAAGGTCCCATGCACCCTCTGCAAAGGCCCTTCCTTCCCATCCTATCTCTTGCATTTCACATAATGCCCTCAGACTACTTTTTTTTTCTCTTTCTCTCTTCTTTTTTTTTGGCTGTTTAGTATTATCAATTCTTAATTTATACATTCCATAAGGTCCCATGCACCCTCTGCAAAGGCCCTTCCTTCCCATCCTATCTCTTGCATTTCATATAATGCCCTCGGACTACTTTTTTTTTCTCTTTCTCTCTTCTTTTTTTTTGGCTGTTTAGTATTATCAATTCTTAATTTATACATTCCACAAGGTCCCATGCACCCTCTGCAAAGGCCCTTCCTTCCCATCCTATCTCTTGCATTTCACATAATGCCCTCAGACTACTTTTTTTTTCTCTTTCTCTCTTCTTTTTTTTTTTGGCTGTTTAGTATTATCAATTCTAATTTATAAATTCCATAAGGTCCCATGCACCCTCTGCAAAGGCCCTTCCTTCCCATCCTATCTCTTGCATTTCACATAATGCCCTCAGACTACTTTTTTTTTCTCTTTCTCTCTTCTTTTTTTTTTTTTTGGCTGTTTAGTATTATCAATTCTTAATTTATACATTCCATAAGGTCCCATGCACCCTCTGCAAAGGCCCTTCCTTCCCATCCTATCTCTTGCATTTCACATAATGCCCTCAGACTACTTTTTTTTCTCTTTCTCTCTTCTTTTTTTTTTGCTGTTTATTATTATCAATTCTTAATCTATACATTCCATAAGGTCCCATGCACCTTCTGCAAAGGCCCTTCCTTCCCATCCTATCTCTTGCATTTCAAAAATTGCACTCAGACTACTTTTTTTTTCTCTTTCTCTCTTCTTTTTTTTTGGCTGTTTAGTATTATCAATTCTCAATTTATACATTCCATAAGGTCCCATGCACCCTCTGCAAAGGCCCTTCCTTCCAATCCTATCTCTTGCATTTCAAATAATGCCCTCAGACTACTTTTTTTTCTTTCTCTCTTCTTTTTTTTTGGGCTGTTTAGTATTATCAATTCTTAATTTATACATTCCATAAGGTCCCATGCACCCTCTGCAAAGGCCCTTCCTTCCCATCCTATCTCTTGCATTTCAAATAATGCCCTCAGACAACTTTTTTTTTCTCTTTCTCTCTTCTTTTTTATTTTGGCTGTTTAGTATTATGAATTCTTAATTTATACATTCCATAAGGTCCCATGCACCTTCTGCAAAGGCACTGCCTTCCCATCCTATCTCTTGCATTTCAAATAATGCCCTCAGACTACTTTTTTTTTCTCTTTCTCTCTTCTTTTTTTTGGCTGTTTAGTATTATCAATTCTTAATATATACATTTCATAAGGTCCCATGCACCCTCTGCAAAGGCCCTTCCTTCCCATCCTATCTCTTGCATTTCAAATAATGCCCTCAGACTACTTTTTTTTCTCTTTCTCTCTTCTTTTTTTTTTGGCTGTTTAGTATTATCAATTCTTAATTTATACATTCCATAAGGTCCCATGCACCTTCTGCAAAGGCCCTTCCTTCCCATCCTATCTCTTGCATTTCAAATAATGCCCTCAGACTACTTTTTTTTTCTCTTTCTCTCTTCTTTTTTTTGGCTGTTTAGTATTATCAATTCTTAATTTATACATTCCATAAGGTCCCATGCACCTTCTGCAAAGGCCCTTCCTTCCCATCCTATCTCTTGCATTTCAAATAATGCCCTCAGACTACTTTTTTTTTCTCTTTCTCTCTTCTTTTTTTTGGCTGTTTAGTATTATCAATTCTTAATTTATACATACCATAAGGTCCCATGCACCTTCTGCAAAGGCCCTTCCTTCCCATCCTATCTCTAGCATTTCAAATAATGCCCTCAGACTACTTTTTTTTTCTCTTTCTCTCTTCTTTTTTTTTGGCTGTTTAGTATTATCAATTCTTAATTTATACATTCCATAAGGTCCCATGCACCCTCTGCAAAGGCCCTTCCTTCCCATCCTATCTCTTGCATTTCACATAATGCCCTCAGACTACTTTTTTTTTCTCTTTCTCTCTTCTTTTTTTTTTTTGGCTGTTTAGTATTATCAATTCTTAATTTATACATTCCATAAGATCCCATGCACCCTCTGCAAAGGCCCTTCCTTCCCATCCTATCTCTTGCATTTCAAATAATGCCCTCAGACTACTTTTTTTTTCTCTTTCTCTCTTCTTTTTTTTTGGCTGTTTAGTATTATCAATTCTTAATTTATACATTCCATAAGGTCCCATGCACCTTCTGCAAAGGCCCTTCCTTCCCATCCTATCTCTTGCATTTCAAATAATGCCCTCAGACTACTTTTTTTTCTCTTTCTCTCTTCTTTTTTTTTTGGCTGTTTAGTATTATCAATTCTTAATTTATACATTCCATAAGGTCCCATGCACCCTCTGCAAAGGCCCTTCCTTCCCATCCTATCTCTTGCATTTCACATAATGCCCTCAGACTACTTTTTTTTTCTCTTTCTCTCTTCTTTTTTTTTTTGGCTGTTTAGTATTATCAATTCTTAATTTATACATTCCATAAGGTCCCATGCACCCTCTGCAAAGGCCCTTCCTTCCCATCCTATCTCTTGCATTTCAAATAATGCCCTCAGACTACTTTTTTTTTCTCTTTCTCTCTTCTTTTTTTTTGGCTGTTTAGTATTATCAATTCTTAATTTATACATTCCATAAGGTCCCATGCACCCTCTGCAAAGGCCCTTCCTTCCCATCCTATCTCTTGCATTTCACATAATGCCCTCAGACTACTTTTTTTTTCTCTTTCTGTCTTCTTTTTTTTTTGGCTGTTTAGTATTATCAATTCTTAATTTATACATTCCATAAGGTCCCATGCACCCTCTGCAAAGGCCCTTCCTTCCCATCCTATCTCTTGCATTTCAAATGATGCCCTCAGACTACTTTTTTTTTCTCTTTCTCTCTTCTTTATTTTTTGGCTGTTTAGTATTATCAATTCTTAATTTATACATTCCATAAGGTCCCATGCACCTTCTGCAAAGGCCCTTCCTTCCCATCCTATCTCTTGCATTTCAAATAATGCCCTCAGACTACTTTTTTTTTCTCTTTCTCCCTTCTTTTTTTTTGGCTGTTTAGTATTATCAATTCTTAATTTATACATTCCATAAGGTCCCATGCACCTTCTGCAAAGGCCCTTCCTTCCCATCCTATCTCTTGCATTTCAAATAATGCCCTCAGACTACTTTTTTTTTCTCTTTCTCTCTTCTTTTTTTTTGGCGGTTTAGTATTATCAATTCTTAATTTATACATTCCATAAGGTCCCATGCACCCTCTGCAAAGGCCCTTCCTTCCCATCCTATCTCTAGCATTTCACATAATGCCCTCAGACTACTTTTTTTTTCTCTTTCTGTCTTCTTTTTTTTTTTGGCTGTTTAGTATTATCAATTCTTAATTTATACATTCCATAAGGTCCCATGCACCCTCTGCAAAGGCCCTTCCTTCCCGTCCTATCTCTTGCATTTCAAATAATGCCCTCAGACTACTTTTTTTTCTGTTTCTCTCTTCTTTTTTTTTTGCCTGTTTAGTATTATCAATTCTTAATTTATACATTCCATAAGGTCCCATGCACCCTCTGCAAAGGCCCTTCCTTCCCATCCTATCTCTTGCATTTCACATAATGCCCTCAGACTACTTTTTTTTTTCTCTTTCTGTCTTCTTTTTTTTGGCTGTTTAGTATTATCAATTCTTAATTTATACATTCCATAAGGTCCCATGCACCCTCTGCAAAGGCCCTTCCTTCCCATCCTATCTCTTGCATTTCACATAATGCCCTCAGACTACTTTTTTTTTCTCTTTCTCTCTTCTTTTTTTTTTGGGCTGTTTAGTATTATCAATTCTTAATTTATACATTCCATAAGGTCCCATGCACCCTCTGCAAAGGCCCTTCCTTCCCTTCCTATCTCTTGCATTTCACATAATGCCGTCAGACTACTTTTTTTCTCTCTTTCTCTCTTTTTTTTTTTTTTGCTGTTTAATATTATCAATTCTTAATTTATACATTCCATAAGGTCCCATGCACCCTCTGCAAAGGCCCTTCCTTCCCATCCTATCTCTTGCATTTCACATAATGCCCTCAGACTACTTTTTTTTTCTCTTTCTCTCTTCTTTTTTTTGGCTGTTTAGTATTATCAATTCTTAATTTATACATTCCATAAGGTCCCATGCACCCTCTGCAAAGGCCCTTCCTTCCCATCCTATCTCTTGCATTTCACATAATGCCCTCGGACTACTTTTTTTTTCTCTTTCTCTCTTCTTTTTTTTTGGCTGTTTAGTATTATCAATTCTTAATTTATACATTCCACAAGGTCCCATGCACCCTCTGCAAAGGCCCTTCCTTCCCATCCTATCTCTTGCATTTCACATAATGCCCTCAGACTACTTTTTTTTTCTCTTTCTCTCTTCTTTTTTTTTTTTGGCTGTTTAGTATTATCAATTCTAATTTATAAATTCCATAAGGTCCCATGCACCCTCTGCAAAGGCCCTTCCTTCCCATCCTATCTCTTGCATTTCACATAATGCCCTCAGACTACTTTTTTTTCTCTTTCTCTCTTCTTTTTCTTTTTTTGGCTGTTTAGTATTATCAATTCTAATTTATACATTCCATAAGGTCCCATGCACCCTCTGCAAAGGCCCTTCCTTCCCATCCTATCTCTTGCATTTCACATAATGCCCTCAGACTACTTTTTTTTTCTCTTTCTCTCTTCTTTTTTTTTTGGCTGTTTAGTATTATCAATTCTTAATTTATACATTCCATAAGGTCCCATGCACCCTCTGCAAAGGCCCTTCCTTCCCATCCTATCTCTTGCATTTCACATAATGCCCTCAGACAACTTTTTTTTTCTCTTTCTCTCTTCTTTTTTTTGGCTGTTTAGTATTATCAATTCTTAATTTATACATTCCATAAGGTCCCATGCACCCTCTGCAAAGGCCCTTCCTTCCCATCCTATCTCTTGCATTTCACATAATGCCATCAGACTACTTTTTCTTTCTCTTTCTCTCTTCTTTTTTTTGGCTGTTTAGTATTATCAATTCTTAATTTATACATCCCATAAGGTCCCATGCACCTTCTGCAAAGGCCCTTCCTTCCCATCCTATCTCTTGCATTTCAAATAATGCCCTCAGACTACTTTTTTTTCTCTTTCTCTCTTCTTTTTTTTTTGGCTGTTTAGTATTATCAATTCTTAATTTATACATTCCATAAGGTCTCATGCACCCTATGCAAAGGCCCTTCCTTCCCATCCTATCTCTTGCATTTCACATAATGCCCTCAGACTACTTTTTGTTTTCTCTTTCTCTCTTCTTTTTTTTTTTTGGCTGTTTAGTATTATCAATTCTTAATTTATACAATCCATAAGGTCCCATGCACCTTCTGCAAAGGCCGTTCCTTCCCATCCTATCTCTTGCATTTCAAATAATGCCCTCAGACTACTTTTTTTTTCTCTTTCTGTCTTCTTTTTTTTTTTGGCTGTTTAGTATTATCAATTCTTAATTTATACATTCCATAAGGTCCCATGCACCCTCTGCAAAGGCCCTTCCTTCCCATCCTATCTCTTGCATTTCAAATAATGCCCTTAGACTACTTTTTTTTTCTCTTTCTCTCTTCTTTTTTTTTTTTGGCTGTTTAGTATTATCAATTCTTAATTTATACATTCCATAAGGTCCCATGCACCCTCTGCAAAGGCCCTTCCTTCCCATCCTATCTCTTGCATTTCACATTATGCCCCCAGACTACTTTTTTTTTCTCTTTCTCTCTTCCTTTTTTTTTTTTGCTGTTTAGTATTATCAATTCTTAATTTATACATTCCATAAGGTCCCATGCACCCTCTGCAAAGGCCCTTCATTCCCATCCTATCTCTTGCATTTCACGTAATGCCCTCAGACTACTTTTTTTTTTTTCTCTTTCTCTCTTCTTTTTTTTTTTGGCTGTTTAGTATTATCAATTCTTAATTTATACATTCCATAAGGTCCCATGCACCTTCTGCAAAGGCCCTTCCTTCCCATCCTATCTCTTGCATTTCAAAAATTGCCCTCAGACTACTTTTTTTTTTCTCTTTCTCTCTTCTTTTTTTTTTGGCTGTTTAGTATTATCAATTCTCGATTTATACATTCCATAAGGTCCCATGCACCCTCTGCAAAGGCCCTTCCTTCCCATCCTATCTCTTGCATTTCAAATAATGCCCTCAGACTACTTTTTTTTTCTTTCTCTCTTCTTTTTTTTTGGGGCTGTTTAGTATTATCAATTCTTAATTTATACATTCCATAAGGTCCCATGCACCCTCTGCAAAGGCCCTTCCTTCCCATCCTATCTCTTGCATTTCACATAATGCCCTCAGACTACTTTTTTTTTCTCTTTCTCTCTTCTTTTTTTTTGGCTGTTTAGTATTATCAATTCTTAATTTATACATTCCATAAGGTCCCATGCACCCTCTGCAAAGGCCCTTCCTTCCCATCCTATCTCTTGCATTTCACATAATGCCCTCAGACTACTTTTTTTTCTCTTTCTCTCTTCTTTTTTTTTGGCTGTTTAGTATTATCAATTCTTAATTTATACATTCCATAAGGTCCCATGCACCCTCTGCAAAGGCCCTTCCTTCCCATCCTATCTCTTGCATTTCACATAATGCCCTCAGACTACTTTTTTTTTTCTCTTTCTCTCTTCTTTTTTTTTGGCTGTTTAGTATTATCAATTCTTAATTTATACATTCCATAAGGTCCCATGCACCCTCTGCAAAGGCCCTTCCTTCCCATCCTATCTCTTGCATTTCACATAATGCCCTCAGACTATTTTTTTTTTCTCTTTCTCTCTTCTTTTTTTTTTGGCTGTTTAGTATTATCAATTCTAATTTATACATTCCATAAGGTCCCATGCACCCTCTGCAAAGGCCCTTCCTTCCCATCCTATCTCTTGCATTTCACATAATGCCCTCAGACTACTTTTTTTTTCTCTTTCTCTCTTCTTTTTTTTTTTGGCTGTTTAGTATTATCAATTCTTAATTTATACATTCCATAAGGTCCCATGCACCCTCTGCAAAGGCCCTTCCTTCCCATCCTATCTCTTGCATTTCACATAATGCCCTCAGACTACTTTTTTTTTCTCTTTCTCTCTTCTTTTTTTTTGGCTGTTTAGTATTATCAATTCTTAATTTATACATTCCATAAGGTCCCATGCACCCTCTGCAAAGGCCCTTCTTTCCCATCCTATCTCTTGCATTTCACATAATGCCCTCAGACTACTTTTTTTTTCTCTTTCTCTCTTCTTTTTTTTTTTGGCTGTTTAGTATTATCAATTCTAATTTATACATTCCATAAGGTCCCATGCACCCTCTGCAAAGGCCCTTCCTTCCCATCCTATCTCTTGCATTTCACATAATGCCCTCAGACTACTTTTTTTTTTCTCTTTCTCTCTTCTTTTTTTTTGGGCTCTTTAGTATTATCAATTCTTAATTTATACATTCCATAAGGTCCCATGCACCCTCTGCAAAGGCCCTTCCTTCCCATCCTATCTATTGCATTTCACATAATGCCCCCAGACTACTTTTTTTTTCTCTTTCTCTCTTCTTTTTTTTGGCTGTTTAGTATTATCAATTCTTAATTTATACATTCCATAAGGTCCCATGCACCCTCTGCAAAGGCCCTTCCTTCCCATCCTATCTCTTGCATTTCACATAATGCCCTCAGACTATTTTTTTTTTCTCTTTCTCTCTTCTTTTTTTTTTGGCTGTTTAGTATTATCAATTCTTAATTTATACATTCCATAAGGTCCCATGCACCCTCTGCAAAGGCCCTTCCTTCCCATCCTATCTCTTGCATTTCAAATAATGCCCTCAGACTATTTTTTTTTTCTCTTTCTCTCTTCTTTTTTTTTGGCTGTTTAGTATTATCAATTCTTAATTTATACATTCCATAAGGTCCCATGCACCCTCTGCAAAGGCCCTTCCTTCCCATCCTATCTCTTGCATTTCAAATAATGCCCTCAGACAACTTTTTTTTTCTCTTTCTCTCTTCTTTTTTTTTTGGCTGTTTAGTATTATGAATTCTTAATTTATACATTCCATAAGGTCCCATGCACCTTCTGCAAAGGCCCTGCCTTCCCATCCTATCTCTTGCATTTCAAATAATGCCCTCAGACTACTTTTTTTTCTCTTTCTCTCTTCTTTTTTTTTGGCTGTTTAGTATTATCAATTCTTAATATATACATTTCATAAGGTCCCATGCACCCTCTGCAAAGGCCCTTCCTTCCCATCCTATCTCTTGCATTTCAAATAATGCCCTCAGACTACTTTTTTTTTCTCTTTCTCTCTTCTTTTTTTTTTTGGCTGTTTAGTATTATCAATTCTTAATTTATACATTCCATAAGGTCCCATGCACCTTCTGCAAAGGCCCTTCCTTCCCATCCTATCTCTTGCATTTCAAATAATGCCCTCAGACTACTTTTTTTTTTCTCTTTCTGTCTTCTTTTTTTTTGGCTGTTTAGTATTATCAATTCTTAATTTATACATTCCATAAGGTCCCATGCACCCTCTGCAAAGGCCCTTCCTTCCCATCCTATCTTGCATTTCACACAATGCCCTCAGACTACTTTTTTTTTCTCTTTCTCTCTTCTTTTTTTTTTTTGGCTGTTTAGTATTATCATTTCTTAATTTATACATTCCATAAGGTCCCATGCACCCTCTGCAAAGGCCCTTCCTTCCCATCCTATCTCTTGCATTTCAAATAATGCCCTCAGACTACTTTTTTTTTTCTCTTTCTCTCTTCTTTTTTTTTGGCTGTTTAGTATTATCAATTCTCAATTTATACATTCCATAAGGTCCCATGCACCCTCTGCAAAGGCCCTTCCTTCCCATCCTATCTCTTGCATTTCAAATAATGCCCTCAGACTAATTTTTTTTCTTTCTCTCTTCTTTTTTTTTGGGCTGTTTAGTATTATCAATTCTTAATTTATACATTCCATAAGGTCCCATGCACCCTCTGCAAAGGCCCTTCCTTCCCATCCTATCTCTTGCATTTCAAATAATGCCCTCAGACAACTTTTTTTTTCTCTTTCTCTCTTCTTTTTTTTTGGCTGTTTAGTATTATGAATTCTTAATTTATACATTCCATAAGGTCCCATGCACCTTCTGCAAAGGCCCTGCCTTCCCATCCTATCTCTTGCATTTCAAATAATGCCCTCAGACTACTTTTTTTTCTCTTTCTCTCTTCTTTTTTTTTGGCTGTTTAGTATTATCAATTCTTAATATATACATTTCATAAGGTCCCATGCACCCTCTGCAAAGGCCCTTCCTTCCCATCCTATCTCTTGCATTTCAAATAATGCCCTCAGACTACTTTTTTTTTCTCTTTCTCTCTTCTTTTTTTTTTTGGCTGTTTAGTATTATCAATTCTTAATTTATACATTCCATAAGGTCCCATGCACCTTCTGCAAAGGCCCTTCCTTCCCATCCTATCTCTTGCATTTCAAATAATGCCCTCAGACTACTTTTTTTTTCTCTTTCTCTCTTCTTTTTTTTGGCTGTTTAGTATTATCAATTCTTAATTTATACATTCCATAAGGTCCCATGCACCTTCTGCAAAGGCCCTTCCTTCCCATCCTATCTCTTGCATTTCAAATAATGCCCTCAGACTACTTTTTTTTTCTCTTTCTCTCTTCTTTTTTTTGGCTGTTTAGTATTATCAATTCTTAGTTTATACATTCCATAAGGTCCCATGCACCTTCTGCAAAGGCCCTTCCTTCCCATCCTATCTCTTGCATTTCAAATAATGCCCTCAGACTACTTTTTTTTTCTCTTTCTCTCTTCTTTTTTTTTTTTTTGCTGTTTAGTATTATCAATTCTTAATTTATACATTCCATAAGGTCCCATGCACCCTCTGCAAAGGCCCTTCCTTCCCATCCTATCTCTTGCATTTCAAATAATGCCCTCAGACTACTTTTTTTTTCTCTTTCTCTCTTCTTTTTTTTGGCTGTTTAGTATTATCAATTCTTAATTTATACATTCCATAAGGTCCCATGCACCTTCTGCAAAGGCCCTTCCTTCCCATCCTATCTCTTGCATTTCAAATAATGCCCTCAGACTACTTTTTTTTTCTCTTTCTCTCTTCTTTTTTTTGGCTGTTTAGTATTATCAATTCTTAATTTATACATTCCATAAGGTCCCATGCACCCTCTGCAAAGGCCCTTCCTTCCCATCCTATCTCTTGCATTTCAAATAATGCCCTCAGACTACTTTTTTTTTCTCTTTCTCTCTTCTTTTTTTTTGGCTGTTTAGTATTATCAATTCTTAATTTATACATTCCATAAGGTCCCATGCACCTTCTGCAAAGGCCCTTCCTTCCCATCCTATCTCTTGCATTTCAAATAATGCCCTCAGACTACTTTTTTTTCTCTTTCTCTCTTCTTTTTTTTGGCTGTTTAGTATTATCAATTCTTAATTTATACATTTCATAAGGTCCCATGCACCTTCTGCAAAGGCCCTTCCTTCCCATCCTATCTCTTGCATTTCAAATAATGCCCTCAGACTACTTTTTTTTTCTCTTTCTCTCTTCTTTTTTTTTGGCTGTTTAGTATTATCAATTCTTAATTTATACATTCCATAAGGTCCCATGCACCCTCTGCAAAGGCCCTTCCTTCCCATCCTATCTCTTGCATTTCACATAATGCCCTCAGACTACTTTTTTTTTCTCTTTCTGTCTTCTTTTTTTTTGGCTCTTTAGTATTATCAATTCTTAATTTATACATTCCATAAGGTCCCATGCACCCTCTCCAAAGGCCCTTCCTTCCCATCCTATCTCTTGCATTTCAAATAATGCCCTCAGACTACTTTTTTTTTTCTCTTTCTCTCTTCTTTTTTTTTGGCTGTTTAGTATTATCAATTCTTAATTTATACATTCCATAAGGTCCCATGCACCCTCTGCAAAGGCCCTTCCTTCCCATCCTATCTCTTGCATTTCACATAATGCCCTCAGACTACTTTTTTTTTCTCTTTCTCTCTTCTTTTTTTTTGGCTGTTTAGTATTATCAATTCTTAATTTATACATTCCATAAGGTCCCATGCACCCTCTGCAAAGGCCCTTCCTTCCCATCCTATCTCTTGCATTTCACATAATGCCCTCAGACTACTTTTTTTTTTCTCTTTCTGTCTTCTTTTTTTTTTGGCTGTTTAGTATTATCAAAACTTAATTTATACATTCCATAAGGTCCCATGCACCCTCTCCAAAGGCCCTTCCTTCCCATCCTATCTCTTGCATTTCAAATAATGCCCTCAGACTACTTTTTTTTTCTCTTTCTCTCTTCTTTTTTTTTTGGCTGTTTAGTATTATCAATTCTTAATTTATACATTCCATAAGGTCCCATGCACCCTCTGCAAAGGCCCTTCCTTCCCATCCTATCTCTTGCATTTCAAATAATGCCCTCAGACTACTTTTTTTTTTCTCTTTCTCTCTTCTTTTTTTTTGGCTGTTTAGTATTATCAATTCTTAATTTATACATTCCATAAGGTCCCATGCACCCTCTGCAAAGGCCCTTCCTTCCCATCCTATCTCTTGCATTTCACATAATGCCCTCAGACTACTTTTTTTTTCTCTTTCTGTCTTCTTTTTTTTTTTGGCTGTTTAGTATTATCAATTCTTAATTTATACATTCCATAAGGTCCCATGCACCCTCTGCAAAGGCCCTTCCTTCCCATCTTATCTCTTGCATTTCACACAATGCCCTCAGACTACTTTTTTTTCTCTTTCTCTCTTCTTTTTTTTTGGCTGTTTAGTATTATCAATTCTTAATATATACATTTCATAAGGTCCCATGCACCCTCTGCAAAGGCCCTTCCTTCCCATCCTATCTCTTGCATTTCAAATAATGCCCTCAGACTACTTTTTTTTTCTCTTTCTCTCTTCTTTTTTTTTTGGCTGTTTAGTATTATCAATTCTTAATTTATACATTCCATAAGGTCCCATGCACCTTCTGCAAAGGCCCTTCCTTCCCATCCTATCTCTTGCATTTCAAATAATGCCCTCAGACTACTTTTTTTTTTCTCTTTCTGTCTTCTTTTTTTTTGGCTGTTTAGTATTATCAATTCTTAATTTATACATTCCATAAGGTCCCATGCACCCTCTGCAAAGGCCCTTCCTTCCCATCCTATCTCTTGCATTTCACACAATGCCCTCAGACTACTTTTTTTTTCTCTTTCTCTCTTCTTTTTTTTTTTTGGCTGTTTAGTATTATCATTTCTTAATTTATACATTCCATAAGGTCCCATGCACCCTCTGCAAAGGCCCTTCCTTCCCATCCTATCTCTTGCATTTCAAATAATGCCCTCAGACTACTTTTTTTTTCTCTTTCTCTCTTCTTTTTTTTTTTGGCTGTTTAGTATTATCAATTCTCAATTTATACATTCCATAAGGTCCCATGCACCCTCTGCAAAGGCCCTTCCTTCCCATCCTATCTCTTGCATTTCAAATAATGCCCTCAGACTACTTTTTTTTCTTTCTCTCTTCTTTTTTTTTGGGCTGTTTAGTATTATCAATTCTTAATTTATACATTCCATAAGGTCCCATGCACCCTCTGCAAAGGCCCTTCCTTCCCATCCTATCTCTTGCATTTCAAATAATGCCCTCAGACAACTTTTTTTTCTCTTTCTCTCTTCTTTTTTTTTTGGCTGTTTAGTATTATGAATTCTTAATTTATACATTCCATAAGGTCCCATGCACCTTCTGCAAAGGCCCTGCCTTCCCATCCTATCTCTTGCATTTCAAATAATGCCCTCAGACTACTTTTTTTTCTCTTTCTCTCTTCTTTTTTTTTGGCTGTTTAGTATTATCAATTCTTAATTTATACATTTCATAAGGTCCCATGCACCCTCTGCAAAGGCCCTTCCTTCCCATCCTATCTCTTGCATTTCAAATAATGCCCTCAGACTACTTTTTTTTTCTCTTTCTCTCTTCTTTTTTTTTGGCTGTTTAGTATTATCAATTCTTAATTTATACATTCCATAAGGTCCCATGCACCTTCTGCAAAGGCCCTTCCTTCCCATCCTATCTCTTGCATTTCAAATAATGCCCTCAGACTACTTTTTTTTTTCTCTTTCTCTCTTCTTTTTTTTGGCTGTTTAGTATTATCAATTCTTAATTTATACATTCCATAAGGTCCCATGCACCTTCTGCAAAGGCCCTTCCTTCCCATCCTATCTCTTGCCATTTCAAATAATGCCCTCAGACTACTTTTTTTTTCTCTTTCTCTCTTCTTTTTTTTGGCTGTTTAGTATTATCAATTCTTAGTTTATACATTCCATAAGGTCCCATGCACCTTCTCGCAAAGGCCCTTCCTTCCCATCCTATCATCCTATCTCTTGCATTTCACATAATGCCCTCAGACTACATTTTTTTCTCTTTCTCTCTTCTTTTTTTTTGGCTGTTTAGTATTATCAATTCTTAATTTATACATTCCATAAGGTCCCATGCACCTTCTGCAAAGGCCCTTCCTTCCCATCCTATCTCTTGCATTTCAAAAATTGCCCTCAGACTACTTTTTTTTTCTCTTTCTCTCTTCTTTTTTTTTTTTTTGGCTGTTTAGTATTATCAATTCTTAATTTATACATTCCATAAGGTCCCATGCACCCTCTGCAAAGGTCCTTCCTTCCCATCCTATCTCTTGCATTTCAAATAATGCCCTCAGACTACTTTTTTTTTCTCTTTCTCTCTTCTTTTTTTTTTGGCTGTTTAGTATTATCAATTCTTAATTTATACATTCCATAAGGTCCCATGCACCTTCTGCAAAGGCCCTTCCTTCCCATCCTATCTCTTGCATTTCAAATAATGCCCTCAGACTACTTTTTTTTTCTCTTTCTCTCTTCTTTTTTTTGGCTGTTTAGTATTATCAATTCTTAATTTATACATTCCATAAGGTCCCATGCACCTTCTGCAAAGGCCCTTCCTTCCCATCCTATCTCTTGCATTTCAAATAATGCCCTCAGACTACTTTTTTTTTCTCTTTCTCTCTTCTTTTTTTTTGGCTGTTTAGTATTATCAATTCTTAGTTTATACATTCCATAAGGTCCCATGCACCTTCTGCAAAGGCCCTTCCTTCCCATCCTATCTCTTGCATTTCAAATAATGCCCTCAGACTACTTTTTTTTTCTCTTTCTCTCTTCTTTTTTTTTTGCTGTTTAGTATTATCAATTCTTAATTTATACATTCCATAAGGTCCCATGCACCCTCTGCAAAGGCCCTTCCTTCCCATCCTATCTCTTGCATTTCAAATATTGCCCTCAGACTACTTTTTTTTTTCTCTTTCTCTCTTCTTTTTTTTGGCTGTTTAGTATTATCAATTCTTAATTTATACATTCCATAAGGTCCCATGCACCTTCTGCAAAGGCCCTTCCTTCCCATCCTATCTCTTGCATTTCAAATAATGCCCTCAGACTACTTTTTTTTTCTCTTTCTCTCTTCTTTTTTTTGGCTGTTTAGTATTATCAATTCTTAATTTATACATTCCATAAGGTCCCATGCACCCTCTGCAAAGGCCCTTCCTTCCCATCCTATCTCTTGCATTTCAAATAATGCCCTCAGACTACTTTTTTTTTCTCTTTCTCTCTTCTTTTTTTTTGGCTGTTTAGTATTATCAATTCTTAATTTATACATTCCATAAGGTCCCATGCACCTTCTGCAAAGGCCCTTCCTTCCCATCCTATCTCTTGCATTTCAAATAATGCCCTCAGACTACTTTTTTTTCTCTTTCTCTCTTCTTTTTTTTTGGCTGTTTAGTATTATCAATTCTTAATTTATACATTTCATAAGGTCCCATGCACCTTCTGCAAAGGCCCTTCCTTCCCATCCCATCTCTTGCATTTCAAATAATGCCCTCAGACTACTTTTTTTTTCTCTTTCTCTCTTCTTTTTTTTTGGCTGTTTAGTATTATCAATTCTTAATTTATACATTCCATAAGGTCCCATGCACCCTCTACAAAAGCCCTTCCTTCCCATCCTATCTCTTGCATTTCACATAATGCCCTCAGACTACTTTTTTTTCTCTTTCTCTCTTCTTTTTTTTTTGGCTGTTTAGTATTATCAATTCTTAATTTATACATTCCATAAGGTCCCATGCACCCTCTGCAAAGGCCCTTCCATCCCATCCTATCTCTTGCATTTCACATAATGCCCTCAGACTACTTTTTTTTTCTCTTTCTCTCCTTTTTTTTTGGCTGTTTAGTATTATCAATTCTTAATTTATACATTCCATAAGGTCCCATGCACCCTCTGCAAAGGCCCTTTCTTCCCATCCTATCTCTTGCATTTCACATAATGCCCTCAGACTACTTTTTTTTTCTCTTTCTCTCTTCTTTTTTTTTGGCTGTTTAGTATTATCAATTCTTAATTTATACATTCCACAAGGTCCCATGCACCTTCTGCAAAGGCCCTTCCTTCCCATCCTATCTCTTGCATTTCACATAATGCCCTCAGACTACTTTTTTTTTCTCTTTCTGTCTTCTTTTTTTTTGGCTGTTTAGTATTATCAATTCTTAATTTATACATTCCATAAGGTCCCATGCACCTTCTGCAAAGGCCCTTTCTTCCCATCCTATCTCTTGCATTTCAAATAATGCCCTCAGACTACTTTTTTTTTCTCTTTCTCTCTTCTTTTTTTTTTGGCTGTTTAGTATTATCAATTCTTAATTTATACATTCCATAAGGTCCCATGCACCCTCTGCAAAGGCCCTTCCATCCCATCCTATCTCTTGCATTTCACATAATGCCCTCAGACTACTTTTTTTTTCTCTTTCTCTCTTCTTTTTTTTTGGCTGTTTAGTATTATCAATTCTTAATTTATACATTCCATAAGGTCCCATGCACCCTCTGCAAAGGCCCTTCCTTCCCATCCTATCTCTTGCATTTCACATAATGCCCTCAGACTACTTTTTTTTTCTCTTTCTCTCCTTTTTTTTTTGGCTGTTTAGTATTATCAATTCTTAATTTATACATTCCATAAGGTCCCATGCACCCTCTGCAAAGGCCCTTCCTTCCCATCCTATCTCTTGCATTTCACATAATGCCCTCAGACTACTTTTTTTTCTCTTTCTCTCTTCTTTTTTTTGGCTGTTTAGTATTATCAATTCTTAATTTATACATTCCATAAGGTCCCATGCACCTTCTGCAAAGGCCCTTCCTTCCCATCCTATCTCTTGCATTTCAAAAATTGCCCTCAGACTACTTTTTTTTTCTCTTTCTCTCTTCTTTTTTTTTTTTGGCTGTTTAGTATTATCAATTCTTAATTTATACATTCCATAAAGTCCCATGCACCCTCTGCAAAGGCCCTTCCTTCCCATCCTATCTCTTGCATTTCAAATAATGCCCTCAGACTACTTTTTTTTTCTTTCTCTCTTCTTTTTTTTTGGGGGGCTGTTTAGTATTATCAATTCTTAATTTATACATTCCATAAGGTCCCATGCACCCTCTGCAAAGGCCCTTCCTTCCCATCCTATCTCTTGCATTTCAAATAATGCCCTCAGACTACTTTTTTTTCTCTTTCTCTCTTCTTTTTTTTTTTTGGCTGTTTAGTATTATCAATTCTTAATTTATACATTCCATAAGGTCCCATGCACCTTCTGCAAAGGCCCTTCCTTCCCATCCTATCTCTTGCATTTCAAATAATGCCCTCAGACTACTTTTTTTTTCTCTTTCTCCCTTCTTTTTTTTTTTGGCTGTTTAGTATTATCAATTCTTAATTTATACATTCCATAAGGTCCCATGCACCTTCTGCAAAGGCCCTTCCTTCCCATCCTATCTCTTGCATTTCAAATAATGCCCTCAGACTACTTTTTTTTTCTCTTTCTCTCTTCTTTTTTTTTTGGCTGTTTAGTATTATCAATTCTTAATTTATACATTCCATAAGGTCCCATGCACCCTCTGCAAAGGCCCTTCCTTCCCATCCTATCTCTTGCATTTCAAATAATGCCCTCAGACTACTTTTTTTTTCTCTTTCTCTCTTCTTTTTTTTTTGCTGTTTAGTATTATCAATTCTTAATTTATACATTCCATAAGGTCCCATGCACCTTCTGCAAAGGCCCTTCCTTCCCATCCTATCTCTTGCATTTCAAATAATGCCCTCAGACTACTTTTTTTTTCTCTTTCTCTCTTCTTTTTTTTGGCTGTTTAGTATTATCAATTTTTAATTTATACATTCCATAAGGTCCCATGCACCTTCTGCAAAGGCCCTTCCTTCCCATCCTATCTCTTGCATTTCAAATAATGCCCTCAGACTACTTTTTTTTTCTCTTTCTCTCTTCTTTTTTTTTTTGGCTGTTTAGTATTATCAATTCTTAATTTATACATTCCATAAGGTCCCATGCACCCTCTGCAAAGGCCCTTCCTTCCCATCCTATCTCTTGCATTTCAAATAATGCCCTCAGACTACTTTTTTTTTCTCTTTCTCTCTTCTTTTTTTTTTTGGCTGTTTAGTATTATCAATTCTTAATTTATACATTCCATAAGGTCCCATGCACCCTCTGCAAAGGCCCTTCCTTCCCATCCTATCTCTTGCATTTCACATAATGCCCTCAGACTACTTTTTTTTTCTCTTTCTGTCTTTTTTTTTGGCTGTTTAGTATTATCAATTCTTAATTTATCCATTCCATAAGGTCCCATGTACCCTCTGCAAAGGCCCTTCCTTCCCATCCTATCTCTTGCATTTCAAATAATGCCCTCAGACTACTTTTTTTTTCTTTCTCTCTTCTTTTTTTTTTGGCTGTTTAGTATTATCAATTCTTAATTTATACATTCCATAAGGTCCCATGCACCCTCTGCAAAGGACCTTCCTTCCCATCCTATTTCTTGCATTTCAAATAATGCCCTCAGACTACTTTTTTTTTTCTCTTTCTCTCTTCTTTTTTTTTGGCTGTTTAGTATTATCAATTCTTAATTTATACATTCCATAAGGTCCCATGCACCCTCTGCAAAGGCCCTTCCTTCCCATCCTATCTCTTGCATTTCAAATAATGCCCTCAGACTACTTTTTTTTTCTCTTTCTCTTTTCTTTTTTTTTTTGGCTGTTTAGTATTATCAATTCTTAATTTATACATTCCATAAGGTCCCATGCACCCTCTACAAAGGCCCTTCCTTCCCATCCTATCTCTTGCATTTCACATAATGCCCTCAGACTACTTTTTTTTTCTCTTTCTGTCTTCTTTTTTTTTTGGCTGTTTAGTATTATCAATTCTTAATTTATACATTCCATAAGGTCCCATGCACCCTCTGCAAAGGCCCTTCCTTCCCATCCTATCTCTTGCATTTCAAATAATGCCCTCAGACTACTTTTTTTTCTCTTTCTCTCTTCTTTTTTTTTTTTGGCTGTTTAGTATTATCAATTCTTAATTTATACATTCCATAAGGTCCCATGCACCTTCTGCAAAGGCTCTTCCTTCCCATCCTATCTCTTGCATTTCACATAATGCCCTCAGACTACTTTTTTTTTTCTCTTTCTCTCTTCTTTTTTTTTGGCTGTTTAGTATTATCAATTCTTAATTTATACATTCCATAAGGTCACATGCACCCTCTGCAAAGGCCCTTCCTTCCCATCCTATCTCTTGCATTTCACATAATGCCCTCAGACTACTTTTTTTTTCTCTTTCTCTCCTTTTTTTTTTTTTGGCTGTTTAGTATTATCAATTCTTAATTTATACATTCCATAAGGTCCCATGCACCCTCTGCAAAGGCCCTTCCTTCCCATCCTATCTCTTGCATTTCACATAATGCCCTCAGACTACTTTTTTTTTTCTCTTTATCTCTTCTTTTTTTTTTTGGCTGTTTAGTATTATCAATTCTTAATTTATACATTCCATAAGGTCCCATGCACCTTCTGCAAAGGCCCTTCCTTCCCATCCTATCTCTTGCATTTCAAATAATGCCCTCAGACTACTTTTTTTTTCTCTTTCTCTCTTCTTTTTTTTTTTTGGCTGTTTAGTATTATCAATTCCTAATTTATACATTCCATAAGGTCCCATGCACCCTCTGCAAAGGCCGTTCCTTCCCATCCTATCTCTTGCATTTGAAATAATGCCCTCAGACTACTTTTTTTTTCTTTCTCTCTTCTTTTTTTTTGGCTGTTTAGTATTATCAATTCTTAATTTATACATTCCATAAGGTCCCATGCACCTTGTGCAAAGGCCCTTCCTTCCCATCCTATCTCTTGCATTTCAAATAATGCCCTCAGACTACTTTTTTTTTCTCTTTCTCTCTTCTTTTTTTTTGGCTGTTTAGTATTATCAATTCTTAATTTATACATCCCATAAGGTCCCATGCACCCTCTGCAAAGGCCCTTCCTTCCCATCCTAGCTCTTGCATTTAACATAATGCCCTCAGACTACTTTTTTTTTCTCTTTCTCTCTTCTTTTTTTTTTGGCTGTTTAGTATTATCAATTCTTAATTTATACATTCCATAAGGTCCCATGCACCCTCTGCAAAGGCCCTTCCTTCCCATCCTATCTCTTGCATTTCACATAATGCCCTCAGACTACTTTTTTTTTTCTCTTTCTCTCTTCTTTTTTTTGGCTGTTTAGTATTATCATTTCTTAATTTATACATTCCATAAGGTCCCATGCACCCTCTGCAAAGGCCCTTCCTTCCCATCCTATCTCTTGCATTTCACATAATGCCCTCAGACTACTTTTTTTTTCTCTTTCTCTCTTCTTTTTTTTTGGCTGTTTAGTATTATCAATTCTTAATTTATACATTCCATAAGGTCCCATGTACCCTCTGCAAAGGCCCTTCCTTCCCATCCTATCTCTTGCATTTCACATAATGCCCTCAGACTACTTTTTTTTCTCTTTCTCTCTTCTTTTTTTTGGGGGGGGCTGTTTAGTATTATTAATTCTTAATTTATACATTCCATAAGGTCCCATGCACCCTCTGCAAAGGCCCTTCCTTCCCATCCTATTTCTTGCATTTCAAATAATGCCCTCAGACTACTTTTTTTTTTCTCTTTCTGTCTTCTTTTTTTTTGGCTGTTTAGTATTATCAATTCTTAATTTATACATTCCATAAGGTCCCATGCACCCTCTGCAAAGGCCCTTCCTTCCCATCCTATCTCTTGCATTTCAAATAAAGCCCTCAGACTACTTTTTTTTTCTCTTTCTCTCTTCTTTTTTTTTTTTTGCTGTTTAGTATTATCAATTCTTAATTTATACATTCCATAAGGTCCCATGCACCCACTGCAAAGGCCCTTCCTTCCCATCCTATCTCTTGCATTTCACATAATGCCCTCAGACTACTTTTTTTTTCTCTTTCTCTCTTTTTTTTTTTTGGCTGTTTAGTATTATCAATTCTTAATTTATACATTCCATAAGGTCCCATGCACCCTCTGCAAAGGCCCTTCCTTCCCATCCTATCTCTTGCATTTCACATAATGCCCCCAGACTACTTTTTTTTTCTCGTTCTCTCTTCTTTTTTTTTGGCTGTTTAGTATTATCAATTCTTAATTTATACATTCCATAAGGTCCCATGCACCCTCTGCAAAGGCCCTTCATTCCCATCCTATCTCTTGCATTTCACATAATGCCCTCAGACTACTTTTTTTTCTCTTTCTCTCTTCTTTTTTTTTTTGGCTGTTTAGTATTATCAATTCTTAATTTATACATTCCATAAGGTCCCATGCACCTTCTGCAAAGGCCCTTCCTTCCCATCCTATCTCTTGCATTTCAAAAATTGCCCTCAGACTACTTTTTTTTTCTCTTTCTCTCTTCTTTTTTTTTTTGGCTGTTTAGTATTATCAATTCTTAATTTATACATTCCATAAAGTCCCATGCACCCTCTGCAAAGGCCCTTCCTTCCCATCCTATCTCTTGCATTTCAAATAATGCCCTCAGACTACTTTTTTTTTCTTTCTCTCTTCTTTTTTTTTGGGGGGCTGTTTAGTATTATCAATTCTTAATTTATACATTCCATAAGGTCCCATGCACCCTCTGCAAAGGCCCTTCCTTCCCATCCTATCTCTTGCATTTCAAATAATGCCCTCAGACTACTTTTTTTTCTCTTTCTCTCTTCTTTTTTTTTTTTTGGCTGTTTAGTATTATCAATTCTTAATTTATACATTCCATAAGGTCCCATGCACCTTCTGCAAAGGCCCTTCCTTCCCATCCTATCTCTTGCATTTCAAATAATGCCCTCAGACTACTTTTTTTTTCTCTTTCTCCCTTCTTTTTTTTTTTTTGGCTGTTTAGTATTATCAATTCTTAATTTATACATTCCATAAGGTCCCATGCACCTTCTGCAAAGGCCCTTCCTTCCCATCCTATCTCTTGCATTTCAAATAATGCCCTCAGACTACTTTTTTTTTCTCTTTCTCTCTTCTTTTTTTTTTGGCTGTTTAGTATTATCAATTCTTAATTTATACATTCCATAAGGTCCCATGCACCCTCTGCAAAGGCCCTTCCTTCCCATCCTATCTCTTGCATTTCAAATAATGCCCTCAGACTACTTTTTTTTTTCTCTTTCTCTCTTCTTTTTTTTTTGCTGTTTAGTATTATCAATTCTTAATTTATACATTCCATAAGGTCCCATGCACCTTCTGCAAAGGCCCTTCCTTCCCATCCTATCTCTTGCATTTCAAATAATGCCCTCAGACTACTTTTTTTTTCTCTTTCTCTCTTCTTTTTTTTGGCTGTTTAGTATTATCAATTTTTAATTTATACATTCCATAAGGTCCCATGCACCTTCTGCAAAGGCCCTTCCTTCCCATCCTATCTCTTGCATTTCAAATAATGCCCTCAGACTACTTTTTTTTCTCTTTCTCTCTTCTTTTTTTTTTTGGCTGTTTAGTATTATCAATTCTTAATTTATACATTCCATAAGGTCCCATGCACCCTCTGCAAAGGCCCTTCCTTCCCATCCTATCTCTTGCATTTCAAATAATGCCCTCAGACTACTTTTTTTTCTCTTTCTCTCTTCTTTTTTTTTTTGGCTGTTTAGTATTATCAATTCTTAATTTATACATTCCATAAGGTCCCATGCACCCTCTGCAAAGGCCCTTCCTTCCCATCCTATCTCTTGCATTTCACATAATGCCCTCAGACTACTTTTTTTTTCTCTTTCTGTCTTCTTTTTTTTTTGGCTGTTTAGTATTATCAATTCTTAATTTATACATTCCATAAGGTCCCATGCACCTTCTGCAAAGGCCCTTCCTTCCCATCCTATCTCTTGCATTTAAAATAATGCCCTCAGACTACTTCATTTTTCTCTTTCTCTCTTCTTTTTTTTTTGGCTGTTTAGTATTATCAATTCTTAATTTATACATTCCATAAGGTCCCATGCACCTTCTGCAAAGGCCCTTCCTTCCCATCCTATCTCTTGCATTTCAAATAATGCCCTCAGACTACTTTTTTTTCTCTTTCTCTCTTCTTTTTTTTTTTTGGCTGTTTAGTATTATCAATTCTTAATTTATACATTCCATAAGGTCCCATGCACCTTCTGCAAAGGCCCTTCCTTCCCATCCTATCTCTTGCATTTAAAATAATGCCCTCAGACTACTTTATTTTTCTCTTTCTCTCTTCTTTTTTTTTTGGCTGTTTAGTATTACCAATTCTTAATTTATACATTCCATAAGGTCCCATGCACCCTCTGCAAAGTAACTTCCTTCCCGTCCTATCTCTTGCATTTCAAATAATGCCCTCAGACTACTTTTTTTTTTCTCTTTCTCTCTTCTTTTTTTTTTTGGCTGTTTAGTATTATCAATTCTTAATTTATACATTCCATAAGGTCCCATGCACCCTCTGCAAAGGCCCTTCCTTCCCATCCTATCTCTTGCATTTCAAATAATGCCCTCAGCCTACTTTTTTTTTCTTTCTCTCTTCTTTTTTTTTTGGCTGTTTAGTATTATCAATTCTTAATTTATACATTCCATAAGGTCCCATGCACCCTCTGCAAAGGCCCTTCCTTCCCATCCTATCTCTTGCATTTCACATAATGCCCTCAGACTACTTTTTTTTTCTCTTTCTCTCTTCTTTTTTTTTTGGCTGTTTAGTATTATCAATTCTTAATTTATACCTTCCATAAGGTCCCATGCACCTTCTGCAAAGGCCCTTCCTTCCCATCCTATCTCTTGCATTTCAAATAATGCCCTCAGACTACTTTTTTTTTCTCTTTATCTCTTCTTTTTTTTTGGCTGTTTAGTATTATCAATTCTTAATTTATACATTCCATAAGGTCCCATGCACCTTGTGCAAAGGCCCTTCCTTCCCATCCTATCTCTTGCATTTCAAATAATGCCCTCAGACTACTTTTTTTTTTCTCTTTCTCTCTTCTTTTTTTTTTTTGGCTGTTTAGTATTATCAATTCTTAATTTATACATTCCATAAGGTCCCATGCACCTTCTGCAAAGGCCCTTCCTTCCCATCCTATCTCTTGCATTTCAAATAATGCCCTCAGACTACTTTTTTTTTCTCTTTCTCTCTTCTTTTTTTTTTGGCTGTTTAGTATTATCAATTCTTAATTTATACATTCCATAAGGTCCCATGCACCCTCTGCAAAGGACCTTCCTTCCCATCCTATTTCTTGCATTTCAAATAATGCCCTCAGACTACTTTTTTTTTTCTCTTTCTCTCTTCTTTTTTTTTGGCTGTTTAGTATTAGCAATTCTTAATTTATACATTCCATAAGGTCCCATGCACCCTCTGCAAAGGACCTTCCTTCCCATCCTATTTCTTGCATTTCAAATAATGCCCTCAGACTACTTTTTTTTTCTCTTTCTCTCTTCTTTTTTTTTTTTGGCTGTTTAGTATTATCAATTCTTAATTTATACATTCCATAAGGTCCCATGCACCCTCTGCAAAATCCCTTCCTTCCCATCCTATCTCTTGCATTTCAAATAATGCCCTCAGACTACTTTTTTTTTCTCTTTCTCTCTTCTTTTTTTTTTGGCTGTTTAGTATTATCAATTCTTAATTTATACATTCCATAAGGTCCCATGCACCCTCTGCAAAGGCCCTTCCTTCCCATCCTATCTCTTGCATTTCACATAATGCCCTCAGACTACTTTTTTTTTTCTCTTTCTGTCTTCTTTTTTTTTTTTTTGGCTGTTTAGTATTATCAATTCTTAATTTATACATTCCATAAGGTCCCATGCACCTTCTGCAAAGGCCCTTCCTTCCCATCCTATCTCTTGCATTTAAAATAATGCCCTCAGACTACTTTATTTTTCTCTTTCTCTCTTCTTTTTTTTTTTTGGGCTGTTTAGTATTATCAATTCTTAATTTATACCTTCCATAAGGTCCCATGCACCTTCTGCAAAGGCCCTTCCTTCCCATCCTATCTCTTGCATTTAAAATAATGCCCTCAGACTACTTTATTTTTCTCTTTCTCTCTTTTTTTTTTTGGCTGTTTAGTATTATCAATTCTTAATTTATACCTTCCATAAGGTCCCATGCACCTTCTGCAAAGGCCCTTCCTTCCCATCCTATCTCTTGCATTTAAAATAATGCCCTCAGACTACTTTATTTTTCTCTTTCTCTCTTCTTTTTTTTTGCTGTTTAGTATTATCAATTCTTAATTTATACCTTCCGTAAGGTCCCATGCACCTTCTGCAAAGGCCCTTCCTTCCCATCCTATCTCTTGCATTTCAAATAATGCCTTCAGACTACTTTTTTTTTCTCTTTCTCTCTTCTTTTTTTTTTTTGCTGTTTAGTATTATCAATTCTTAATTTATACATTCCATAAGGTCCCATGCACCTTGTGCAAAGGCCCTTCCTTCCCATCCTATCTCTTGCATTTCAAATAATGCCCTCAGACTACTTCTTTTTTTTTCTCTTTCTCTCTTCTTTTTTTTTGGCTGTTTAGTATTATCAATTCTTAATTTATACATTCCATAAAGTCCCATGCACCTTCTGCAAAGGCCCTTCCTTCCCATCCTATCTCTTGCATTTCAAATAATGCCCTCAGACTACTTTTTTTTTCTCTTTCTCTCTTCTTTTTTTTTGGCTGTTTAGTATTATCAATTCTTAATTTATACATTCCATAAGGTCCCATGCACCTTCTGCAAAGGCCCTTCCTTCCCATCCTATCTCTTGCATTTAAAATAATGCCCTCAGACTACTTTATTTTTCTCTTTCTCTCTTCTTTTTTTTTTGGCTGTTTAGTATTATCAATTCTTAATTTATACCTTCCATAAGGTCCCATGCACCTTCTGCAAAGGCCCTTCCTTCCCATCCTATCTCTTGCATTTCAAATAATGCCCTCAGACTACTTTTTTTTTCTCTTTCTCTCTTCTTTTTTTTTTTGGCTGTTTAGTATTATCAATTCTTAATTTATACATTCCATAAGGTCCCATGCACCCTCTAGAAAGGCCCTTCCTTCCCATCCTATCTCTTGCATTTCAAATAATGTCCTCAGCCTACTTTTTTTTTTCTTTCTCTCTTCTTTTTTTTTTTGGCTGTTTAGTATTATCAATTCTTAATTTATACATTTCATAAGGTCCCATGCACCTTCTGCAAAGGCCCTTCCTTCCCATCCTATCTCTTGCATTTCAAATAATGCCCTCAGACTACTTTTTTTTTCTTTCTCTCTTCTTTTTTTTTTGGCTGTTTAGTATTATCAATTCTTAATTTATACATTTCATAAGGTCCCATGCACCTTCTGCAAAGGCCCTTCCTTCCCATCCTATCTCTTGCATTTCAAATAATGCCCTCAGACTACTTTTTTTTCTCTTTCTCTCTTCTTTTTTTTTTGGCTGTTTGGTATTATCAATTCTTAATTTATACATTCCATAAGGTCCCATGCACCCTCTGCAAAGGCCCTTCCTTCCCATCCTATCTCTTGCATTTCACATAATGCCCTCAGACTACTTTTTTTTTTTCTCTTTCTCTCTTCTTTTTTTTTGGCTGTTTAGTATTATCAATTCTTAATTTATACATTCCATAAGGTCCCATGCACCCTCTGCAAAGGACCTTCCTTCCCATCCTATTTCTTGCATTTCAAATAATGCCCTCAGACTACTTTTTTTTTTCTCTTTCTCTCTTCTTTTTTTTTGGCTGTTTAGTATTATCAATTCTTAATTTATACATTCCATAAGGTCCCATGCACCCTCTGCAAAGGACCTTCCTTCCCATCCTATTTCTTGCATTCCAAATAATGCCCTCAGACTACTTTTTTTTTCTCTTTCTCTCTTCTTTTTTTTTGGCTGTTTAGTATTATCAATTCTTAATTTATACATTCCATAAGGTCCCATGCACCCTCTGCAAAATCCCTTCCTTCCCATCCTATCTCTTGCATTTCAAATAATGCCCTCAGACTACTTTTTTTTTCTCTTTCTCTCTTCTTTTTTTTTTGGCTGTTTAGTATTATCAATTCTTAATTTATACATTCCATAAGGTCCCATGCACCCTCTGCAAAGGCCCTTCCTTCCCATCCTATCTCTTGCATTTCACATAATGCCCTCAGACTACTTTTTTTTTCTCTTTCTCTCTTCTTTTTTTTTGGCTGTTTAGTATTATCAATTCTTAATTTATACATTCCATAAGGTCCCATGCACCTTCTGCAAAGGCCCTTCCTTCCCATCCTATCTCTTGCATTTCACATAATGCCCTCAGACTACTTTTTTTTTCTCTTTCTCTCTTCTTTTTATACATTCCATAAGGTCCCATGCACCCTCTGCAAAGGCCCTTCCTTCTCATCCTCTCTCTTGCATTTCACATAACGCCCTCAGACTACTTTTTTTTTCTCTTTCTCTCTTCTTTTTTTTTTTTTGGCTGTTTAGTATTATCAATTCTTAATTTATACATTTCATAAGGTCCCATGCACCCTCTGCAAAGGCCCTTCCTTCCCATCCTATCTCTTGCATTTCACATAGTGCCCTCAGACTATTTTTTTTTCTCTTTCTCTCTTCTTTTTTTTTGGCTGTTTAGTATTATCAATTCTTAATTTATACATTCCATAAGGTCCCATGCACCTTCTGCAAAGGCCCTTCCTTCCCATCCTATCTCTTGCATTTAAAATAATGCCCTCAGACTACTTTATTTTTCTCTTTCTCTCTTCTTTTTCTTTTTGGCTGTTTAGTATTATCAATTCTTAATTTATACCTTCCTTAAGGTCCCATGCACCTTCTGCAAAGGCCCTTCCTTCCCATCCTATCTCTTGCATTTAAAATAATGCCCTCAGACTACTTTATTTTTCTCTTTCTCTCTTCTTTTTTTTTTGGCTGTTTAGTATTATCAATTCTTAATTTATACCTTCCATAAGGTCCCATGCACCTTCTGCAAAGGCCCTTCCTTCCCATCCTATCTCTTGCATTTAAAATAATGCCCTCAGACTACTTTATTTTTCTCTTTCTCTATTCTTTTTTTTTTTTTGGCTGTTTAGTATTATCAATTCTTAATTTATACCTTCCATAAGGTCCCATGCACCTTCTGCAAAGGCCCTTCCTTCCCATCCTATCTCTTGCATTTCAAATAATGCCCTCAGACTACTTTTTTTTTCTCTTTCTCTCTTCTTTTTTTTTTGCTGTTTAGTATTATCAATTCTTAATTTATACATTCCATAAGGTCCCATGCACCTTGTGCAAAGGCCCTTCCTTCCCATCCTATCTCTTGCATTTCAAATAATGCCATCAGACTACTATTTTTTTTCTCTTTCTCTCTTCTTTTTTTTTTGGCTGTTTAGTATTATCAATTCTTAATTTATACATTCCATAAGGTCCCATGCACCTTCTGCAAAGGCCCTTCCTTCCCATCCTATCTCTTGCATTTCAAATAATGCCCTCAGACTACTTTTTTTTTCTCTTTCTCTCTTCTTTTTTTTGGCTGTTTAGTATTATCAATTCTTAATTTATACATTCCATAAGGTCCCATGCACCTTCTGCAAAGGCCCTTCCTTCCCATCCTATCTCTTGCATTTAAAATAATGCCCTCAGACTACTTTATTTTTCTCTTTCTCTCTTGTTTTTTTTTTTTGGCTGTTTAGTATTATCAATTCTTAATTTATACCTTCCATAAGGTCCCATGCACCTTCTGCAAAGGCCCTTCCTTCCCATCCTATCTCTTGCATTTCAAATAATGCCCTCAGACTACTTTTTTTTTCTCTTTCTCTCTTCTTTTTTTTGGCTGTTTAGTATTATCAATTCTTAATTTATACATTCCATAAGGTCCCATGCACCCTCTGCAAAGGCCCTTCCTTCCCATCCTATCTCTTGCATTTCAAATAATGCCCTCAGCCTACTTTTTTTTTCTTTCTCTCTTCTTTTTTTTTTGGCTGTTTAGTATTATCAATTCTTAATTTATACATTTCATAAGGTCCCATGCACCTTCTGCAAAGGCCCTTCCTTCCCATCCTATCTCTTGCATTTCAAATAATGCCCTCAGACTACTTTTTTTTTTCTCTTTCTCTCTTCTTTTTTTTTTTGGCTGTTTGGTATTATCAATTCTTAATTTATACATTCCATAAGGTCCCATGCACCCTCTGCAAAGGCCCTTCCTTCCCATCCTATCTCTTGCATTTCACATAATGCCCTCAGACTACTTTTTTTTTTCTCTTTCTCTCTTCTTTTTTTTTTTTTGCTGTTTAGTATTATCAATTCTTAATTTATACATTCCATAAGGTCCCATGCACCCTCTGCAAAGGCCCTTCCTTCTCATCCTCTCTCTTGCATTTCACATAACGCCCTCAGACTACTTTTTTTTTCTCTTTCTCTCTTCTTTTTTTTTGGCTGTTTAGTATTATCAATTCTAAATTTATACATTCCATAAGGTCCCATGCACCCTCTGCAAAGGCCCTTCCTTCCCATCCTATCTCTTGCATTTCACATAATGCCCTCAGACTACTTTTTTTTTCTCTTTCTGTCTTCTTTTTTTTTTTTGGCTGTTTAGTATTATCAATTCTAAATTTATACATTCCATAAGGTCCCATGCACCCTCTGCAAAGGCCCTTCCTTCCCATCCTATCTCTTGCATTTCACATAATGCCCTCAGACTACTTTTTTTTTCTCTTTCTGTCTTCTTTTTTTTTTTTGGCTGTTTAGTATTATCAATTCTTAATTTATACATTCCATAAGGTCCCATGCACCCTCTGCAAAGGCCCTTCCTTCCCATCCTATCTCTTGCATTTCAAATAATGCCCTCAGACTACTTTTTTTTTCTCTTTCACTCTTCTTTTTTTTTTGGCTGTTTAGTATTATCAATTCTTAATTTATACATTCCATAAGGTCCCATGCACCCTCTGCAAAGGCCCTTCCTTCTCATCCTCTCTCTTGCATTTCACATAACGCCCTCAGACTACTTTTTTTTTCTCTTTCTCTCTTCTTTTTTTTTTGGCTGTTTAGTATTATCAATTCTAAATTTATACATTCCATAAGGTCCCATGCACCCTCTGCAAAGGCCCTTCCTTCCCATCCTATCTCTTGCATTTCACATAATGCCCTCAGACGACTTTTTTTTTTCTCTTTCTCTCTTCTTTTTTTTTTTTTTGGCTGTTTAGTATTATCAATTCTTAATTTATACATTCCATAAGGTCCCATGCACCCTCTGCAAAATCCCTTCCTTCCCATCCTATCTCTTGCATTTCAAATAATGCCCTCAGACTACTTTTTTTTTCCCTTTCTCTCTTCTTTTTTTTTGGCTGTTTAGTATTATCAATTCTTAATTTATACATTCCATAAGGTCCCATGCACCCTCTGCAAAGGCCCTTCCTTCCCATCCTATCTCTTGCATTTCACATAATGCCCTCAAACTACTTTTTTTTTTCTCTTTCTGTCTTCTTTTTTTTTTGGCTGTTTAGTATTATCAATTCTTAATTTATACATTCCATAAGGTCCCATGCACCTTCTGCAAAGGCCCTTCCTTCCCATCCTATCTCTTGCATTTAAAATAATGCCCTCAGACTACTTTATTTTTCTCTTTCTCTCTTCTTTTTTTTTTGGCTGTTTAGTATTATCAATTCTTAATTTATACCTTCCATAAGGTCCCATGCACCTTCTGCAAAGGCCTTTCCTTCCCTTCCTATCTCTTGCATTTCAAATAATGCCCTCAGACTACTTTTTTTTTCTCTTTCTCTCTTCTTTTTTTTTTGGCTGTTTAGTATTATCAATTCTTAATTTATACATTCCATAAGGTCCCATGCACCTTGTGCAAAGGCCCTTCCTTCCCATCCTATCTCTTGCATTTCAAATAATGCCCTCAGACTACTTTTTTTTTCTCTTTCTCTCTTCTTTTTTTTTGGCTGTTTAGTATTATCAATTCTTAATTTATACATTCCATAAGGTCCCATGCACCTTCTGCAAAGGCCCTTCCTTCCCATCCTATCTCTTGCATTTCAAATAATGCCCTCAGACTACTTTTTTTTTTCTCTTTCTCTCTTCTTTTTTTTTTGGCTGTTTAGTATTATCAATTCTTAATTTATACATTCCATAAGGTCCCATGCACCTTCTGCAAAGGCCCTTCCTTCCCATCCTATTTCTTGCATTTGAAATAATGCCCTCAGACTACTTTATTTTTCTCTTTCTCTCTTCTTTTTTTTTTGGCTGTTTAGTATTATCAATTCTTAATTTATACCTTCCATAAGGTCCCATGCACCTTCTGCAAAGGCCCTTCCGTCCCATCCTATCTCTTGCATTTCAAATAATGCCCTCAGACTACTTTTTTTTTCTCTTTCTCTCTTCTTTTTTTTTTGGCTGTTTAGTATTATCAATTCTTAATTTATACATTCCATAAGGTCCCATGCACCCTCTGCAAAGGCCCTTTCTTCCCATCCTATCTCTTGCATTTCAAATAATGCCCTCAGCCTACTTTTTTTTTTCTTTCTCTCTTCTTTTTTTTTTTTGGCTGTTTAGTATTATCAATTCTTAATTTATACATTTCATAAGGTCCCATGCACCTTCTGCAAAGGCCCTTCCTTCCCATCCTATCTCTTGCATTTCACATAATGCCCTCAGACTACTTTTTTTTTCTCTTTCTCTCTTCTTTTTTTTTTTTGGCTGTTTGGTATTATCAATTCTTAATTTATACATTCCATAAGGTCCCATGCACCTTCTGCAAAGGCCCTTCCGTCCCATCCTATCTCTTGCATTTCAAATAATGCCCTCAGACTACTTTTTTTTTCTCTTTCTCTCTTCTTTTTTTTTTGGCTGTTTAGTATTATCAATTCTTAATTTATACATTCCATAAGGTCCCATGCACCCTCTGCAAAGGCCCTTTCTTCCCATCCTATCTCTTGCATTTCAAATAATGCCCTCAGCCTACTTTTTTTTTCTTTCTCTCTTCTTTTTTTTTTTGGCTGTTTAGTATTATCAATTCTTAATTTATACATTTCATAAGGTCCCATGCACCTTCTGCAAAGGCCCTTCCTTCCCATCCTATCTCTTGCATTTCAAATAATGCCCTCAGACTACTTTTTTTTTTCTCTTTCTCTCTTCTTTTTTTTTTTTGGCTGTTTGGTATTATCAATTCTTAATTTATACATTCCATAAGGTCCCATGCACCCTCTGCAAAGGCCCTTCCTTCCCATCCTATCTCTTGCATTTCACATAATGCCCTCAGACTACTTTTTTTTTTCTCTTTCTCTCTTCTTTTTTTTTTGGCTGTTTAGTATTATCAATTCTTAATTTATACATTCCATAAGGTCCCATGCACCCTCTGCAAAGGACCTTCCTTCCCATCCTATTTCTTGCATTTCAAATAATGCCCTCAGACTACTTTTTTTTTTCTCTTTCTCTCTTCTTTTTTTTTTTGGCTGTTTAGTATTATCAATTCTTAATTTATACATTCCATAAGGTCCCATGCACCCTCTGCAAAGGACCTTCCTTCCCATCCTATTTCTTGCATTTCAAATAATGCCCTCAGACGACTTTTTTTTTTCTCTTTCTCTCTTCTTTTTTTTTTTTTGGCTGTTTAGTATTATCAATTCTTAATTTATACATTCCATAAGGTCCCATGCACCCTCTGCAAAATCCCTTCCTTCCCATCCTATCTCTTGCATTTCAAATAATGCCCTCAGACTACTTTTTTTTTCCCTTTCTCTCTTCTTTTTTTTTGGCTGTTTAGTATTATCAATTCTTAATTTATACATTCCATAAGGTCCCATGCACCCTCTGCAAAGGCCCTTCCTTCCCATCCTATCTCTTGCATTTCACATAATGCCCTCAAACTACTTTTTTTTTTCTCTTTCTGTCTTCTTTTTTTTTGGCTGTTTAGTATTATCAATTCTTAATTTATACATTCCATAAGGTCCCATGCACCTTCTGCAAAGGCCCTTCCTTCCCATCCTATCTCTTGCATTTAAAATAATGCCCTCAGACTACTTTATTTTTCTCTTTCTCTCTTCTTTTTTTTTGGCTGTTTAGTATTATCAATTCTTAATTTATACCTTCCATAAGGTCCCATGCACCTTCTGCAAAGGCCTTTCCTTCCCTTCCTATCTCTTGCATTTCAAATAATGCCCTCAGACTACTTTTTTTTTCTCTTTCTCTCTTCTTTTTTTTTTGGCTGTTTAGTATTATCAATTCTTAATTTATACATTCCATAAGGTCCCATGCACCTTGTGCAAAGGCCCTTCCTTCCCATCCTATCTCTTGCATTTCAAATAATGCCCTCAGACTACTTTTTTTTTCTCTTTCTCTCTTCTTTTTTTTTGGCTGTTTAGTATTATCAATTCTTAATTTATACATTCCATAAGGTCCCATGCACCTTCTGCAAAGGCCCTTCCTTCCCATCCTATCTCTTGCATTTCAAATAATGCCCTCAGACTACTTTTTTTTTTCTCTTTCTCTCTTCTTTTTTTTTTGGCTGTTTAGTATTATCAATTCTTAATTTATACATTCCATAAGGTCCCATGCACCTTCTGCAAAGGCCCTTCCTTCCCATCCTATTTCTTGCATTTGAAATAATGCCCTCAGACTACTTTATTTTTCTCTTTCTCTCTTCTTTTTTTTTTTGGCTGTTTAGTATTATCAATTCTTAATTTATACCTTCCATAAGGTCCCATGCACCTTCTGCAAAGGCCCTTTCTTCCCATCCTATCTCTTGCATTTCAAATAATGCCCTCAGCCTACTTTTTTTTTTCTTTCTCTCTTCTTTTTTTTTTTGGCTGTTTAGTATTATCAATTCTTAATTTATACATTTCATAAGGTCCCATGCACCTTCTGCAAAGGCCCTTCCTTCCCATCCTATCTCTTGCATTTCACATAATGCCCTCAGACTACTTTTTTTTTCTCTTTCTCTCTTCTTTTTTTTTTTTGGCTGTTTGGTATTATCAATTCTTAATTTATACATTCCATAAGGTCCCATGCACCTTCTGCAAAGGCCCTTCCGTCCCATCCTATCTCTTGCATTTCAAATAATGCCCTCAGACTACTTTTTTTTTCTCTTTCTCTCTTCTTTTTTTTTTTTTGGCTGTTTAGTATTATCAATTCTTAATTTATACATTCCATAAGGTCCCATGCACCCTCTGCAAAGGCCCTTTCTTCCCATCCTATCTCTTGCATTTCAAATAATGCCCTCAGCCTTTTTTTTTTCTTTCTCTCTTCTTTTTTTTTTTGGCTGTTTAGTATTATCAATTCTTAATTTATACATTTCATAAGGTCCCATGCACCTTCTGCAAAGGCCCTTCCTTCCCATCCTATCTCTTGCATTTCAAATAATGCCCTCAGACTACTTTTTTTTTTCTCTTTCTCTCTTCTTTTTTTTTTTTTGGCTGTTTGGTATTATCAATTCTTAATTTATACATTCCATAAGGTCCCATGCACCCTCTGCAAAGGCCCTTCCTTCCCATCCTATCTCTTGCATTTCACATAATGCCCTCAGACTACTTTTTTTTTTCTCTTTCTCTCTTCTTTTTTTTTTGGCTGTTTAGTATTATCAATTCTTAATTTATACATTCCATAAGGTCCCATGCACCCTCTGCAAAGGCCCTTCCTTCTCATCCTCTCTCTTGAATTTCACATAACGCCCTCAGACTACTTTTTTTTTCTCTTTCTCTCTTCTTTTTTTTTTTTGGCTGTTTAGTATTATCAATTCTTAATTTATACATTCCATAAGGTCCCATGCACCCTCTGCAAAGGCCCTTCCTTCCCATCCTATCTCTTGCATTTCACATAATGCCCTCAGACTACTTTTTTTTTTCTCTTTCTGTCTTCTTTTTTTTTTTGGCTGTTTAGTATTATCAATTCTTAATTTATACATTCCATAAGGTCCCATGCACCCTCTGCAAAGGCCCTTCCTTCCCATCCTATCTCTTGCATTTCAAATAAAGCCCTCAGACTACTTTTTTTTTCTCTTTCTCTCTTCTTTTTTTTTTGGCTGTTTAGTATTATCAATTCTTAATTTATACATTCCATAAGGTCCCATGCAACTTCTGCAAAGGACCTTCCTTCCCATCCTATTTCTTGCATTTCAAATAATGCCCTCAGACTACTTTTTTTTTCTCTTTCTCTCTTCTTTTTTTTTTTTGGCTGTTTAGTATTATCAATTCTTAATTTATACATTCCATGAGGTCCCATGCACCCTCTGCAAAGGCCCTTCCTTCCCATCCTATCTCTTGCATTTCAAATAATGCCCTCAGACTACTTTTTTTTTCTCTTTCTCTCTTCTTTTTTTTTTGGCTGTTTAGTATTATCAATTCTTAATTTATACATTCCATAAGGTCCCATGCACCCTCTGCAAAGGCCCTTCCTTCCCATCCTATCTCTTGCATTTCACATAATGCCCTCAGACTACTTTTTTTTTCTCTTTCTGTCTTCTTTTTTTTTTGGCTGTTTAGTATTATCAATTCTTAATTTATACATTCCATAAGGTCCCATGCACCCTCTGCAAGGGCCCTTCCTTCCCATCCTATCTCTTGCATTTCACATAATGCCCTCAGACTACTTTTTTTTTTTCTCTTTCTCTCTTCTTTTTTTTTGGCTGTTTAGTATTATCAATTCTTAATTTATACATTCCATAAGGTCCCATGCACGCTCTGCAAAGGCCCTTCCTTCCCATCCTATCTCTTGCATTTCACATAATGCCCTCAGACTACTTTTTTTTTCTCTTTCTCCCTTTTTTTTTGGCTGTTTAGTATTATCAATTCTTAATTTATACATTCCATAAGGTCCCATGCACCCTCTGCAAAGGCCCTTCCTTCCCATCCTATCTCTTGCATTTCACATAATGCCCTCAGACTACTTTTTTTTCTCTTTCTCTCTTCTTTTTTTTTTTTTGGTGTTTAGTATTATCAATTCTTAATTTATACATTCCATAAGGTCCCATGCACCTTCTGCAAAGGCCCTTCCTTCCCATCCTATCTCTTGCATTTCAAATAATGCCCTCAGACTACTTTTTTTTTCTCTTTCTCTATTCTTTTTTTTTTGGCTGTTTAGTATTATCAATTCCTAATTTATACATTCCATAAGGTCCCATGCACCCTCTGCAAAGGCCCTTCCTTCCCATCCTATCTCTTGCATTTGAAATAATGCCCTCCGACTACTTTTTTTTTCTTTCTCTCTTCTTTTTTTTTTTGGCTGTTTAGTATTATCAATTCTTAATTTATACATTCCATAAGGTCCCATGCACCTTCTGCAAAGGCCCTTCCTTCCCATCCTATCTCTTGCATTTCAAATAATGCCCTCAGACTACTTTTTTTTCTCTTTCTCTCTTCTTTTTTTTTTGGCTGTTTAGTATTATCAATTCTTAATTTATACATTCCATAAGGTCCCATGCACCTTCTGCAAAGGCCCTTCCTTCCCATCCTATCACTTGCATTTCAAATAATGCCCTCAGACTGCTTTTTTTTTTCTTTCTCTCTTCTTTTTTTTTGGCTGTTTAGTATTATCAATTCTTAATTTATACATTCCATAAGGTCCCATGCACCTTCTGCAAAGGCCCTTCCTTCCCATCCTATCTCTTGCATTTCAAATAATGCCCTCAGACTACTTTTTTTTTTCCTTCTCTCTTCTTTTTTTTTGGCTGTTTAGTATTATCAATTCTTAATTTATACATTCCATAAGGTCCCATGCACCCTCTGCAAAGGCCCTTCCTTCCCATCCTATCTCTTGCATTTCACATAATGCCCTCAGACTACTTTTTTTTTCTCTTTCTCTCTTCTTTTTTTTTTTGGCTGTTTAGTATTATCAATTCTTAATTTATACATTCCATAAGGTCCCATGCACCTTCTGCAAAGGCCCTTCCTTCCCATCCTATCTCTTACATTTCAAATAATGCCCTCAGACTACTTTTTTTTTCTCTTTCTCTCTTCTTTTTTTTTGGCTGTTTAGTATTATCAATTCTTAATTTATACATTCCATAAGGTCCCATGCACCTTCTGCAAAGGCCCTTCCTTCCCATCCTATTTCTTGCATTTAAAATAATGCCCTCAGACTACTTTATTTTTCTCTTTCTCTCTTCTTTTTTTTTTTGGCTGTTTAGTATTATCAATTCTTAATTTATACATTCCATAAGGTCCCATGCACCCTCTGCAAAGGCCCTTCCTTCCCATCCTATCTCTTGCATTTCACATAATGCCCTCAGACTACTTTTTTTTTCTCTTTCTCTCTTCTTCTTTTTTTTGGCTGTTTAGTATTATCAATTCTTAATTTATACATTCCATAAGGTCCCATGCACCCTCTGCAAAGGCCCTTCCTTCCCATCCTATCTCTTGCATTTCACATAATGCCCTCAGACTACTTTTTTTTTCTCTTTCTGTCTTCTTTTTTTTTTTTGGCTGTTTAGTATTATCAATTCTTAATTTATACATTCCATAAGGTCCCATGCACCCTCTGCAAGGGCCCTTCCTTCCCATCCTATCTCTTGCATTTCACATAATGCCCTCAGACTACTTTTTTTTTTCTCTTTCTCTCTTCTTTTTTTTTGGCTGTTTAGTATTATCAATTCTTAATTTATACATTCCATAAGGTCCCATGCACCCTCTGCAAAGGCCCTTCCTTCCCATCCTATCTCTTGCATTTCACATAATGCCCTCAGACTACTTTTTTTTTCTCTTTCTCTGCTTTTTTTTGGCTGTTTAGTATTATCAATTCTTAATTTATACATTCCATAAGGTCCCATGCACCCTCTGCAAAGGCCCTTCCTTCCCATCCTATCTCTTGCATTTCACATAATGCCCTCAGACTACTTTTTTTTTCTCTTTCTGTCTTCTTTTTTTTTTTGGCTGTTTAGTATTATCAATTCTTAATTTATACATTCCATAAGGTCCCATGCACCCTCTGCAAAGGCCCTTCCTTCCCATCCTATCTCTTGCATTTCACATAATGCCCTCAGACTACTTTTTTTTTCTCTTTCTGTCTTCTTTTTTTTTGGCTGTTTAGTATTATCAAGTCTTAATTTATACATTCCATAAGGTCCCATGCACCTTCTGCAAAGGCCCTTCCTTCCCATCCTATCACTTGCATTTCAAATAATGCCCTCAGACTGCTTTTTTTTCTCTTTCTCTCTTCTTTTTTTTTGGCTGTTTAGTATTATCAATTCTTAATTTATACATTCCATAAGGTCCCATGCACCTTCTGCAAAGGCCCTTCCTTCCCATCCTATCTCTTGCATTTCAAATAATGCCCTCAGACTACTTTTTTTTTCTTTCTCTCTTCTTTTTTTTTTTTGGCTGTTTAGTATTATCAATTCTTAATTTATACATTCCATAAGGTCCCATGCACCCTCTGCAAAGGCCCTTCCTTCCCATCCTATCTCTTGCATTTCACATAATGCCCTCAGACTACTTTTTTTTTCTCTTTCTCTCTTCTTTTTTTTTTGGCTGTTTAGTATTATCAATTCTTAATTTATACATTCCATAAGGTCCCATGCACCTTCTGCAAAGGCCCTTCCTTCCCATCCTATCTCTTACATTTCAAATAATGCCCTCAGACTACTTTTTTTTTCTCTTTCTCTCTTCTTTTTTTTTGGCTGTTTAGTATTATCAATTCTTAATTTATACATTCCATAAGGTCCCATGCACCTTCTGCAAAGGCCCTTCCTTCCCATCCTATTTCTTGCATTTAAAATAATGCCCTCAGACTACTTTATTTTTCTCTTTCTCTCTTCTTTTTTTTTTGGCTGTTTAGTATTATCAATTCTTAATTTATACATTCCATAAGGTCCCATGCACCCTCTGCAAAGGCCCTTCCTTCCCATCCTATCTCTTGCATTTCACATAATGCCCTCAGACTACTTTTTTTTTCTCTTTCTCTCTTCTTCTTTTTTTTTGGCTGTTTAGTATTATCAATTCTTAATTTATACATTCCATAAGGTCCCATGCACCCTCTGCAAAGGCCCTTCCTTCCCATCCTATCTCTTGCATTTCACATAATGCCCTCAGACTACTTTTTTTTTCTCTTTCTGTCTTCTTTTTTTTTTTTGGCTGTTTAGTATTATCAATTCTTAATTTATACATTCCATAAGGTCCCATGCACCCTCTGCAAGGGCCCTTCCTTCCCATCCTATCTCTTGCATTTCACATAATGCCCTCAGACTACTTTTTTTTTTCTCTTTCTCTCTTCTTTTTTTTTGGCTGTTTAGTATTATCAATTCTTAATTTATACATTCCATAAGGTCCCATGCACCCTCTGCAAAGGCCCTTCCTTCCCATCCTATCTCTTGCATTTCACATAATGCCCTCAGACTACTTTTTTTTTCTCTTTCTCTGCTTTTTTTTGGCTGTTTAGTATTATCAATTCTTAATTTATACATTCCATAAGGTCCCATGCACCCTCTGCAAAGGCCCTTCCTTCCCATCCTATCTCTTGCATTTCACATAATGCCCTCAGACTACTTTTTTTTTCTCTTTCTGTCTTCTTTTTTTTTTGGCTGTTTAGTATTATCAATTCTTAATTTATACATTCCATAAGGTCCCATGCACCCTCTGCAAAGGCCCTTCCTTCCCATCCTATCTCTTGCATTTCACATAATGCCCTCAGACTACTTTTTTTTTCTCTTTCTGTCTTCTTTTTTTTTGGCTGTTTAGTATTATCAAGTCTTAATTTATACATTCCATAAGGTCCCATGCACCTTCTGCAAAGGCCCTTCCTTCCCATCCTATCACTTGCATTTCAAATAATGCCCTCAGACTGCTTTTTTTTCTCTTTCTCTCTTCTTTTTTTTTTGGCTGTTTAGTATTATCAATTCTTAATTTATACATTCCATAAGGTCCCATGCACCTTCTGCAAAGGCCCTTCCTTCCCATCCTATCTCTTGCATTTCAAATAATGCCCTCAGACTACTTTTTTTTTCTTTCTCTCTTCTTTTTTTTTTTGGCTGTTTAGTATTATCAATTCTTAATTTATACATTCCATAAGGTCCCATGCACCCTCTGCAAAGGCCCTTCCTTCCCATCCTATCTCTTGCATTTCACATAATGCCCTCAGACTACTTTTTTTTTCTCTTTCTCTCTTCTTTTTTTTTTGGCTGTTTAGTATTATCAATTCTTAATTTATACATTCCATAAGGTCCCATGCACCTTCTGCAAAGGCCCTTCCTTCCCATCCTATCTCTTACATTTCAAATAATGCCCTCAGACTACTTTTTTTTTCTCTTTCTCTCTTCTTTTTTTTTGGCTGTTTAGTATTATCAATTCTTAATTTATACATTCCATAAGGTCCCATGCACCTTCTGCAAAGGCCCTTCCTTCCCATCCTATTTCTTGCATTTAAAATAATGCCCTCAGACTACTTTATTTTTCTCTTTCTCTCTTCTTTTTTTTTTGGCTGTTTAGTATTATCAATTCTTAATTTATACATTCCATAAGGTCCCATGCACCCTCTGCAAAGGCCCTTCCTTCCCATCCTATCTCTTGCATTTCACATAATGCCCTCAGACTACTTTTTTTTTCTCTTTCTCTCTTCTTCTTTTTTTTTGGCTGTTTAGTATTATCAATTCTTAATTTATACATTCCATAAGGTCCCATGCACCCTCTGCAAAGGCCCTTCCTTCCCATCCTATCTCTTGCATTTCACATAATGCCCTCAGACTACTTTTTTTTTCTCTTTCTGTCTTCTTTTTTTTTTTGGCTGTTTAGTATTATCAATTCTTAATTTATACATTCCATAAGGTCCCATGCACCCTCTGCAAGGGCCCTTCCTTCCCATCCTATCTCTTGCATTTCACATAATGCCCTCAGACTACTTTTTTTTTTCTCTTTCTCTCTTCTTTTTTTTGGCTGTTTAGTATTATCAATTCTTAATTTATACATTCCATAAGGTCCCATGCACCCTCTGCAAAGGCCCTTCCTTCCCATCCTATTTCTTGCATTTAAAATAATGCCCTCAGACTACTTTATTTTTCTCTTTCTCTGTTCTTTTTTTTTTGGCTGTTTAGTATTATCAATTCTTAATTTATACATTCCATAAGGTCCCATGCACCTTCTGCAAAGGCCCTTCCTTCCCATCCTATCTCTTGCATTTCAAATAATGACTTCAGACTACTTTTTTTTTCTCTTTCTCTCTTCTTTTTTTTTGGCTGTTTAGTATTATCAATTCTTAATTTATACATTCCATAAGGTCCCATGCACCCTCTGCAAAGGCCCTTCCTTCCCATCCTATCTCTTGCATTTCACATAATGCCCTCAGACTACTTTTTTTTTCTCTTTCTGTCTTCTTTTTTTTTTTTTGGCTGTTTAGTATTATCAATTCTTAATTTACACATTCCATAAGGTCCCATGCACCCTCTGCAAGGGCCCTTCCTTCCCATCCTATCTCTTGCATTTCACATAATGCCCTCAGACTACTTTTTTTTTCTCTTTCTCTCTTCTTTTTTTTTGGCTGTTTAGTATTATCAATTCTTAATTTATACATTCCATAAGGTCCCATGCACCCTCTGCAAGGGCCCTTCCTTCCCATCCTATCTCTTGCATTTCACATAATGCCCTCAGACTACTTTTTTTTTCTCTTTCTCTCTTCTTTTTTTTTTTGGCTGTTTAGTATTATCAATTCTTAATTTATACATTCCATAAGGTCCCATGCACCCTCTGCAAAGGCCCTTCCTTCCCATCCTATCTCTTGCATTTCACATAATGCCCTCAGACTACTTTTTTTTTCTCTTTCTCTCTTCTTTTTTTTTGTGTTTAGTATTATCAATTCTTAATTTATACATTCCATAAGGTCCCATGCACCCTCTGCAAAGGCCCATCCTTCCCATCCTATCTCTTGCATTTGAAATAATGCCCTCAGACTACTTTTTTTTCTCTTTCTCTCTTCTTTTTTTTTTTGGCTGTTTAGTATTATCAATTCTTAATTTATACATTCCATAAGGTCCCATGCACCCTCTGCAAAGGCCCTTCCTTCCCATCCTATCTCTTGCATTTCACATAATGCCCTCAGACTACTTTTTTTTTTCTCTTTCTGTCTTCTTTTTTTTTGGCTGTTTAGTATTATCAATTCTTAATTTATACATTCCATAAGGTCCCATGCACCCTCTGCAAGGGCCCTTCCTTCCCATCCTATCTCTTGCATTTCACATAATGCCCTCAGACTACTTTTTTTTTCTCTTTCTCTCTTCTTTTTTTTTGGCTGTTTAGTATTATCAATTCTTAATTTATACATTCCATAAGGTCCCATGCACCCTCTGCAAAGGCCCTTCCTTCCCATCCTATCTCTTGCATTTCACATAATGCCCTCAGACTACTTTTTTTTTCTCTTTCTCTCTTCTTTTTTTTTGGCTGTTTAGTATTATCAATTCTTAATTTATACATTCCATAAGGTCCCATGCACCCTCTGCAAAGGCCCTTCCTTCCCATCCTATCTCTTGCATTTCACATAATGCCCTCAGACTACTTTTTTTTTCTCTTTCTCTCTTCTTTTTTTTTATGTTTAGTATTATCAATTCTTAATTTATACATTCCATAAGGTCCCATGCACCTTCTGCAAAGGCCCTTCCTTCCCATCCTATCTCTTGCATTTCAAATAATGCCCTCAGACTACTTTTTTTTTTTCTTTCTCTCTTCTTTTTTTTGGGGGGGCTGTTTAGTATTATCAATTCTTAATTTATACATTCCATAAGGTCCCATGCACCCTCTGCAAAGGCCCTTCCTTCCCATCCTATCTCTTGCATTTCAAATAATGCCCTCAGACTACTTTTTTTTCTCTTTCTCTCTTTTTTTTTTTTGGCTGTTTAGTATTATCAATTCTTAATTTATACATTCCATAAGGTCCCATGCACCTTCTGCAAAGGCCCTTCCTTCCCATCCTATCACTTGCATTTCAAATAATGCCCTCAGACTGCTTTTTTTTCTCTTTCTCTCTTCTTTTTTTTTGGCTGTTTAGTATTATCAATTCTTAATTTATACATTCCATAAGGTCCCATGCACCTTCTGCAAAGGCCCTTCCTTCCCATCCTATCTCTTGCATTTCACATAATGCCCTCAGACTACTTTTTTTTTCTCTTTCTGTCTTCTTTTTTTTTTGGCTGTTTAGTATTATCAATTCTTAATTTATACATTCCATAAGGTCCCATGCACCCTCTGCAAAGGCCCTTCCTTCCCATCCTATCTCTTGCATTTCACATAATGCCCTCAGACTACTTTTTTTTTCTCTTTCTGTCTTCTTTTTTTTTGGCTGTTTAGTATTATCAAGTCTTAATTTATACATTCCATAAGGTCCCATGCACCTTCTGCAAAGGCCCTTCCTTCCCATCCTATCACTTGCATTTCAAATAATGCCCTCAGACTGCTTTTTTTTCTCTTTCTCTCTTCTTTTTTTTGGCTGTTTAGTATTATCAATTCTTAATTTATACATTCCATAAGGTCCCATGCACCCTCTGCAAAGGCCCTTCCTTCCCATCCTATTTCTTGCATTTAAAATAATGCCCTCAGACTACTTTATTTTTCTCTTTCTCTGTTCTTTTTTTTTTGGCTGTTTAGTATTATCAATTCTTAATTTATACATTCCATAAGGTCCCATGCACCTTCTGCAAAGGCCCTTCCTTCCCATCCTATCTCTTGCATTTCAAATAATGCCCTCAGACTACTTTTTTTTTTTCTTTCTCTCTTCTTTTTTTTGGGGGGGCTGTTTAGTATTATCAATTCTTAATTTATACATTCCATAAGGTCCCATGCACCCTCTGCAAAGGCCCTTCCTTCCCATCCTATCTCTTGCATTTCAAATAATGCCCTCAGACTACTTTTTTTTCTCTTTCTCTCTTTTTTTTTTTTGGCTGTTTAGTATTATCAATTCTTAATTTATACATTCCATAAGGTCCCATGCACCTTCTGCAAAGGCCCTTCCTTCCCATCCTATCACTTGCATTTCAAATAATGCCCTCAGACTACTTTTTTTTTCTCTTTCTCTGCTTTTTTTGGCTGTTTAGTATTATCAATTCTTAATTTATACATTCCATAAGGTCCCATGCACCCTCTGCAAAGGCCCTTCCTTCCCATCCTATCTCTTGCATTTCACATAATGCCCTCAGACTACTTTTTTTTTCTCTTTCTGTCTTCTTTTTTTTTTGGCTGTTTAGTATTATCAATTCTTAATTTATACATTCCATAAGGTCCCATGCACCCTCTGCAAAGGCCCTTCCTTCCCATCCTATCTCTTGCATTTCACATAATGCCCTCAGACTACTTTTTTTTTCTCTTTCTGTCTTCTTTTTTTTTGGCTGTTTAGTATTATCAAGTCTTAATTTATACATTCCATAAGGTCCCATGCACCTTCTGCAAAGGCCCTTCCTTCCCGTCCTATCACTTGCATTTCAAATAATGCCCTCAGACTGCTTTTTTTTCTCTTTCTCTCTTCTTTTTTTTTGGCTGTTTAGTATTATCAATTCTTAATTTATACATTCCATAAGGTCCCATGCACCTTCTGCAAAGGCCCTTCCTTCCCATCCTATCTCTTGCATTTCAAATAATGCCCTCAGACTACTTTTTTTTTTCTTTCTCTCTTCTTTTTTTTTTTGGCTGTTTAGTATTATCAATTCTTAATTTATACATTCCATAAGGTCCCATGCACCCTCTGCAAAGGCCCTTCCTTCCCATCCTATCTCTTGCATTTCACATAATGCCCTCAGACTACTTTTTTTTTCTCTTTCTCTCTTCTTTTTTTTTTGGCTGTTTAGTATTATCAATTCTTAATTTATACATTCCATAAGGTCCCATGCACCTTCTGCAAAGGCCCTTCCTTCCCATCCTATCTCTTACATTTCAAATAATGCCCTCAGACTACTTTTTTTTTCTCTTTCTCTCTTCTTTTTTTTTGGCTGTTTAGTATTATCAATTCTTAATTTATACATTCCATAAGGTCCCATGCACCTTCTGCAAAGGCCCTTCCTTCCCATCCTATTTCTTGCATTTAAAATAATGCCCTCAGACTACTTTATTTTTCTCTTTCTCTCTTCTTTTTTTTTTGGCTGTTTAGTATTATCAATTCTTAATTTATACATTCCATAAGGTCCCATGCACCCTCTGCAAAGGCCCTTCCTTCCCATCCTATCTCTTGCATTTCACATAATGCCCTCAGACTACTTTTTTTTTCTCTTTCTCTCTTCTTCTTTTTTTTTGGCTGTTTAGTATTATCAATTCTTAATTTATACATTCCATAAGGTCCCATGCACCCTCTGCAAAGGCCCTTCCTTCCCATCCTATCTCTTGCATTTCACATAATGCCCTCAGACTACTTTTTTTTTCTCTTTCTGTCTTCTTTTTTTTTTTGGCTGTTTAGTATTATCAATTCTTAATTTATACATTCCATAAGGTCCCATGCACCCTCTGCAAGGGCCCTTCCTTCCCATCCTATCTCTTGCATTTCACATAATGCCCTCAGACTACTTTTTTTTTTCTCTTTCTCTCTTCTTTTTTTTGGCTGTTTAGTATTATCAATTCTTAATTTATACATTCCATAAGGTCCCATGCACCCTCTGCAAAGGCCCTTCCTTCCCATCCTATTTCTTGCATTTAAAATAATGCCCTCAGACTACTTTATTTTTCTCTTTCTCTGTTCTTTTTTTTTTGGCTGTTTAGTATTATCAATTCTTAATTTATACATTCCATAAGGTCCCATGCACCTTCTGCAAAGGCCCTTCCTTCCCATCCTATCTCTTGCATTTCAAATAATGACTTCAGACTACTTTTTTTTTCTCTTTCTCTCTTCTTTTTTTTGGCTGTTTAGTATTATCAATTCTTAATTTATACATTCCATAAGGTCCCATGCACCCTCTGCAAAGGCCCTTCCTTCCCATCCTATCTCTTGCATTTCACATAATGCCCTCAGACTACTTTTTTTTTCTCTTTCTGTCTTCTTTTTTTTTTTTTTGGCTGTTTAGTATTATCAATTCTTAATTTACACATTCCATAAGGTCCCATGCACCCTCTGCAAGGGCCCTTCCTTCCCATCCTATCTCTTGCATTTCACATAATGCCCTCAGACTACTTTTTTTTTCTCTTTCTCTCTTCTTTTTTTTTGGCTGTTTAGTATTATCAATTCTTAATTTATACATTCCATAAGGTCCCATGCACCCTCTGCAAGGGCCCTTCCTTCCCATCCTATCTCTTGCATTTCACATAATGCCCTCAGACTACTTTTTTTTTCTCTTTCTCTCTTCTTTTTTTTTTTGGCTGTTTAGTATTATCAATTCTTAATTTATACATTCCATAAGGTCCCATGCACCCTCTGCAAAGGCCCTTCCTTCCCATCCTATCTCTTGCATTTCACATAATGCCCTCAGACTACTTTTTTTTTCTCTTTCTCTCTTCTTTTTTTTTGTGTTTAGTATTATCAATTCTTAATTTATACATTCCATAAGGTCCCATGCACCCTCTGCAAAGGCCCTTCCTTCCCATCCTATCTCTTGCATTTGAAATAATGCCCTCAGACTACTTTTTTTTCTCTTTCTCTCTTCTTTTTTTTTTTGGCTGTTTAGTATTATCAATTCTTAATTTATACATTCCATAAGGTCCCATGCACCCTCTGCAAAGGCCCTTCCTTCCCATCCTATCTCTTGCATTTCACATAATGCCCTCAGACTACTTTTTTTTTTCTCTTTCTGTCTTCTTTTTTTTTGGCTGTTTAGTATTATCAATTCTTAATTTATACATTCCATAAGGTCCCATGCACCCTCTGCAAGGGCCCTTCCTTCCCATCCTATCTCTTGCATTTCACATAATGCCCTCAGACTACTTTTTTTTTCTCTTTCTCTCTTCTTTTTTTTTGGCTGTTTAGTATTATCAATTCTTAATTTATACATTCCATAAGGTCCCATGCACCCTCTGCAAAGGCCCTTCCTTCCCATCCTATCTCTTGCATTTCACATAATGCCCTCAGACTACTTTTTTTTTCTCTTTCTCTCTTCTTTTTTTTTGGCTGTTTAGTATTATCAATTCTTAATTTATACATTCCATAAGGTCCCATGCACCCTCTGCAAAGGCCCTTCCTTCCCATCCTATCTCTTGCATTTCACATAATGCCCTCAGACTACTTTTTTTTTCTCTTTCTCTCTTCTTTTTTTTTATGTTTAGTATTATCAATTCTTAATTTATACATTCCATAAGGTCCCATGCACCTTCTGCAAAGGCCCTTCCTTCCCATCCTATCTCTTGCATTTCAAATAATGCCCTCAGACTACTTTTTTTTTTTCTTTCTCTCTTCTTTTTTTTGGGGGGGCTGTTTAGTATTATCAATTCTTAATTTATACATTCCATAAGGTCCCATGCACCCTCTGCAAAGGCCCTTCCTTCCCATCCTATCTCTTGCATTTCAAATAATGCCCTCAGACTACTTTTTTTTCTCTTTCTCTCTTTTTTTTTTTTGGCTGTTTAGTATTATCAATTCTTAATTTATACATTCCATAAGGTCCCATGCACCTTCTGCAAAGGCCCTTCCTTCCCATCCTATCTCTTGCATTTCAAATAATGCCCTCAGACTACTTTTTTTTTCTCTTTCTCTCTTCTTTTTTTTTTGGGTGTTTGGTATTATCAATTCTTAATTTATACATTCCATAAGGTCCCATGCACCCTCTGCAAAGGCCCTTCCTTCCCATCCTATCTCTTGCATTTCACATAATGCCCTCAGACTACTTTTTTTTTCTCTTTCTCTCTTCTTTTTTTTTGGCTGTTTAGTATTATCAATTCTTAATTTATACATCCCATAAGGTCCCATGCACCCTCTGCAAAGGCCCTTCCTTCCCATCCTATCTCTTGCATTTAACATAATGCCCTCAGACTACTTTTTTTTTCTCTTTCTCTCTTCTTTTTTTTTGGCTGTTTAGTATTATCAATTCTTAATTTATACATTCCATAAGGTCCCATGCACCCTCTGCAAAGGCCCTTCCTTCCCATCCTATCTCTTGCATTTCACATAATGCCCTCAGACTACTTTTTTTTTTCTCTTTCTCTCTTCTTTTTTTTGGCTGTTTAGTATTATCATTTCTTAATTTATACATTCCATAAGGTCCCATGCACCCTCTGCAAAGGCCCTTCCTTCCCATCCTATCTCTTGCATTTCACATAATGCCCTCAGACTACTTTTTTTTTCTCTTTCTCTCTTCTTTTTTTTTGGCTGTTTAGTATTATCAATTCTTAATTTATACATTCCATAAGGTCCCATGCACCTTCTGCAAAGGCCCTTCCTTCCCATCCTATTTCTTGCATTTAAAATAATGCCCTCAGACTACTTTATTTTTCTCTTTCTCTCTTCTTTTTTTTTTGGCTGTTTAGTATTATCAATTCTTAATTTATACATTCCATAAGGTCCCATGCACCCTCTGCAAAGGCCCTTCCTTCCCATCCTATCTCTTGCATTTCACATAATGCCCTCAGACTACTTTTTTTTTCTCTTTCTCTCTTCTTCTTTTTTTTTGGCTGTTTAGTATTATCAATTCTTAATTTATACATTCCATAAGGTCCCATGCACCCTCTGCAAAGGCCCTTCCTTCCCATCCTATCTCTTGCATTTCACATAATGCCCTCAGACTACTTTTTTTTTCTCTTTCTGTCTTCTTTTTTTTTTTGGCTGTTTAGTATTATCAATTCTTAATTTATACATTCCATAAGGTCCCATGCACCCTCTGCAAGGGCCCTTCCTTCCCATCCTATCTCTTGCATTTCACATAATGCCCTCAGACTACTTTTTTTTTTCTCTTTCTCTCTTCTTTTTTTTGGCTGTTTAGTATTATCAATTCTTAATTTATACATTCCATAAGGTCCCATGCACCCTCTGCAAAGGCCCTTCCTTCCCATCCTATTTCTTGCATTTAAAATAATGCCCTCAGACTACTTTATTTTTCTCTTTCTCTGTTCTTTTTTTTTTGGCTGTTTAGTATTATCAATTCTTAATTTATACATTCCATAAGGTCCCATGCACCTTCTGCAAAGGCCCTTCCTTCCCATCCTATCTCTTGCATTTCAAATAATGACTTCAGACTACTTTTTTTTTCTCTTTCTCTCTTCTTTTTTTTTGGCTGTTTAGTATTATCAATTCTTAATTTATACATTCCATAAGGTCCCATGCACCCTCTGCAAAGGCCCTTCCTTCCCATCCTATCTCTTGCATTTCACATAATGCCCTCAGACTACTTTTTTTTTCTCTTTCTGTCTTCTTTTTTTTTTTTGGCTGTTTAGTATTATCAATTCTTAATTTACACATTCCATAAGGTCCCATGCACCCTCTGCAAGGGCCCTTCCTTCCCATCCTATCTCTTGCATTTCACATAATGCCCTCAGACTACTTTTTTTTTCTCTTTCTCTCTTCTTTTTTTTTGGCTGTTTAGTATTATCAATTCTTAATTTATACATTCCATAAGGTCCCATGCACCCTCTGCAAGGGCCCTTCCTTCCCATCCTATCTCTTGCATTTCACATAATGCCCTCAGACTACTTTTTTTTTCTCTTTCTCTCTTCTTTTTTTTTTTGGCTGTTTAGTATTATCAATTCTTAATTTATACATTCCATAAGGTCCCATGCACCCTCTGCAAAGGCCCTTCCTTCCCATCCTATCTCTTGCATTTCACATAATGCCCTCAGACTACTTTTTTTTTCTCTTTCTCTCTTCTTTTTTTTTGTGTTTAGTATTATCAATTCTTAATTTATACATTCCATAAGGTCCCATGCACCCTCTGCAAAGGCCCATCCTTCCCATCCTATCTCTTGCATTTGAAATAATGCCCTCAGACTACTTTTTTTTCTCTTTCTCTCTTCTTTTTTTTTTTGGCTGTTTAGTATTATCAATTCTTAATTTATACATTCCATAAGGTCCCATGCACCCTCTGCAAAGGCCCTTCCTTCCCATCCTATCTCTTGCATTTCACATAATGCCCTCAGACTACTTTTTTTTTTCTCTTTCTGTCTTCTTTTTTTTTGGCTGTTTAGTATTATCAATTCTTAATTTATACATTCCATAAGGTCCCATGCACCCTCTGCAAGGGCCCTTCCTTCCCATCCTATCTCTTGCATTTCACATAATGCCCTCAGACTACTTTTTTTTTCTCTTTCTCTCTTCTTTTTTTTTGGCTGTTTAGTATTATCAATTCTTAATTTATACATTCCATAAGGTCCCATGCACCCTCTGCAAAGGCCCTTCCTTCCCATCCTATCTCTTGCATTTCACATAATGCCCTCAGACTACTTTTTTTTTCTCTTTCTCTCTTCTTTTTTTTTGGCTGTTTAGTATTATCAATTCTTAATTTATACATTCCATAAGGTCCCATGCACCCTCTGCAAAGGCCCTTCCTTCCCATCCTATCTCTTGCATTTCACATAATGCCCTCAGACTACTTTTTTTTTCTCTTTCTCTCTTCTTTTTTTTTATGTTTAGTATTATCAATTCTTAATTTATACATTCCATAAGGTCCCATGCACCTTCTGCAAAGGCCCTTCCTTCCCATCCTATCTCTTGCATTTCAAATAATGCCCTCAGACTACTTTTTTTTTTTCTTTCTCTCTTCTTTTTTTTGGGGGGGCTGTTTAGTATTATCAATTCTTAATTTATACATTCCATAAGGTCCCATGCACCCTCTGCAAAGGCCCTTCCTTCCCATCCTATCTCTTGCATTTCAAATAATGCCCTCAGACTACTTTTTTTTCTCTTTCTCTCTTTTTTTTTTTTGGCTGTTTAGTATTATCAATTCTTAATTTATACATTCCATAAGGTCCCATGCACCTTCTGCAAAGGCCCTTCCTTCCCATCCTATCACTTGCATTTCAAATAATGCCCTCAGACTGCTTTTTTTTCTCTTTCTCTCTTCTTTTTTTTTGGCTGTTTAGTATTATCAATTCTTAATTTATACATTCCATAAGGTCCCATGCACCTTCTGCAAAGGCCCTTCCTTCCCATCCTATCTCTTGCATTTCACATAATGCCCTCAGACTACTTTTTTTTTCTCTTTCTGTCTTCTTTTTTTTTTGGCTGTTTAGTATTATCAATTCTTAATTTATACATTCCATAAGGTCCCATGCACCCTCTGCAAAGGCCCTTCCTTCCCATCCTATCTCTTGCATTTCACATAATGCCCTCAGACTACTTTTTTTTTCTCTTTCTGTCTTCTTTTTTTTTGGCTGTTTAGTATTATCAAGTCTTAATTTATACATTCCATAAGGTCCCATGCACCTTCTGCAAAGGCCCTTCCTTCCCATCCTATCACTTGCATTTCAAATAATGCCCTCAGACTGCTTTTTTTTCTCTTTCTCTCTTCTTTTTTTTGGGGGGCTGTTTAGTATTATCAATTCTTAATTTATACATTCCATAAGGTCCCATGCACCCTCTGCAAAGGCCCTTCCTTCCCATCCTATCTCTTGCATTTCAAATAATGCCCTCAGACTACTTTTTTTTCTCTTTCTCTCTTTTTTTTTTTTGGCTGTTTAGTATTATCAATTCTTAATTTATACATTCCATAAGGTCCCATGCACCTTCTGCAAAGGCCCTTCCTTCCCATCCTATCTCTTGCATTTCAAATAATGCCCTCAGACTACTTTTTTTTTTCTTTCTCTCTTCTTTTTTTTTGGGGGGCTGTTTAGTATTATCAATTCTTAATTTATACATTCCATAAGGTCCCATGCACCCTCTGCAAAGGCCCTTCCTTCCCATCCTATCTCTTGCATTTCAAATAATGCCCTCAGACTACTTTTTTTTCTCTTTCTCTCTTTTTTTTTTTTGGCTGTTTAGTATTATCAATTCTTAATTTATACATTCCATAAGGTCCCATGCACCTTCTGCAAAGGCCCTTCCTTCCCATCCTATCACTTGCATTTCAAATAATGCCCTCAGACTACTTTTTTTTTCTCTTTCTCTGCTTTTTTTTGGCTGTTTAGTATTATCAATTCTTAATTTATACATTCCATAAGGTCCCATGCACCCTCTGCAAAGGCCCTTCCTTCCCATCCTATCTCTTGCATTTCACATAATGCCCTCAGACTACTTTTTTTTTCTCTTTCTGTCTTCTTTTTTTTTGGCTGTTTAGTATTATCAATTCTTAATTTATACATTCCATAAGGTCCCATGCACCCTCTGCAAAGGCCCTTCCTTCCCATCCTATCTCTTGCATTTCACATAATGCCCTCAGACTACTTTTTTTTTCTCTTTCTGTCTTCTTTTTTTTTGGCTGTTTAGTATTATCAAGTCTTAATTTATACATTCCATAAGGTCCCATGCACCTTCTGCAAAGGCCCTTCCTTCCCATCCTATCACTTGCATTTCAAATAATGCCCTCAGACTGCTTTTTTTTCTCTTTCTCTCTTCTTTTTTTTTGGCTGTTTAGTATTATCAATTCTTAATTTATACATTCCATAAGGTCCCATGCACCTTCTGCAAAGGCCCTTCCTTCCCATCCTATCTCTTGCATTTCAAATAATGCCCTCAGACTACTTTTTTTTTTCTTTCTCTCTTCTTTTTTTTTTTGGCTGTTTAGTATTATCAATTCTTAATTTATACATTCCATAAGGTCCCATGCACCCTCTGCAAAGGCCCTTCCTTCCCATCCTATCTCTTGCATTTCACATAATGCCCTCAGACTACTTTTTTTTTCTCTTTCTCTCTTCTTTTTTTTTTGGCTGTTTAGTATTATCAATTCTTAATTTATACATTCCATAAGGTCCCATGCACCTTCTGCAAAGGCCCTTCCTTCCCATCCTATCTCTTACATTTCAAATAATGCCCTCAGACTACTTTTTTTTTCTCTTTCTCTCTTCTTTTTTTTTGGCTGTTTAGTATTATCAATTCTTAATTTATACATTCCATAAGGTCCCATGCACCTTCTGCAAAGGCCCTTCCTTCCCATCCTATTTCTTGCATTTAAAATAATGCCCTCAGACTACTTTATTTTTCTCTTTCTCTCTTCTTTTTTTTTTGGCTGTTTAGTATTATCAATTCTTAATTTATACATTCCATAAGGTCCCATGCACCCTCTGCAAAGGCCCTTCCTTCCCATCCTATCTCTTGCATTTCACATAATGCCCTCAGACTACTTTTTTTTTCTCTTTCTCTCTTCTTCTTTTTTTTTGGCTGTTTAGTATTATCAATTCTTAATTTATACATTCCATAAGGTCCCATGCACCCTCTGCAAAGGCCCTTCCTTCCCATCCTATCTCTTGCATTTCACATAATGCCCTCAGACTACTTTTTTTTTCTCTTTCTGTCTTCTTTTTTTTTTTGGCTGTTTAGTATTATCAATTCTTAATTTATACATTCCATAAGGTCCCATGCACCCTCTGCAAGGGCCCTTCCTTCCCATCCTATCTCTTGCATTTCACATAATGCCCTCAGACTACTTTTTTTTTTCTCTTTCTCTCTTCTTTTTTTTGGCTGTTTAGTATTATCAATTCTTAATTTATACATTCCATAAGGTCCCATGCACCCTCTGCAAAGGCCCTTCCTTCCCATCCTATTTCTTGCATTTAAAATAATGCCCTCAGACTACTTTATTTTTCTCTTTCTCTGTTCTTTTTTTTTTGGCTGTTTAGTATTATCAATTCTTAATTTATACATTCCATAAGGTCCCATGCACCTTCTGCAAAGGCCCTTCCTTCCCATCCTATCTCTTGCATTTCAAATAATGACTTCAGACTACTTTTTTTTTCTCTTTCTCTCTTCTTTTTTTTGGCTGTTTAGTATTATCAATTCTTAATTTATACATTCCATAAGGTCCCATGCACCCTCTGCAAAGGCCCTTCCTTCCCATCCTATCTCTTGCATTTCACATAATGCCCTCAGACTACTTTTTTTTTCTCTTTCTGTCTTCTTTTTTTTTTTTGGCTGTTTAGTATTATCAATTCTTAATTTACACATTCCATAAGGTCCCATGCACCCTCTGCAAGGGCCCTTCCTTCCCATCCTATCTCTTGCATTTCACATAATGCCCTCAGACTACTTTTTTTTTCTCTTTCTCTCTTCTTTTTTTTTGGCTGTTTAGTATTATCAATTCTTAATTTATACATTCCATAAGGTCCCATGCACCCTCTGCAAGGGCCCTTCCTTCCCATCCTATCTCTTGCATTTCACATAATGCCCTCAGACTACTTTTTTTTTCTCTTTCTCTCTTCTTTTTTTTTTTTGGCTGTTTAGTATTATCAATTCTTAATTTATACATTCCATAAGGTCCCATGCACCCTCTGCAAAGGCCCTTCCTTCCCATCCTATCTCTTGCATTTCACATAATGCCCTCAGACTACTTTTTTTTTCTCTTTCTCTCTTCTTTTTTTTTTGTGTTTAGTATTATCAATTCTTAATTTATACATTCCATAAGGTCCCATGCACCCTCTGCAAAGGCCCTTCCTTCCCATCCTATCTCTTGCATTTGAAATAATGCCCTCAGACTACTTTTTTTTCTCTTTCTCTCTTCTTTTTTTTTTTGGCTGTTTAGTATTATCAATTCTTAATTTATACATTCCATAAGGTCCCATGCACCCTCTGCAAAGGCCCTTCCTTCCCATCCTATCTCTTGCATTTCACATAATGCCCTCAGACTACTTTTTTTTTTCTCTTTCTGTCTTCTTTTTTTTTGGCTGTTTAGTATTATCAATTCTTAATTTATACATTCCATAAGGTCCCATGCACCCTCTGCAAGGGCCCTTCCTTCCCATCCTATCTCTTGCATTTCACATAATGCCCTCAGACTACTTTTTTTTTCTCTTTCTCTCTTCTTTTTTTTTGGCTGTTTAGTATTATCAATTCTTAATTTATACATTCCATAAGGTCCCATGCACCCTCTGCAAAGGCCCTTCCTTCCCATCCTATCTCTTGCATTTCACATAATGCCCTCAGACTACTTTTTTTTTCTCTTTCTCTCTTCTTTTTTTTTGGCTGTTTAGTATTATCAATTCTTAATTTATACATTCCATAAGGTCCCATGTACCCTCTGCAAAGGCCCTTCCTTCCCATCCTATCTCTTGCATTTCACATAATGCCCTCAGACTACTTTTTTTTCTCTTTCTCTCTTCTTTTTTTTTATGTTTAGTATTATCAATTCTTAATTTATACATTCCATAAGGTCCCATGCACCTTCTGCAAAGGCCCTTCCTTCCCATCCTATCTCTTGCATTTCAAATAATGCCCTCAGACTACTTTTTTTTTTCTTTCTCTCTTCTTTTTTTTGGGGGGCTGTTTAGTATTATCAATTCTTAATTTATACATTCCATAAGGTCCCATGCACCCTCTGCAAAGGCCCTTCCTTCCCATCCTATCTCTTGCATTTCAAATAATGCCCTCAGACTACTTTTTTTTCTCTTTCTCTCTTTTTTTTTTTTGGCTGTTTAGTATTATCAATTCTTAATTTATACATTCCATAAGGTCCCATGCACCTTCTGCAAAGGCCCTTCCTTCCCATCCTATCTCTTGCATTTCAAATAATGCCCTCAGACTACTTTTTTTTTCTCTTTCTCTCTTCTTTTTTTTTTGGGTGTTTGGTATTATCAATTCTTAATTTATACATTCCATAAGGTCCCATGCACCCTCTGCAAAGGCCCTTCCTTCCCATCCTATCTCTTGCATTTCACATAATGCCCTCAGACTACTTTTTTTTTCTCTTTCTCTCTTCTTTTTTTTTGGCTGTTTAGTATTATCAATTCTTAATTTATACATCCCATAAGGTCCCATGCACCCTCTGCAAAGGCCCTTCCTTCCCATCCTATCTCTTGCATTTAACATAATGCCCTCAGACTACTTTTTTTTTCTCTTTCTCTCTTCTTTTTTTTTGGCTGTTTAGTATTATCAATTCTTAATTTATACATTCCATAAGGTCCCATGCACCCTCTGCAAAGGCCCTTCCTTCCCATCCTATCTCTTGCATTTCACATAATGCCCTCAGACTACTTTTTTTTTTCTCTTTCTCTCTTCTTTTTTTTGGCTGTTTAGTATTATCATTTCTTAATTTATACATTCCATAAGGTCCCATGCACCCTCTGCAAAGGCCCTTCCTTCCCATCCTATCTCTTGCATTTCACATAATGCCCTCAGACTACTTTTTTTTTCTCTTTCTCTCTTCTTTTTTTTTGGCTGTTTAGTATTATCAATTCTTAATTTATACATTCCATAAGGTCCCATGTACCCTCTGCAAAGGCCCTTCCTTCCCATCCTATCTCTTGCATTTCACATAATGCCCTCAGACTACTTTTTTTTTCTCTTTCTCTCTTCTTTTTTTTTTGTGTTTAGTATTATCAATTCTTAATTTATACATTCCATAAGGTCCCATGCACCCTCTGCAAAATCCCTTCCTTCCCATCCTATCTCTTGCATTTCAAATAATGCCCTCAGACTACTTTTTTTTTTCTCTTTCTCTCTTCTTTTTTTTTTGGCTGTTTAGTATTATCAATTCTTAATTTATACATTCCATAAGGTCCCATGCACCCTCTGCAAAGGCCCTTCCTTCCCATCCTATCTCTTGCATTTCACATAATGCCCTCAGACTACTTTTTTTTTCTCTTTCTCTCTTCTTTTTTTTGGCTGTTTAGTATTATCAATTCTTAATTTATACATTCCATAAGGTCCCATGCACCTTCTGCAAAGGCCCTTCCTTCCCATCCTATCTCTTGCATTTCACATAATGCCCTCAGACTACTTTTTTTTCTTTTTTTTCTCTCTTCTTTTTATACATTCCATAAGGTCCCATGCACCCTCTGCAAAGGCCCTTCCTTCTCATCCTCTCTCTTGCATTTCACATAACGCCCTCAGACTACTTTTTTTTTCTCTTTCTCTCTTCTTTTTTTTTTGGCTGTTTAGTATTATCAATTCTTAATTTATACATTTCATAAGGTCCCATGCACCCTCTGCAAAGGCCCTTCCTTCCCATCCTATCTCTTGCATTTCACATAGTGCCCTCAGACTACTTTTTTTTTTTCTCTTTCTCTCTTCTTTTTTTTTTGGCTGTTTAGTATTATCAATTCTTAATTTATACATTCCATAAGGTCCCATGCACCTTCTGCAAAGGCCCTTCCTTCCCATCCTATCTCTTGCATTTAAAATAATGCCCTCAGACTACTTTATTTTTCTCTTTCTCTCTTCTTTTTTTTTTTGGCTGTTTAGTATTATCAATTCTTAATTTATACCTTCCATAAGGTCCCATGCACCTTCTGCAAAGGCCCTTCCTTCCCATCCTATCTCTTGCATTTAAAATAATGCCCTCAGACTACTTTATTTTTCTCTTTCTCTCTTCTTTTTTTTTTGGCTGTTTAGTATTATCAATTCTTAATTTATACCTTCCATAAGGTCCCATGCACCTTCTGCAAAGGCCCTTCCTTCCCATCCTATCTCTTGCATTTAAAATAATGCCCTCAGACTACTTTATTTTTCTCTTTCTCAATTCTTTTTTTTTTTTGGCTGTTTAGTATTATCAATTCTTAATTTATACCTTCCATAAGGTCCCATGCACCTTCTGCAAAGGCCCTTCCTTCCCATCCTATCTCTTGCATTTCAAATAATGCCCTCAGACTACTTTTTTTTTCTCTTTCTCTCTTCTTTTTTTTTGCTGTTTAGTATTATCAATTCTTAATTTATACATTCCATAAGGTCCCATGCACCTTGTGCAAAGGCCCTTCCTTCCCATCCTATCTCTTGCATTTCAAATAATGCCATCAGACTACTATTTTTTTTCTCTTTCTCTCTTCTTTTTTTTTTGGCTGTTTAGTATTATCAATTCTTAATTTATACATTCCATAAGGTCCCATGCACCTTCTGCAAAGGCCCTTCCTTCCCATCCTATCTCTTGCATTTCAAATAATGCCCTCAGACTACTTTTTTTTTCTCTTTCTCTCTTCTTTTTTTTGGCTGTTTAGTATTATCAATTCCTAATTTATACATTCCATAAGGTCCCATGCACCTTCTGCAAAGGCCCTTCCTTCCCATCCTATCTCTTGCATTTAAAATAATGCCCTCAGACTACTTTATTTTTCTCTTTCTCTCTTCTTTTTTTTTTTTGGCTGTTTAGTATTATCAATTCTTAATTTATACCTTCCATAAGGTCCCATGCACCTTCTGCAAAGGCCCTTCCTTCCCATCCTATCTCTTGCATTTCAAATAATGCCCTCAGACTACTTTTTTTTTCTCTTTCTCTCTTCTTTTTTTTTGGCTGTTTAGTATTATCAATTCTTAATTTATACATTCCATAAGGTCCCATGCACCCTCTGCAAAGGCCCTTCCTTCCCATCCTATCTCTTGCATTTCAAATAATGCCCTCAGCCTACTTTTTTTTTTCTTTCTCTCTTCTTTTTTTTTTTGGCTGTTTAGTATTATCAATTCTTAATTTATACATTTCATAAGGTCCCATGCACCTTCTGCAAAGGCCCTTCCTTCCCATCCTATCTCTTGCATTTCAAATAATGCCCTCAGACTACTTTTTTTTTTCTCTTTCTCTCTTCTTTTTTTTTTTTGGCTGTTTGGTATTATCAATTCTTAATTTATACATTCCATAAGGTCCCATGCACCCTCTGCAAAGGCCCTTCCTTCCCATCCTATCTCTTGCATTTCACATAATGCCCTCAGACTACTTTTTTTTTTCTCTTTCTCTCTTCTTTTTTTTTTTGGCTGTTTAGTATTATCAATTCTTAATTTATACATTCCATAAGGTCCCATGCACCCTCTGCAAAGGCCCTTCCTTCTCATCCTCTCTCTTGCATTTCACATAACGCCCTCAGACTACTTTTTTTTTCTCTTTCTCTCTTCTTTTTTTTTTGGCTGTTTAGTATTATCAATTCTAAATTTATACATTCCATAAGGTCCCATGCACCCTCTGCAAAGGCCCTTCCTTCCCATCCTATCTCTTGCATTTCACATAATGCCCTCAGACTACTTTTTTTTTCTCTTTCTGTCTTCTTTTTTTTTTTGGCTGTTTAGTATTATCAATTCTTAATTTATACATTCCATAAGGTCCCATGCACCCTCTGCAAAGGCCCTTCCTTCCCATCCTATCTCTTGCATTTCAAATAATGCCCTCAGACTACTTTTTTTTTCTCTTTCTCTCTTCTTTTTTTTTTGGCTGTTTAGTATTATCAATTCTTAATTTATACATTCCATAAGGTCCCATGCACCCTCTGCAAAGGACCTTCCTTCCCATCCTATTTCTTGCATTTCAAATAATGCCCTCAGACTACTTTTTTTTTTCTCTTTCTCTCTTCTTTTTTTTTTGGCTGTTTAGTATTATCAATTCTTAATTTATACATTCCATAAGGTCCCATGCACCCTCTGCAAAGGACCTTCCTTCCCATCCTATTTCTTGCATTTCAAATAATGCCCTCAGACGACTTTTTTTTTTCTCTTTCTCTCTTCTTTTTTTTTTTTGGCTGTTTAGTATTATCAATTCTTAATTTATACATTCCATAAGGTCCCATGCACCCTCTGCAAAATCCCTTCCTTCCCATCCTATCTCTTGCATTTCAAATAATGCCCTCAGACTACTTTTTTTTTCCCTTTCTCTCTTCTTTTTTTTTTGGCTGTTTAGTATTATCAATTCTTAATTTATACATTCCATAAGGTCCCATGCACCCTCTGCAAAGGCCCTTCCTTCCCATCCTATCTCTTGCATTTCACATAATGCCCTCAGACTACTTTTTTTTTTCTCTTTCTGACTTCTTTTTTTTTTTTGGCTGTTTAGTATTATCAATTCTTAATTTATACATTCCATAAGGTCCCATGCACCTTGTGCAAAGGCCCTTCCTTCCCATCCTATCTCTTGCATTTCAAATAATGCCCTCAGACTACTTTTTTTTTTCTCTTTCTCTCTTCTTTTTTTTTTGGCTGTTTAGTATTATCAATTCTTAATTTATACATTCCATAAGGTCCCATGCACCTTCTGCAAAGGCCCTTCCTTCCCATCCTATCTCTTGCATTTCAAATAATGCCCTCAGACTACTTTTTTTTTTCTCTTTCTCTCTTCTTTTTTTTTGGCTGTTTAGTATTATCAATTCTTAATTTATACATTCCATAAGGTCCCATGCACCTTCTGCAAAGGCCCTTCCTTCCCATCCTATCTCTTGCATTTGAAATAATGCCCTCAGACTACTTTATTTTTCTCTTTCTCTCTTCTTTTTTTTTTTGGCTGTTTAGTATTATCAATTCTTAATTTATACCTTCCATAAGGTCCCATGCACCTTCTGCAAAGGCCCTTCCGTCCCATCCTATCTCTTGCATTTCAAATAATGCCCTCAGACTACTTTTTTTTCTCTTTCTCTCTTCTTTTTTTTTTTGGCTGTTTAGTATTATCAATTCTTAATTTATACATTCCATAAGGTCCCATGCACCCTCTGCAAAGGCCCTTTCTTCCCATCCTATCTCTTGCATTTCAAATAATGCCCTCAGCCTACTTTTTTTTTTCTCTTTCTCTCTTCTTTTTTTTTGGCTGTTTAGTATTATCAATTCTTAATTTATACATTCCATAAGGTCCCATGCACCCTCTGCAAAGGCCCTTCCTTCCCATCCTATCTCTTGCATTTCACATAATGCCCTCAGACTACTTTTTTTTTTCTCTTTCTCTCTTCTTTTTTTTTTTTTGGCTGTTTAGTATTATCAATTCTTAATTTATGCATTCCATAAGGTCCCATGCACCCTCTGCAAAGGCCCTTCCTTCTCATCCTCTCTCTTGCATTTCACATAACGCCCTCAGACTACTTTTTTTTTCTCTTTCTCTCTTCTTTTTTTTTTGGCTGTTTAGTATTATCAATTCTTAATTTATACATTCCATAAGGTCCCATGCACCCTCTGCAAAGGCCCTTCCTTCCCATCTTATCTCTTGCATTTCACATAATGCCCTCAGACTACTTTTTTTTTCTCTTTCTCTCTTCTTTTTTTTTTTTTGGCTGTTTAGTATTATCAATTCTTAATTTATACATTCCATAAGGTCCCATGCACCTTCTGCAAAGGCCCTTCCTTCCCATCCTATCTCTTGCATTTCAAATAATGCCCTCAGACTACTTTTTTTTTCTCTTTCTCTCTTCTTTTTTTTTTGGCTGTTTAGTATTATCAATTCTTAATTTATACATTCCATAAGGTCCCATGCACCCTCTGCAAAGGCCCTTCCTTCCCATCCTATCTCTTGCATTTCACATAATGCCCTCAGACTACTTTATTTTTCTCTTTCTCTCTTCTTTTTTTTTTTGGCTGTTTAGTATTATCAATTCTTAATTTATACCTTCCATAAGGTCCCATGCACCTTCTGCAAAGGCCCTTCCTTCCCATCCTATCTCTTGCATTTAAAATAATGCCCTCAGACTACTTTATTTTTCTCTTTCTCTATTCTTTTTTTTTTTTTTGGCAGTTTAGTATTATCAATTCTTAATTTATACCTTCCATAAGGTCCCATGCACCTTCTGCAAAGGCCCTTCCTTCCCATCCTATCTCTTGCATTTCAAATAATGCCCTCAGACTACTTTTTTTTTCTCTTTCTCTCTTCTTTTTTTTTGCTGTTTAGTATTATCAATTCTTAATTTATACATTCCATAAGGTCCCATGCACCTTGTGCAAAGGCCCTTCCTTCCCATCCTATCTCTTGCATTTCAAATAATGCCATCAGACTACTATTTTTTTTCTCTTTCTCTCTTCTTTTTTTTTTGGCTGTTTAGTATTATCAATTCTTAATTTATACATTCCATAAGGTCCCATGCACCTTCTGCAAAGGCCCTTCCTTCCCATCCTATCTCTTGCATTTCAAATAATGCCCTCAGACTACTTTTTTTTTCTCTTTCTCTCTTCTTTTTTTTGGCTGTTTAGTATTATCAATTCTTAATTTATACATTCCATAAGGTCCCATGCACCTTCTGCAAAGGCCCTTCCTTCCCATCCTATCTCTTGCATTTAAAATAATGCCCTCAGACTACTTTATTTTTCTCTTTCTCTCTTGTTTTTTTTTTTGGCTGTTTAGTATTATCAATTCTTAATTTATACCTTCCATAAGGTCCCATGCACCTTCTGCAAAGGCCCTTCCTTCCCATCCTATCTCTTGCATTTCAAATAATGCCCTCAGACTACTTTTTTTTTCTCTTTCTCTCTTCTTTTTTTTTTGGCTGTTTAGTATTATCAATTCTTAATTTATACATTCCATAAGGTCCCATGCACCCTCTGCAAAGGCCCTTCCTTCCCATCCTATCTCTTGCATTTCAAATAATGCCCTCAGCCTACTTTTTTTTTTCTTTCTCTCTTCTTTTTTTTTTGGCTGTTTAGTATTATCAATTCTTAATTTATACATTTCATAAGGTCCCATGCACCTTCTGCTAAGGCCCTTCCTTCCCATCCTATCTCTTGCATTTCAAATAATGCCCTCAGACTACTTTTTTTTTCTCTTTCTCTCTTCTTTTTTTTTTTGGCTGTTTGGTATTATCAATTCTTAATTTATACATTCCATAAGGTCCCATGCACCCTCTGCAAAGGCCCTTCCTTCCCATCCTATCTCTTGCATTTCACATAATGCCCTCAGACTACTTTTTTTTTCTCTTTCTCTCTTCTTTTTTTTTTTGCTGTTTAGTATTATCAATTCTTAATTTATACATTCCATAAGGTCCCATGCACCCTCTGCAAAGGCCCTTCCTTCTCATCCTCTCTCTTGCATTTCACATAACGCCCTCAGACTACTTTTTTTTTCTCTTTCTCTCTTCTTTTTTTTTTGGCTGTTTAGTATTATCAATTCTAAATTTATACATTCCATAAGGTCCCATGCACCCTCTGCAAAGGCCCTTCCTTCCCATCCTATCTCTTGCATTTCACATAATGCCCTCAGACTACTTTTTTTTTCTCTTTCTGTCTTCTTTTTTTTTTTGGCTGTTTAGTATTATCAATTCTTAATTTATACATTCCATAAGGTCCCATGCACCCTCTGCAAAGGCCCTTCCTTCCCATCCTATCTCTTGCATTTCAAATAATGCCCTCAGACTACTTTTTTTTTCTCTTTCTCTCTTCTTTTTTTTTTTGGCTGTTTAGTATTATCAATTCTTAATTTATACATTCCATAAGGTCCCATGCACCCTCTGCAAAGGACCTTCCTTCCCATCCTATTTCTTGCATTTCAAATAATGCCCTCAGACTACTTTTTTTTTTCTCTTTCTCTCTTCTTTTTTTTTTTTGGCTGTTTAGTATTATCAATTCTTAATTTATACATTCCATAAGGTCCCATGCACCCTCTGCAAAGGACCTTCCTTCCCATCCTATTTCTTGCATTTCAAATAATGCCCTCAGACGACTTTTTTTTTTTCTTTTTCTCTCTTCTTTTTTTTTTTTGGCTGTTTAGTACTATCAATTCTTAATTTATACATTCCATAAGGTCCCATGCACCCTCTGCAAAATCCCTTCCTTCCCATCCTATCTCTTGCATTTCAAATAATGCCCTCAGACTACTTTTTTTTTCCCTTTCTCTCTTCTTTTTTTTTTGGCTGTTTAGTATTATCAATTCTTAATTTATACATTCCATAAGGTCCCATGCACCCTCTGCAAAGGCCCTTCCTTCCCATCCTATCTCTTGCATTTCACATAATGCCCTCAGACTACTTTTTTTTTTCTCTTTCTGTCTTCTTTTTTTTTTGGCTGTTTAGTATTATCAATTCTTAATTTATACATTCCATAAGGTCCCATGCACCTTCTGCAAAGGCCCTTCCTTCCCATCCTATCTCTTGCATTTAAAATAATGCCCTCAGACTACTTTATTTTTCTCTTTCTCTCTTCTTTTTTTTTTTTGGCTTTTTGGTATTATCAATTCTTAATTTATACCTTCCATAAGGTCCCATGCACCTTCTGCAAAGGCCTTTCCTTCCCATCCTATCTCTTGCATTTCAAATAATGCCCTCAGACTACTTTTTTTTTCTCTTTCTCTCTTCTTTTTTTTTTGGCTGTTTGGTATTATCAATTCTTAATTTATACATTCCATAAGGTCCCATGCACCTTGTGCAAAGGCCCTTCCTTCCCATCCTATCTCTTGCATTTCAAATAATGCCCTCAGACTACTTTTTTTTTTCTCTTTCTCTCTTCTTTTTTTTTGGCTGTTTAGTATTATCAATTCTTAATTTATACATTCCATAAGGTCCCATGCACCTTCTGCAAAGGCCCTTCCTTCCCATCCTATCTCTTGCATTTCAAATAATGCCCTCAGACTACTTTTTTTTTCTCTTTCTCTCTTCTTTTTTTTTTGGCTGTTTAGTATTATCAATTCTTAATTTATACATTCCATAAGGTCCCATGCACCTTCTGCAAAGGCCCTTCCTTCCCATCCTATCTCTTGCATTTGAAATAATGCCCTCAGACTACTTTATTTTTCTCTTTCTCTCTTCTTTTTTTTTTGGCTGTTTAGTATTATCAATTCTTAATTTATACCTTCCATAAGGTCCCATGCACCTTCTGCAAAGGCCCTTCCGTCCCATCCTATCTCTTGCATTTCAAATAATGCCCTCAGACTACTTTTTTTTTCTCTTTCTCTCTTCTTTTTTTTTTGGCTGTTTAGTATTATCAATTCTTAATTTATACATTCCATAAGGTCCCATGCACCCTCTGCAAAGGCCCTTTCTTCCCATCCTATCTCTTGCATTTCAAATAATGCCCTCAGCCTACTTTTTTTTTCTCTTTCTCTTTTTTTTTGGCTGTTTAGTATTATCAATTCTTAATTTATACATTCCATAAGGTCCCATGCACCCTCTGCAAAGGCCCTTCCTTCCCATCCTATCTCTTGCATTTCAAATAATGCCCTCAGCCTACTTTTTTTTTCTTTCTCTATTCTTTTTTTTTTTTTTTGGCTGTTTAGTATTATCAATTCTTAATTTATACATTTCATAAGGTCCCATGCACCCTCTGCAAAGGCCCTTCCTTCCCATCCTATCTCTTGCATTTCAAATAATGCCCTCAGACTACTTTTTTTTTCTCTTTCTCTCTTCTTTTTTTTTTTTTGGCTGTTTGGTATTATCAATTCTTAATTTATACATTCCATAAGGTCCCATGCACCCTATGCAAAGGCCCTTCCTTCCCATCCTATCTCTTGCATTTCACATAATGCCCTCAGACTACTTTTTTTTTCTCTTTCTCTCTTCTTTTTTTTTTTGGCTGTTTAGTATTATCAATTCTTAATTTATACATTCCATAAGGTCCCATGCACCCTCTGCAAAGGCCCTTCCTTCCCATCCTATTTCTTGCATTTCAAATAATGCCCTCAGACTACTTTTTTTTTTCTCTTTCTCTCTTCTTTTTTTTTTTTGGCTGTTTAGTATTATCAATTCTTAATTTATACATTCCATAAGGTCCCATGCACCCTCTGCAAAGGACCTTCCTTCCCATCCTATTTCTTGCATTTCAAATAAAGCCCTCAGACGACTTTTTTTTTTCTCTTTCTCTCTTCTTTTTTTTTTGGCTGTTTAGTATTATCAATTCTTAATTTATACATTCCATAAGGTCCCATGCACCCTCTGCAAAGGCCCTTCCTTCCCATCCTATCTCTTGCATTTCAAATAATGCCCTCAGACTACTTTTTTTTTCCCTTTCTCTCTTCTTTTTTTTTTGGCTGTTTAGTATTATCAATTCTTAATTTATACATTCCATAAGGTCCCATGCACCCTCTGCAAAGGACCTTCCTTCCCATCCTATCTCTTGCATTTAAAATAATGCCCTCAGACTACTTTATTTTTCTCTTTCTCTCTTCTTTTTTTTTGGCTGTTTAGTATTATCAATTCTTAATTTATACCTTCCATAAGGTCCCATGCACCTTCTGCAAAGGCCTTTCCTTCCCATCCTATCTCTTGCATTTCAAATAATGCCCTCAGACTACTTTTTTTTTCTCTTTCTCTCTTCTTTTTTTTTGGCTGTTTAGTATTATCAATTCTTAATTTATACATTCCATAAGGTCCCATGCACCTTGTGCAAAGGCCCTTCCTTCCCATCCTAACTCTTGCATTTCAAATAATGCCCTCAGACTACTTTTTTTTTTCTCTTTCTCTCTTCTTTTTTTTTTGGCTGTTTAGTATTATCAATTCTTAATTTATACATTCCATAAGGTCCCATGCACCTTCTGCAAAGGCCCTTCCGTCCCATCCTATTTCTTGCATTTCAAATAATGCCCTCAGACTACTTTTTTTTTTCTCTTTCTCTCTTCTTTTTTTTTTTTTTTGGCTGTTTAGTATTATCAATTCTTAATTTATACATTCCATAAGGTCCCATGCACCCTCTGCAAAGGCCCTTTCTTCCCATCCTATCTCTTGCATTTCAAATAATGCCCTCAGACTACTTTATTTTTCTCTTTCTCTCTTCTTTTTTTTTTTGCTGTTTAGTATTATCAATTCTTAATTTATACCTTCCATAAGGTCCCATGCACCTTCTGCAAAGGCCCTTCTTTCCCATCCTATCTCTTGCATTTCAAATAATGCCCTCAGACTACTTTTTTTTTCTCTTTCTCTTTTTTTTTGGCTGTTTAGTATTATCAATTCTTAATTTATACATTCCATAAGGTCCCATGCACCCTCTGCAAAGGCCCTTCCTTCCCATCCTATCTCTTGCATTTCAAATAATGCCCTCAGCCTACTTTTTTTTTCTTTCTCTCTTCTTTTTTTTTTGGCTGTTTAGTATTATCAATTCTTAATTTATACATTTCATAAGGTCGCATGCACCTTCTGCAAAGGACCTTCCTTCCCATCCTATCTCTTGCATTTCAAATAATGCCCTCAGACTACTTTTTTTTCTCTTTCTCTCTTCTTTTTTTTTTTTGGCTGTTTGGTATTATCAATTCTTAATTTATACATTCCATAAGGTCCCATGCACCCTCTGCAAAGGCCCTTCCTTCCCATCCTATCTCTTGCTTTTCACATAATGCCCTCAGACTACTTTTTTTTTTCTCTTTCTCTCTTCTTTTTTTTTTTGGCTGTTTAGTATTATCAATTCTTAATTTATACATTCCATAAGGTCCCATGCACCCTCTGCAAAGGCCCTTCCTTCTCATCCTCTCTCTTGCATTTCACATAACGCCCTCAGACTACTTTTTTTTTCTCTTTCTCTCTTCTTTTTTTTTTGGCTGTTTAGTATTATCAATTCTTAATTTATACATTCCATAAGGTCCCATGCACCCTCTGCAAAGGCCCTTCCTTCCCATCCTATCTCTTGCATTTCACATAATGCCCTCAGACTACTTTTTTTTTCTCTTTCTGTCTTCTTTTTTTTTTGGCTGTTTAGTATTATCAATTCTTAATTTATACATTCCATAAGGTCCCATGCACCCTCTGCAAAGGCCCTTCCTTCCCATCCTATCTCTTGCATTTCAAATAATGCCCTCAGACTACTTTTTTTTTCTCTTTCTCTCTTCTTTTTTTTTTGGCTGTTTAGTATTATCAATTCTTAATTTATACATTCCATAAGGTCCCATGCACCCTCTGCAAAGGACCTTCCTTCCCATCCTATCTCTTGCATTTCAAATAATGCCCTCAGACTACTTTTTTTTTTCTCTTTCTCTCTTCTTTTTTTTTGGCTGTTTAGTATTATCAATTCTTAATTTATACATTCCATAAGGTCCCATGCACCCTCTGCAAAGGCCCTTCCTTCCCATCCTATCTCTTGCATTTCAAATAATGCCCTCAGACTACTTTTTTTTTATCTTTCTCTCTTCTTTTTTTTTTTGGCTGTTTAGTATTATCAATTCTTAATTTATACATTCCATAAGGTCCCATGCACCCTCTGCAAAGGCCCTTCCTTCCCATCCTATCTCTTGCATTTCACATAATGCCCTCAGACTACTTTTTTTTTCTCTTTCTGTCTTCTTTTTTTTTTTGGCTGCTTAGTATTATGAATTCTTAATTTATACATTCCATAAGGTCCCACGCACCTTCTGCAAAGGCCCTTCCTTCCCATCCTATCTCTTGCATTTAAAATAATGCCCTCAGACTACTTTTTTTTCTCTTTCTCTCTTCTTTTTTTTTTGGCTGTTTAGTATTATCAATTCTTAATTTATACATTCCATAAGGTCCCGTGCACCTTCTGCAAAGGCCCTTCCTTCCCATCCTATCTCTTGCATTTCAAATAATGCCCTCAGACTGCTTTTTTTTCTCTTTCTCTCTTCTTTTTTTTTTGGCTGTTTAGTATTATCAATTCTTAATTTATACATTCCATAAGGTCCCATGCACCTTCTGCAAAGGCCCTTCCTTCCCATCCTATCTCTTGCATTTCAAATAATGCCCTCAGACTACTTTTTTTTTTCTTTCTCTCTTCTTTTTTTTTTGGCTGTTTAGTATTATCAATTCTTAATTTATACATTCCATAAGGTCCCATGCACCCTCTGCAAAGGCCCTTCCTTCCCATCCTATCTCTTGCATTTCACATAATGCCCTCAGACTACTTTTTTTTTTCTCTTTCTCTCTTCTTTTTTTTTTGCTGTTTAGTATTATCAATTCTTAATTTATACATTCCATAAGGTCCCATGCACCTTCTGCAAAGGCCCTTCCTTCCCATCCTATCTCTTGCATTTCAAATAATGCCCTCAGACTACTTTTTTTTTCTCTTTCTCTCTTCTTTTTTTTTGGCTGTTTAGTATTATCAATTCTTAATTTATACATTCCATAAGGTCCCATGCACCTTCTGCAAAGGCCCTTCCTTCCCATCCTATTTCTTGCATTTAAAATAATGCCCTCAGACTACTTTATTTTTCTCTTTCTCTGTTCTTTTTTTTTTGGCTGTTTAGTATTATCAATTCTTAATTTATACCTTCCATAAGGTCCCATGCACCTTCTGCAAAGGCCCTTCCTTCCCATCCTATCTCTTGCATTTCAAATAATGACTTCAGACTACTTTTTTTTTTCTCTTTCTCTCTTCTTTTTTTTTGGCTGTTTAGTATTATCAATTCTTAATTTATACATTCCATAAGGTCCCATGCACCCTCTGCAAAGGCCCTTCCTTCCCATCCTATCTCTTGCATTTCACATAATGCCCTCAGACTACTTTTTTTTTCTCTTTCTGTCTTCTTTTTTTTTTGGCTGTTTAGTATTATCAATTCTTAATTTACACATTCCATAAGGTCCCATGCACCCTCTGCAAGGGCTCTTCCTTCCCATCCTATCTCTTGCATTTCACATAATGCCCTCAGACTACTTTTTTTTTTCTCTTTCTCTCTTCTTTTTTTTTTGGCTGTTTAGTATTATCAATTCTTAATTTATACATTCCATAAGGTCCCATGCACCCTCTGCAAAGGCCCTTCCTTCCCATCCTATCTCTTGCATTTCACATAATGCCCTCAGACTACTTTTTTTTTCTCTTTCTCTCCTTTTTTTTTTGGCTGTTTAGTATTATCAATTCTTAATTTATACATTCCATAAGGTCCCATGCACCCTCTGCAAAGGCCCTTCCTTCCCATCCTATCTCTTGCATTTCACATAATGCCCTCAGACTACTTTTTTTTTCTCTTTCTCTCTTCTTTTTTTTGTGTTTAGTATTATCAATTCTTAATTTATACATTCCATAAGGTCCCATGCACCTGCTGCAAAGGCCCTTCCTTCCCATCCTATCTCTTGCATTTCAAATAATGCCCTCAGACTACTTTTTTTTTTCTCTTTCTCTCTTCTTTTTTTTTATAGCTGTTTAGTATTATCAATTCCTAATTTATACATTCCATAAGGTCCCATGCACCCTCTGCAAAGGCCCTTCCTTCCCATCCTATCTCTTGCATTTGAAATAATGCCCTCAGACTACTTTTTTTTTTCTCTTTCTCTCTTCTTTTTTTTGGCTGTTTAGTATTATCAATTCTTAATTTATACATTCCATAAGGTCCCATGCACCCTCTGCAAAGGCCCTTCCTTCCCATCCTATCTCTTGCATTTCACATAATGCCCTCAGACTACTTTTTTTTTCTCTTTCTGTCTTCTTTTTTTTTTTGGCTGTTTAGTATTATCAATTCTTAATTTATACATTCCATAAGGTCCCATGCACCCTCTGCAAGGGCCCTTCCTTCCCATCCTATCTCTTGCATTTCACATAATGCCCTCAGTCTACTTTTTTTTTTCTCTTTCTCTCTTCTTTTTTTTTTGGCTGTTTAGTATTATCAATTCTTAATTTATACATTCCATAAGGTCCCATGCACCCTCTGCAAAGGCCCTTCCTTCCCATCCTATCTCTTGCATTTCACATAATGCCCTCAGACTACTTTTTTTTTCTCTTTCTCTGCTTTTTTTGGCTGTTTAGTATTATCAATTCTTAATTTATACATTCCATAAGGTCCCATGCACCCTCTGCAAAGGCCCTTCCTTCCCATCCTATCTCTTGCATTTCACATAATGCCCTCAGACTACTTTTTTTTTCTCTTTCTGTCTTCTTTTTTTTTGGCTGTTTAGTATTATCAATTCTTAATTTATACATTCCATAAGGTCCCATGCACCCTCTGCAAAGGCCCTTCCTTCCCATCCTATCTCTTGCATTTCACATAATGCCCTCAGACTACTTTTTTTTTCTCTTTCTGTCTTCTTTTTTTTTGGCTGTTTAGTATTATCAAGTCTTAATTTATACATTCCATAAGGTCCCAGGCACCTTCTGCAAAGGCCCTTTCTTCCCATCCTATCTCTTGCATTTCAAATAATGCCCTCAGACTACTTTTTTTTTCTCTTTCTCTCTTCTTTTTTTTTTTTGGCTGTTTAGTATTATCAATTCTTAATTTATACATTCCATAAGGTCCCATGCACCCTCTGCAAGGGCCCTTCCTTCCCATCCTATCTCTTGCATTTCACATAATGCCCTCAGACTACTTTTTTTTTTCTCTTTCTCTCTTCTTTTTTTTTTTTTGGCTGTTTAGTATTATCAATTCTTAATTTATACATTCCATAAGGTCCCATGCACCCTCTGCAAAGGCCCTTCCTTCCCATCCTATCTCTTGCATTTCACATAATGCCCTCAGACTACTTTTTTTTTCTCTTTCTCTCCTTTTTTTTTGGCTGTTTAGTATTATCAATTCTTAATTTATACATTCCATGAGGTCCCATGCACCCTCTGCAAAGGCCCTTCCTTCCCATCCTATCTCTTGCATTTGAAATAATGCCCTCAGACTACTTTTTTTTCTCTTTCTCTCTTCTTTTTTTTGGCTGTTTAGTATTATCAATTCTTAATTTATACATTCCATAAGGTCCCATGCACCCTCTGCAAAGGCCCTTCCTTCCCATCCTATCTCTTGCATTTCACATAATGCCCTCAGACTACTTTTTTTTTTCTCTTTCTGTCTTCTTTTTTTTTGGCTGTTTAGTATTATCAATTCTTAATTTATACATTCCATAAGGTCCCATGCACCCTCTGCAAGGGCCCTTCCTTCCCATCCTATCTCTTGCATTTCACATATTGCCCTCAGACTACTTTTTTTTTTCTCTTTCTCTCTTCTTTTTTTTTGGCTGTTTAGTATTATCAATTCTTAATTTATACATTCCATAAGGTCCCATGCACCCTCTGCAAAGGCCCTTCCTTCCCATCCTATCTCTTGCATTTCACATAATGCCCTCAGACTACTTTTTTTTTCTCTTTCTCTGCTTTTTTTTGGCTGTTTAGTATTATCAATTCTTAATTTATACATTCCATAAGGTCCCATGCACCCTCTGCAAAGGCTCTTCCTTCCCATCCTATCTCTTGCATTTCACATAATGCCCTCAGACTACTTTTTTTTTCTCTTTCTCTCTTCTTTTTTTTTGTGTTTAGTATTATCAATTCTTAATTTATACATTCCATAAGGTCCCATGCACCTTCTGCAAAGGCCCTTCCTTCCCATCCTATCTCTTGCATTTCAAATAATGCCCTCAGACTACTTTTTTTTTTCTCTTTCTCTCTTCTTTTTTTTTTTGGCTGTTTAGTATTATCAATTCCTAATTTATACATTCCATAAGGTCCCATGCACCCTCTGCAAAGGTCCTTCCTTCCCATCCTATCTCTTGCATTTGAAATAATGCCCTCAGACTACCTTTTTTTTCTTTCTCTCTTCATTTTTTTTTGGCTGTTTAGTATTATCAATTCTTAATTTATACATTCCATAAGGTCCCATGCACCTTCTGCAAAGGCCCTTCCTTCCCATCCTATCTCTTGCATTTCAAATAATGCCCTCAGACTACTTTTTTTTTCTCTTTCTCTCTTCTTTTTTTTTTGGCTGTTTAGTATTATCAATTCTTAATTTATACATTCCATAAGGTCCCATGCACCTTCTGCAAAGGCCCTTCCTTCCCATCCTATCTCTTGCATTTAAAATAATGCCCTCAGACTACTTTATTTTTCTCTTTCTCTCTTCTTTTTTTTTGGCTGTTTAGTATTATCAATTCTTAATTTATACCTTCCATAAGGTCCCATGCACCTTCTGCAAAGGCCCTTCCTTCCCATCCTATCTCTTGCATTTCAAATAATGCCCTCAGACTACTTTTTTTTTCTCTTTCTCTCTTCTTTTTTTTGGCTGTTTAGTATTATCAATTCTTAATTTATACATTCCATAAGGTCCCATGCACCCTCTGCAAAGGCCCTTCCTTCCCATCCTATCTCTTGCATTTCACATAATGCCCTCAGACTACTTTTTTTTTCTCTTTCTGTCTTCTTTTTTTTTTGGCTGTTTAGTATTATCAATTCTTAATTTATACATTCCATAAGGTCCCATGCACCTTCTGCAAAGGCCCTTTCTTCCCATCCTATCTCTTGCATTTCAAATAATGCCCTCAGACTACTTTTTTTTTCTCTTTCTCTCTTCTTTTTTTTTTGGCTGTTTAGTATTATCAATTCTTAATTTATACATTCCATAAGGTCCCATGCACCCTCTGCAAGGGCCCTTCCTTCCCATCCTATCTCTTGCATTTCACATAATGCCCTCAGACTACTTTTTTTTTCTCTTTCTCTCTTCTTTTTTTTTTGGCTGTTTAGTATTATCAATTCTTAATTTATACATTCCATAAGGTCCCATGCACCCTCTGCAAAGGCCCTTCCTTCCCATCCTATCTCTTGCATTTCACATAATGCCCTCAGACTACTTTTTTTTTCTCTTTCTCTCCTTTTTTTTTGGCTGTTTAGTATTATCAATTCTTAATTTATACATTCCATAAGGTCCCATGCACCCTCTGCAAAGGCCCTTCCTTCCCATCCTATCTCTTGCATTTCACATAATGCCCTCAGACTACTTTTTTTTTTCTCTTTCTCTCTTCTTTTTTTTTTGTGTTCAGTATTATCAATTCTTAATTTATACATTCCATAAGGTCCCATGCACCTTCTGCAAAGGCCCTTCCTTCCCATCCTATCTCTTGCATTTCAAATAATGCCCTCAGACTACTTTTTTTTTTCTCTTTCTCTCTTCTTTTTTTTTGGCTGTTTAGTATTATCAATTCCTAATTTATACATTCCATAAGGTCCCATGCACCCTCTGCAAAGGCCCTTCCTTCCCATCCTATCTCTTGCATTTGAAATAATGCCCTCAGACTACTTTTTTTTTTCTCTTTCTCTCTTCTTTTTTTTTGGCTGTTTAGTATTATCAATTCTTAATTTATACATTCCATAAGGTCCCATGCACCCTCTGCAAAGGCCCTTCCTTCCCATCCTATTTCTTGCATTTCACATAATGCCCTCAGACTACTTTTTTTTTCTCTTTCTGTCTTCTTTTTTTTTTGGCTGTTTAGTATTATCAATTCTTAATTTATACATTCCATAAGGTCCCATGCACCCTCTGCAAGGGCCCTTCCTTCCCATCCTATCTCTTGCATTTCACATAATGCCCTCAGACTACTTTTTTTTTTCTCTTTCTCTCTTCTTTTTTTTTGGCTGTTTAGTATTATCAATTCTTAATTTATACATTCCATAAGGTCCCATGCACCCTCTGCAAAGGCCCTTCCTTCCCATCCTATCTCTTGCATTTCACATAATGCCCTCAGACTACTTTTTTTTCCTCTTTCTCTCCTTTTTTTTTTGGCTGTTTAGTATTATCAATTCTTAATTTATACATTCCATAAGGTCCCATGCACCCTCTGCAAAGGCCCTTCCTTCCCATCCTATCTCTTGCATTTCACATAATGCCCTCAGACTACTTTTTTTTTCTCTTTCTCTCTTCTTTTTTTTTGTGTTTAGTATTATCAATTCTTAATTTATACATTCCATAAGGTCCCATGCACCTTCTGCAAAGGCCCTTCCTTCCCATCCTATCTCTTGCATTTCAAATAATGCCCTCAGACTACTTTTTTTTTCTCTTTCTCTCTTCTTTTTTTTTTGGCTGTTTAGTATTATCAATTCCTAATTTATACATTCCATAAGGTCCCATGCACCTTCTGCAAAGGCCCTTCCTTCCCATCCTATCTCTTGCATTTCAAATAATGCCCTCAGACTACTTTTTTTTTCTCTTTCTCTCTTCTTTTTTTTTTTGGCTGTTTAGTATTATCAATTCTTAATTTATACATTCCATAAGGTCCCATGCACCTTCTGCAAAGGCCCTTCCTTCCCATCCTATTTCTTGCATTTAAAATAATGCCCTCAGACTACTTTATTTTTCTCTTTCTCTCTTCTTTTTTTTTTGGCTGTTTAGTATTATCAATTCTTAATTTATACCTTCCATAAGGTCCCATGCACCTTCTGCAAAGGCCCTTCCATCCCATCCTATCTCTTGCATTTCAAATAATGCCCTCAGACTACTTTTTTTTTCTCTTTCTCTCTTCTTTTTTTTTTGGCTGTTTAGTATTATCAATTCCTAATTTATACATTCCATAAGGTCCCATGCACCCTCTGCAAAGGCCCTTCCTTCCCATCCTATCTCTTGCATTTGAAATAATGCCCTCAGACTACTTTTTTTTTTCTCTTTCTCTCTTCTTTTTTTTGGCTGTTTAGTATTATCAATTCTTAATTTATACATTCCATAAGGTCCCATGCACCCTCTGCAAAGGCCCTTCCTTCCCATCCTATCTCTTGCATTTCACATAATGCCCTCAGACTACTTTTTTTTTCTCTTTCTCTCTTCTTTTTTTTTGGCTGTTTAGTATTATCAATTCTTAATTTATACATTCCATAAGGTCCCATGCACCCTCTGCAAAGGCCCTTCCTTCCCATCCTATCTCTTGCATTTCACATAATGCCCTCAGACTACTTTTTTTTTCTCTTTCTCTCCTTTTTTTTTTTGGCTGTTTAGTATTATCAATTCTTAATTTATACATTCCATAAGGTCCCATGCACCCTCTGCAAAGGCCCTTCCTTCCCATCCTATCTCTTGCATTTCACATAATGCCCTCAGACTACTTTTTTTTTCTCTTTCTCTCTTCTTTTTTTTTGTGTTTAGTATTATCAATTCTTAATTTATACATTCCATAAGGTCCCATGCACCTGCTGCAAAGGCCCTTCCTTCCCATCCTATCTCTTGCATTTCAAATAATGCCCTCAGACTACTTTTTTTTTTCTCTTTCTCTCTTCTTTTTTTTTTTGGCTGTTTAGTATTATCAATTCCTAATTTATACATTCCATAAGGTCCCGTGCACCCTCTGCAAAGGCCCTTCCTTCCCATCCTATCTCTTGCATTTGAGATAATGCCCTCAGACTACTTTTTTTTTTCTCTTTCTCTCTTCTTTTTTTTGGCTGTTTAGTATTATCAATTCTTAATTTATACATTCCATAAGGTCCCATGCACCCTCTGCAAAGGCCCTTCCTTCCCATCCTATCTCTTGCATTTCACATAATGCCCTCAGACTACTTTTTTTTTCTCTTTCTGTCTTCTTTTTTTTTTTGGCTGTTTAGTATTATCAATTCTTAATTTATACATTCCATAAGGTCCCATGCACCCTCTGCAAGGGCCCTTCCTTCCCATCCTATCTCTTGCATTTCACATAATGCCCTCAGACTACTTTTTTTTTTCTCTTTCTCTCTTCTTTTTTTTTTGGCTGTTTAGTATTATCAATTCTTAATTTATACATTCCATAAGGTCCCATGCACCCTCTGCAAAGGCCCTTCCTTCCCATCCTATCTCTTGCATTTCACATAATGCCCTCAGACTACTTTTTTTTTCTCTTTCTCTGCATTTTTTTTTTGGCTGTTTAGTATTATCAATTCTTAATTTATACATTCCATAAGGTCCCATGCACCCTCTGCAAAGGCCCTTCCTTCCCATCCTATCTCTTGCATTTCACATAATGCCCTCAGACTACTTTTTTTTTCTCTTTCTGTCTTCTTTTTTTTTTTTTTGGCTGTTTAGTATTATCAATTCTTAATTTATACATTCCATAAGGTCCCATGCACCCTCTCAAGGGCCCTTCCTTCCCATCCTATCTCTTGCATTTCACATAATGCCCTCAGACTACTTTTTTTTTCTCTTTCTCTCTTCTTTTTTTTTTTTGGCTGTTTAGTATTATCAATTCTTAATTTATACATTCCATAAGGTCCCATGCACCCTCTGCAAAGGCCCTTCCTTCCCATCCTATCTCTTGCATTTCACATAATGCCCTCAGACTACTTTTTTTTTTCTCTTTCTCTCTTCTTTTTTTTTTGGCTGTTTAGTATTATCAATTCCTAATTTATACATTCCATAAGGTCCCATGCACCTTCTGCAAAGGCCCTTCCTTCCCATCCTATCTCTTGCATTTCACATAATGCCCTCAGACTACTTTTTTTTTCTCTTTCTCTCTTCTTTTTTTTTGTGTTTAGTATTATCAATTCTTAATTTATACATTCCATAAGGTCCCATGCACCTGCTGCAAAGGCCCTTCCTTCCCATCCTATCTCTTGCATTTCAAATAATGCCCTCAGACTACTTTTTTTTTTCTCTTTCTCTCTTCTTTTTTTTTGGCTGTTTAGTATTATCAATTCCTAATTTATACAATCCATAAGGTCCCGTGCACCCTCTGCAAAGGCCCTTCCTTCCCATCCTATCTCTTGCATTTGAAATAATGCCCTCAGACTACTTTTTTTTTCTCTTTCTCTCTTCTTTTTTTTGGCTGTTTAGTATTATCAATTCTTAATTTATACATTCCATAAGGTCCCATGCACCCTCTGCAAAGGCCCTTCCTTCCCATCCTATCTCTTGCATTTCACATAATGCCCTCAGACTACTTTTTTTTTTCTCTTTCTGTCTTCTTTTTTTTTTTGGCTGTTTAGTATTATCAATTCTTAATTTATACATTCCATAAGGTCCCATGCACCCTCTGCAAGGGCCCTTCCTTCCCATCCTATCTCTTGCATTTCACATAATGCCCTCAGTCTACTTTTTTTTTTCTCTTTCTCTCTTCTTTTTTTTTTGGCTGTTTAGTATTATCAATTCTTAATTTATACATTCCATAAGGTCCCATGCACCCTCTGCAAAGGCCCTTCCTTCCCATCCTATCTCTTGCATTTCACATAATGCCCTCAGACTACTTTTTTTTTCTCTTTCTCTGCTTTTTTTTGGCTGTTTAGTATTATCAATTCTTAATTTATACATTCCATAAGGTCCCATGCACCCTCTGCAAAGGCCCTTCCTTCCCATCCTATCTCTTGCATTTCACATAATGCCCTCAGACTACTTTTTTTTTCTCTTTCTGTCTTCTTTTTTTTTGGCTGTTTAGTATTATCAATTCTTAATTTATACATTCCATAAGGTCCCATGCACCCTCTGCAAAGGCCCTTCCTTCCCATCCTATCTCTTGCATTTCACATAATGCCCTCAGACTACTTTTTTTTTCTCTTTCTGTCTTCTTTTTTTTGGCTGTTTAGTATTATCAAGTCTTAATTTATACATTCCATAAGGTCCCAGGCACCTTCTGCAAAGGCCCTTTCTTCCCATCCTATCTCTTGCATTTCAAATAATGCCCTCAGACTACTTTTTTTTTCTCTTTCTCTCTTCTTTTTTTTTTTGGCTGTTTAGTATTATCAATTCTTAATTTATACATTCCATAAGGTCCCATGCACCCTCTGCAAGGGCCCTTCCTTCCCATCCTATCTCTTGCATTTCACATAATGCCCTCAGACTACTTTTTTTTTTCTCTTTCTCTCTTCTTTTTTTTTTTTTGGCTGTTTAGTATTATCAATTCTTAATTTATACATTCCATAAGGTCCCATGCACCCTCTGCAAAGGCCCTTCCTTCCCATCCTATCTCTTGCATTTCACATAATGCCCTCAGACTACTTTTTTTTTCTCTTTCTCTCCTTTTTTTTTGGCTGTTTAGTATTATCAATTCTTAATTTATACATTCCATGAGGTCCCATGCACCCTCTGCAAAGGCCCTTCCTTCCCATCCTATCTCTTGCATTTGAAATAATGCCCTCAGACTACTTTTTTTTCTCTTTCTCTCTTCTTTTTTTTGGCTGTTTAGTATTATCAATTCTTAATTTATACATTCCATAAGGTCCCATGCACCCTCTGCAAAGGCCCTTCCTTCCCATCCTATCTCTTGCATTTCACATAATGCCCTCAGACTACTTTTTTTTTTCTCTTTCTGTCTTCTTTTTTTTTGGCTGTTTAGTATTATCAATTCTTAATTTATACATTCCATAAGGTCCCATGCACCCTCTGCAAGGGCCCTTCCTTCCCATCCTATCTCTTGCATTTCACATATTGCCCTCAGACTACTTTTTTTTTTCTCTTTCTCTCTTCTTTTTTTTTGGCTGTTTAGTATTATCAATTCTTAATTTATACATTCCATAAGGTCCCATGCACCCTCTGCAAAGGCCCTTCCTTCCCATCCTATCTCTTGCATTTCACATAATGCCCTCAGACTACTTTTTTTTTCTCTTTCTCTGCTTTTTTTTGGCTGTTTAGTATTATCAATTCTTAATTTATACATTCCATAAGGTCCCATGCACCCTCTGCAAAGGCTCTTCCTTCCCATCCTATCTCTTGCATTTCACATAATGCCCTCAGACTACTTTTTTTTTCTCTTTCTCTCTTCTTTTTTTTTGTGTTTAGTATTATCAATTCTTAATTTATACATTCCATAAGGTCCCATGCACCTTCTGCAAAGGCCCTTCCTTCCCATCCTATCTCTTGCATTTCAAATAATGCCCTCAGACTACTTTTTTTTTTCTCTTTCTCTCTTCTTTTTTTTTTTGGCTGTTTAGTATTATCAATTCCTAATTTATACATTCCATAAGGTCCCATGCACCCTCTGCAAAGGTCCTTCCTTCCCATCCTATCTCTTGCATTTGAAATAATGCCCTCAGACTACCTTTTTTTTCTTTCTCTCTTCATTTTTTTTTGGCTGTTTAGTATTATCAATTCTTAATTTATACATTCCATAAGGTCCCATGCACCTTCTGCAAAGGCCCTTCCTTCCCATCCTATCTCTTGCATTTCAAATAATGCCCTCAGACTACTTTTTTTTTCTCTTTCTCTCTTCTTTTTTTTTTGGCTGTTTAGTATTATCAATTCTTAATTTATACATTCCATAAGGTCCCATGCACCTTCTGCAAAGGCCCTTCCTTCCCATCCTATCTCTTGCATTTAAAATAATGCCCTCAGACTACTTTATTTTTCTCTTTCTCTCTTCTTTTTTTTTGGCTGTTTAGTATTATCAATTCTTAATTTATACCTTCCATAAGGTCCCATGCACCTTCTGCAAAGGCCCTTCCTTCCCATCCTATCTCTTGCATTTCAAATAATGCCCTCAGACTACTTTTTTTTTCTCTTTCTCTCTTCTTTTTTTTGGCTGTTTAGTATTATCAATTCTTAATTTATACATTCCATAAGGTCCCATGCACCCTCTGCAAAGGCCCTTCCTTCCCATCCTATCTCTTGCATTTCACATAATGCCCTCAGACTACTTTTTTTTTCTCTTTCTGTCTTCTTTTTTTTTTGGCTGTTTAGTATTATCAATTCTTAATTTATACATTCCATAAGGTCCCATGCACCTTCTGCAAAGGCCCTTTCTTCCCATCCTATCTCTTGCATTTCAAATAATGCCCTCAGACTACTTTTTTTTTCTCTTTCTCTCTTCTTTTTTTTTGGCTGTTTAGTATTATCAATTCTTAATTTATACATTCCATAAGGTCCCATGCACCCTCTGCAAGGGCCCTTCCTTCCCATCCTATCTCTTGCATTTCACATAATGCCCTCAGACTACTTTTTTTTTCTCTTTCTCTCTTCTTTTTTTTTTGGCTGTTTAGTATTATCAATTCTTAATTTATACATTCCATAAGGTCCCATGCACCCTCTGCAAAGGCCCTTCCTTCCCATCCTATCTCTTGCATTTCACATAATGCCCTCAGACTACTTTTTTTTTCTCTTTCTCTCCTTTTTTTTTGGCTGTTTAGTATTATCAATTCTTAATTTATACATTCCATAAGGTCCCATGCACCCTCTGCAAAGGCCCTTCCTTCCCATCCTATCTCTTGCATTTCACATAATGCCCTCAGACTACTTTTTTTTTTCTCTTTCTCTCTTCTTTTTTTTTTGTGTTCAGTATTATCAATTCTTAATTTATACATTCCATAAGGTCCCATGCACCTTCTGCAAAGGCCCTTCCTTCCCATCCTATCTCTTGCATTTCAAATAATGCCCTCAGACTACTTTTTTTTTCTCTTTCTCTCTTCTTTTTTTTTGGCTGTTTAGTATTATCAATTCCTAATTTATACATTCCATAAGGTCCCATGCACCCTCTGCAAAGGCCCTTCCTTCCCATCCTATCTCTTGCATTTGAAATAATGCCCTCAGACTACTTTTTTTTTTCTCTTTCTCTCTTCTTTTTTTTTGGCTGTTTAGTATTATCAATTCTTAATTTATACATTCCATAAGGTCCCATGCACCCTCTGCAAAGGCCCTTCCTTCCCATCCTATTTCTTGCATTTCACATAATGCCCTCAGACTACTTTTTTTTTCTCTTTCTGTCTTCTTTTTTTTTTGGCTGTTTAGTATTATCAATTCTTAATTTATACATTCCATAAGGTCCCATGCACCCTCTGCAAGGGCCCTTCCTTCCCATCCTATCTCTTGCATTTCACATAATGCCCTCAGACTACTTTTTTTTTTCTCTTTCTCTCTTCTTTTTTTTTTGGCTGTTTAGTATTATCAATTCTTAATTTATACATTCCATAAGGTCCCATGCACCCTCTGCAAAGGCCCTTCCTTCCCATCCTATCTCTTGCATTTCACATAATGCCCTCAGACTACTTTTTTTTCCTCTTTCTCTCCTTTTTTTTTTGGCTGTTTAGTATTATCAATTCTTAATTTATACATTCCATAAGGTCCCATGCACCCTCTGCAAAGGCCCTTCCTTCCCATCCTATCTCTTGCATTTCACATAATGCCCTCAGACTACTTTTTTTTTCTCTTTCTCTCTTCTTTTTTTTTGTGTTTAGTATTATCAATTCTTAATTTATACATTCCATAAGGTCCCATGCACCTTCTGCAAAGGCCCTTCCTTCCCATCCTATCTCTTGCATTTCAAATAATGCCCTCAGACTACTTTTTTTTTCTCTTTCTCTCTTCTTTTTTTTTTGGCTGTTTAGTATTATCAATTCCTAATTTATACATTCCATAAGGTCCCATGCACCTTCTGCAAAGGCCCTTCCTTCCCATCCTATCTCTTGCATTTCAAATAATGCCCTCAGACTACTTTTTTTTTCTCTTTCTCTCTTCGTTTTTTTTTTGGCTGTTTAGTATTATCAATTCTTAATTTATACATTCCATAAGGTCCCATGCACCTTCTGCAAAGGCCCTTCCTTCCCATCCTATTTCTTGCATTTAAAATAATGCCCTCAGACTACTTTATTTTTCTCTTTCTCTCTTCTTTTTTTTTTGGCTGTTTAGTATTATCAATTCTTAATTTATACCTTCCATAAGGTCCCATGCACCTTCTGCAAAGGCCCTTCCATCCCATCCTATCTCTTGCATTTCAAATAATGCCCTCAGACTACTTTTTTTTTCTCTTTCTCTCTTCTTTTTTTTTGGCTGTTTAGTATTATCAATTCCTAATTTATACATTCCATAAGGTCCCATGCACCCTCTGCAAAGGCCCTTCCTTCCCATCCTATCTCTTGCATTTGAAATAATGCCCTCAGACTACTTTTTTTTTTCTCTTTCTCTCTTCTTTTTTTTGGCTGTTTAGTATTATCAATTCTTAATTTATACATTCCATAAGGTCCCATGCACCCTCTGCAAAGGCCCTTCCTTCCCATCCTATCTCTTGCATTTCACATAATGCCCTCAGACTACTTTTTTTTTCTCTTTCTCTCTTCTTTTTTTTTGGCTGTTTAGTATTATCAATTCTTAATTTATACATTCCATAAGGTCCCATGCACCCTCTGCAAAGGCCCTTCCTTCCCATCCTATCTCTTGCATTTCACATAATGCCCTCAGACTACTTTTTTTTTCTCTTTCTCTCCTTTTTTTTTTGGCTGTTTAGTATTATCAATTCTTAATTTATACATTCCATAAGGTCCCATGCACCCTCTGCAAAGGCCCTTCCTTCCCATCCTATCTCTTGCATTTCACATAATGCCCTCAGACTACTTTTTTTTTCTCTTTCTCTCTTCTTTTTTTTTGTGTTTAGTATTATCAATTCTTAATTTATACATTCCATAAGGTCCCATGCACCTGCTGCAAAGGCCCTTCCTTCCCATCCTATCTCTTGCATTTCAAATAATGCCCTCAGACTACTTTTTTTTTTCTCTTTCTCTCTTCTTTTTTTTTTTGGCTGTTTAGTATTATCAATTCCTAATTTATACATTCCATAAGGTCCCGTGCACCCTCTGCAAAGGCCCTTCCTTCCCATCCTATCTCTTGCATTTGAGATAATGCCCTCAGACTACTTTTTTTTTTCTCTTTCTCTCTTCTTTTTTTTGGCTGTTTAGTATTATCAATTCTTAATTTATACATTCCATAAGGTCCCATGCACCCTCTGCAAAGGCCCTTCCTTCCCATCCTATCTCTTGCATTTCACATAATGCCCTCAGACTACTTTTTTTTTCTCTTTCTGTCTTCTTTTTTTTTTTGGCTGTTTAGTATTATCAATTCTTAATTTATACATTCCATAAGGTCCCATGCACCCTCTGCAAGGGCCCTTCCTTCCCATCCTATCTCTTGCATTTCACATAATGCCCTCAGACTACTTTTTTTTTCTCTTTCTCTCTTTTTTTTTTTTGGCTGTTTAGTATTATCAATTCTTAATTTATACATTCCATAAGGTCCCATGCACCCTCTGCAAAGGCCCTTCCTTCCCATCCTATCTCTTGCATTTCACATAATGCCCTCAGACTACTTTTTTTTTCTCTTTCTCTGCATTTTTTTTTTGGCTGTTTAGTATTATCAATTCTTAATTTATACATTCCATAAGGTCCCATGCACCCTCTGCAAAGGCCCTTCCTTCCCATCCTATCTCTTGCATTTCACATAATGCCCTCAGACTACTTTTTTTTTCTCTTTCTGTCTTCTTTTTTTTTTTTTGGCTGTTTAGTATTATCAATTCTTAATTTATACATTCCATAAGGTCCCATGCACCCTCTCAAGGGCCCTTCCTTCCCATCCTATCTCTTGCATTTCACATAATGCCCTCAGACTACTTTTTTTTTCTCTTTCTCTCTTCTTTTTTTTTTTGGCTGTTTAGTATTATCAATTCTTAATTTATACATTCCATAAGGTCCCATGCACCCTCTGCAAAGGCCCTTCCTTCCCATCCTATCTCTTGCATTTCACATAATGCCCTCAGACTACTTTTTTTTTCTCTTTCTCTCTTCTTTTTTTTTTGGCTGTTTAGTATTATCAATTCCTAATTTATACATTCCATAAGGTCCCATGCACCTTCTGCAAAGGCCCTTCCTTCCCATCCTATCTCTTGCATTTCACATAATGCCCTCAGACTACTTTTTTTTTCTCTTTCTCTCTTCTTTTTTTTTGTGTTTAGTATTATCAATTCTTAATTTATACATTCCATAAGGTCCCATGCACCTGCTGCAAAGGCCCTTCCTTCCCATCCTATCTCTTGCATTTCAAATAATGCCCTCAGACTACTTTTTTTTTTCTCTTTCTCTCTTCTTTTTTTTTTGGCTGTTTAGTATTATCAATTCCTAATTTATACAATCCATAAGGTCCCGTGCACCCTCTGCAAAGGCCCTTCCTTCCCATCCTATCTCTTGCATTTGAAATAATGCCCTCAGACTACTTTTTTTTTCTCTTTCTCTCTTCTTTTTTTTGGCTGTTTAGTATTATCAATTCTTAATTTATACATTCCATAAGGTCCCATGCACCCTCTGCAAAGGCCCTTCCTTCCCATCCTATCTCTTGCATTTCACATAATGCCCTCAGACTACTTTTTTTTTCTCTTTCTGTCTTCTTTTTTTTTTTGGCTGTTTAGTATTATCAATTCTTAATTTATACATTCCATAAGGTCCCATGCACCCTCTGCAAGGGCCCTTCCTTCCCATCCTATCTCTTGCATTTCACATAATGCCCTCAGACTACTTTTTTTTTTCTCTTTCTCTCTTCTTTTTTTTTTGGCTGTTTAGTATTATCAATTCTTAATTTATACATTCCATAAGGTCCCATGCACCCTCTGCAAAGGCCCTTCCTTCCCATCCTATCTCTTGCATTTCACATAATGCCCTCAGACTACTTTTTTTTTCTCTTTCTCTGCTTTTTTTTTTGGCTGTTTAGTATTATCAATTCTTAATTTATACATTCCATAAGGTCCCATGCACCCTCTGCAAAGGCCCTTCCTTCCCATCCTATCTCTTGCATTTCACATAATGCCCTCAGACTACTTTTTTTTTCTCTTTCTGTCTTCTTTTTTTTTTTGGCTGTTTAGTATTATCAATTCTTAATTTATACATTCCATAAGGTCCCATGCACCCTCTCAAGGGCCCTTCCTTCCCATCCTATCTCTTGCATTTCACATAATGCCCTCAGACTACTTTTTTTTTCTCTTTCTCTCTTCTTTTTTTTTGGCTGTTTAGTATTATCAATTCTTAATTTATACATTCCATAAGGTCCCATGCACCCTCTGCAAAGGCCCTTCCTTCCCATCCTATCTCTTGCATTTCACATAATGCCCTCAGACTACTTTTTTTTTTCTCTTTCTCTCTTCTTTTTTTTTGGCTGTTTAGTATTATCAATTCCTAATTTATACATTCCATAAGGTCCCATGCACCTTCTGCAAAGGCCCTTCCTTCCCATCCTATCTCTTGCATTTCAAATAATGCCCTCAGACTACTTTTTTTTTTCTCTTTCTCTCTTCTTTTTTTTTTGGCTGTTTAGTATTATCAATTCTTAATTTATACATTCCATAAGGTCCCATGCACCTTCTGCAAAGGCCCTTCCTTCCCATCCTATTTCTTGCATTTAAAATAATGCCCTCAGACTACTTTATTTTTCTCTTTCTCTCTTCTTTTTTTTTTTTTTGGCTGTTTAGTATTATCAATTCTTAATTTATACCTTCCATAAGGTCCCATGCACCTTCTGCAAAGGCCCTTCCTTCCCATCCTATCTCTTGCATTTCAAATAATGACCTCAGACTACTTTTTTTTTCTCTTTCTCTCTTCTTTTTTTTGGCTGTTTAGTATTATCAATTCTTAATTTATACATTCCATAAGGTCCCATGCACCCTCTGCAAAGGCCCTTCCTTCCCATCCTATCTCTTGCATTTCACATAATGCCCTCAGACTACTTTTTTTTTCTCTTTCTGTCTTCTTTTTTTTTTTGGCTGTTTAGTATTATCAATTCTTAATTTATACATTCCATAAGGTCCCATGCACCCTCTGCAAGGGCCCTTCCTTCCCATCCTATCTCTTGCATTTCACATAATGCCCTCAGACTACTTTTTTTTTCTCTTTCTCTCTTCTTTTTTTTTGGCTGTTTAGTATTATCAATTCTTAATTTATACATTCCATAAGGTCCCATGCACCCTCTGCAAAGGCCCTTCCTTCCCATCCTATCTCTTGCATTTCACATAATGCCCTCAGACTACTTTTTTTTTTCTCTTTCTCTCCTTTTTTTTTTGGCTGTTTAGTATTATCAATTCTTAATTTATACATTCCATAAGGTCCCATGCACCCTCTGCAAAGGCCCTTCCTTCCCATCCTATCTCTTGCATTTCACATAATGCCCTCAGACTACTTTTTTTTTCTCTTTCTCTCTTCTTTTTTTTTTGTGTTTAGTATTATCAATTCTTAATTTATACATTCCATAAGGTCCCATGCACCTGCTGCAAAGGCCCTTCCTTCCCATCCTATCTCTTGCATTTCAAATAATGCCCTCAGACTACTTTCTACTTTTTTTTTTCTCTTTCTCTCTTCTTTTTTTTTTTGGCTGTTTAGTATTATCAATTCCTAATTTATACATTCCATAAGGTCCCGTGCACCCTCTGCAAAGGCCCTTCCTTCCCATCCTATTTCTTGCATTTGAAATAATGCCCTCAGACTACTTTTTTTTTTCTCTTTCTCTCTTCTTTTTTTTGGCTGTTTAGTATTATCAATTCTTAATTTATACATTCCATAAAGTCCCATGCACCCTCTGCAAAGGCCCTTCCTTCCCATCCTATCTCTTGCATTTCACATAATGCCCTCAGACTACTTTTTTTTTCTCTTTCTGTCTTCTTTTTTTTTTTGGCTGTTTAGTATTATCAATTCTTAATTTATACATTCCATAAGGTCCCATGCACCCTCTGCAAGGGCCCTTCCTTCCCATCCTATCTCTTGCATTTCACATAATGCCCTCAGACTACTTTTTTTTTCTCTTTCTCTCTTCTTTTTTTTTGGCTGTTTAGTATTATCAATTCTTAATTTATACATTCCATAAGGTCCCATGCACCCTCTGCAAAGGCCCTTCCTTCCCATCCTATCTCTTGCATTTCACATAATGCCCTCAGACTACTTTTTTTTTCTCTTTCTCTGCTTTTTTTTTGGCTGTTTAGTATTATCAATTCTTAATTTATACATTCCATAAGGTCCCATGCACCCTCTGCAAAGGCCCTTCCTTCCCATCCTATCTCTTGCATTTCACATAATGCCCTCAGACTACTTTTTTTTTCTCTTTCTGTCTTCTTTTTTTTTTTTGGCTGTTTAGTATTATCAATTCTTAATTTATACATTCCATAAGGTCCCATGCACCCTCTGCAAGGGCCCTTCCTTCCCATCCTATCTCTTGCATTTCACATAATGCCCTCAGACTACTTTTTTTTTCTCTTTCTCTCTTCTTTTTTTTTTTTGGCTGTTTAGTATTATCAATTCTTAATTTATACATTCCATAAGGTCCCATGCACCCTCTGCAAAGGCCCTTCCTTCCCATCCTATCTCTTGCATTTCACATAATGCCCTCAGACTACTTTTTTTTTCTCTTTCTCTCCTTTTTTTTTTGGCTGTTTAGCATTATCAATTCTTAATTTATACATTCCATAAGGTCCCATGCACCCTCTGCAAAGGCCCTTCCTTCCCATCCTATCTCTTGCATTTCACATAATGCCCTCAGACTACTTTTTTTTTCTCTTTCTCTCTTCTTTTTTTTGGGTTTAGTATTATCAATTCTTAATTTATACATTCCATAAGGTCCCATGCACCTGCTGCAAAGGCCCTTCCTTCCCATCCTATCTCTTGCATTTCAAATAATGCCCTCAGACTACTTTTTTTTTTCTCTTTCTCTCTTCTTTTTTTTTTTGGCTGTTTAGTATTATCAATTCCTAATTTATACATTCCATAAGGTCCCATGCACCCTCTGCAAAGGCCCTTCCTTCCCATCCTATCTCTTGCATTTGAAATAATGCCCTCAGACTACTTTTTTTTTCTCTTTCTCTCTTCTTTTTTTTTGGCTGTTTAGTATTATCAATTCTTAATTTATACATTCCATAAGGTCCCATGCACCCTCTGCAAAGGCCCTTCCTTCCCATCCTATCTCTTGCATTTCACATAATGCCCTCAGACTACTTTTTTTTTCTCTTTCTGTCTTCTTTTTTTTTTGGCTGTTTAGTATTATCAATTCTTAATTTATACATTCCATAAGGTCCCATGCACCCTCTGCAAGGGCCCTTCCTTCCCATCCTATCTCTTGCATTTCACATAATGCCCTCAGACTACTTTTTTTTTCTCTTTCTCTCTTCTTTTTTTTTGGCTGTTTAGTATTATCAATTCTTAATTTATACATTCCATAAGGTCCCATGCACCCTCTGCAAAGGCCCTTCCTTCCCATCCTATCTCTTGCATTTCACATAATGCCCTCAGACTACTTTTTTTTTCTCTTTCTCTGCTTTTTTTTTGGCTGTTTAGTATTATCAATTCTTAATTTATACATTCCATAAGGTCCCATGCACCCTCTGCAATGGCCCTTCCTTCCCATCCTATCTCTTGCATTTCACATAATGCCCTCAGACTACTTTTTTTTTCTCTTTCTCTCCTCTTTTTTTTGTGTTTAGTATTATCAATTCTTAATTTATACATTCCATAAGGTCCCATGCACCTTCTGCAAAGGCCCTTCCTTCCCATCCTATCTCTTGCATTTCAAATAATGCCCTCAGAATACTTTCTTTTCTCTTTCTCTCTTCTTTTTTTTTTGGCTGTTTAGTATTATCAATTCCTAATTTATACATTCCATAAGGTCCCATGCACCCTCTGCAAAGGCCCTTCCTTCCCATCCTATCTCTTGCATTTGAAATAATGCCCTCAGACTACTTTTTTTTTTCTTTCTGTCTTCTTTTTTTTTTGGCTGTTTAGTATTATCAATTCTTAATTTATACATTCCATAAGGTCCCATGCACCCTCTGCAAAGGCCCTTCCTTCCCATCCTATCTCTTGCATTTCACATAATGCCCTCAGACTACTTTTTTTTTTCTATTTCTGTCTTCTTTTTTTTTTGGCTGTTTAGTATTATCAATTCTTAATTTATACATTCCATAAGGTCCCATGCACCCTCTGCAAGGGCCCTTCCTTCCCATCCTATCTCTTGCATTTCACATAATGCCCTCAGACTACTTTTTTTTTTCTCTTTCTCTCTTCTTTTTTTTTTTGGCTGTTTAGTATTATCAATTCTTCATTTATACATTCCATAAGGTCCCATGCACCTTCTGCAAAGGCCCTTCCTTCCCATCCTATTTCTTGCATTAAAAATATTGCCCTCAGACTACTGTATTTTTCTCTTTCTCTCTTCTTTTTTTTTTGGCTGTTTAGTTTTATCAATTCTTAATTTATACCTTCCATAAGGTCCCATGCACCTTCTGCAAAGGCCCTTCCTTCCCATCCTATCTCTTGCATTTCAAATAATGACCTCAGACTACTTTTTTTTTTCTCTTTCTCTCTTCTTTTTTTTTGGCTGTTTAGTATTATCAATTCTTAATTTATACATTCCATAAGGTCCCATGCACCCTCTGCAAAGGCCCTTCCTTCCCATCCTATCTCTTGCATTTCACATAATGCCCTCAGACTATTTTTTTTTTCTCTTTCTGTCTTCTTTTTTTTTTGGCTGTTTAGTATTATCAATTCTTAATTTATACATTCCATAAGGTCCCATGCACCCTCTGCAAAGGCCCTTCCTTCCCATCCTATCTCTTGCATTTCACATAATGCCCCCAGACTACTTTTTTTTCTCTTTCTCTCTTCTTTTTTTTGGCTGTTTAGTATTATCAATTCTTAATTTATACATTCCATAAGGTCCCATGCACCCTCTGCAAAGGCCCTTCCTTCCCATCCTATCTCTTGCATTTCACATAATGCCCTCAGACTACTTTTTTTTTCTCTTTCTCTCTTCTTTTTTTTTGTGTTTAGTATTATCAATTCTTAATTTATACATTCCATAAGGTCCCATGCACCTGCTGCAAAGGCCCTTCCATCCCATCCTATCTCTTGCATTTCAAATAATGCCCTCAGACTACTTTTTTTTTCTCTTTCTCTCTTCTTTTTTTTTTTTGGCTGTTTAGTATTATCAATTCCTAATTTATACATTCCATAAGGTCCCATGCACCCTCTGCAAAGGCCCTTCCTTCCCATCCTATCTCTTGCATTTGAAATAATGCCCTCAGACTACTTTTTTTTTTCTCTTTCTCTCTTCTTTTTTTTGGCTGTTTAGTATTATCAATTCTTAATTTATACATTCCATAAGGTCCCATGCACCCTCTGCAAAGGCCCTTCCTTCCCATCCTATCTCTTGCATTTCACATAATGCCCTCAGACTACTTTTTTTTTCTCTTTCTGTCTTCTTTTTTTTTTGGCTGTTTAGTATTATCAATTCTTAATTTATACATTCCATAAGGTCCCATGCACCCTCTGCAAGGGCCCTTCCTTCCCATCCTATCTCTTGCATTTCACATAATGCCCTCAGACTACTTTTTTTTTTCTCTTTCTCTCATCTTTTTTTTTTGGCTGTTTAGTATTATCAATTCTTAATTTATACATTCCATAAGGTCCCATGCACCCTCTGCAAAGGCCCTTCCTTCCCATCCTTTCTCTTGCATTTCACATAATGCCCTCAGACTACTTTTTTTTTCTCTTTCTCTGCTTTTTTTTTGGCTGTTTAGTATTATCAATTCTAAATTTATACATTCCATAAGGTCCCATGCACCCTCTGCAAAGGCCCTTCCTTCCCATCCTATCTCTTGCATTTCACATAATGCCCTCAGACTACTTTTTTTTCTCTTTCTCTCTTCTTTTTTTTTTGTGTTTAGTATTATCAATTCTTAATTTATACATTCCATAAGGTCCCATGCACCTTCTGCAAAGGCCCTTCCTTCCCATCCTATCTCTTGCATTTCAAATAATGCCCTCAGACTACTTTTTTTTTCTCTTTCTCTCTTCTTTTTTTTTTGGCTGTTTAGTATTATCAATTCCTAATTTATACATTCCATAAGGTCCCATGCACCCTCTGCAAAGGCCCTTACTTCCCATCCTATCTCTTGCATTTGAAATAATGCCCTCAGACTACTTTTTTTTTCTTTCTCTCTTCTTTTTTTTTTTGGCTGTTTAGTATTATCAATTCTTAATTTATACATTCCATAAGGTCCCATGCACCTTCTGCAAAGGCCCTTCCTTCCCATCCTATCTCTTGCATTTCAAATAATGCCCTCAGACTACTTTTTTTTTCTCTTTCTCTCTTCTTTTTTTTTTGGCTGTTTAGTATTATCAATTCTTAATTTATTCATTCCATAAGGTCCCATGCACCTTCTGCAAAGGCCCTTCCTTCCCATCCTATCTCTTGCATTTAAAATAATGCCCTCAGACTACTTTATTTTTCTCTTTCTCTCTTCTTTTTTTTTTTTGGCTGTTTAGTATTATCAATTCTTAATTTATACCTTCCATAAGGTCCCATGCACCTTCTGCAAAGGCCCTTCCTTCCCATACTATCTCTTGCATTTCAAATAATGCCCTCAGACTACTTTTTTTTTCTCTTTCTCTCTTCTTTTTTTTGGCTGTTTAGTATTATCAATTCTTAATTTATACATTCCATAAGGTCCCATGCACCCTCTGCAAAGGCCCTTCCTTCCCATCCTATCTCTTGCATTTCACATAATGCCCTCAGACTACTTTTTTTTTCTCTTTCTGTCTTCTTTTTTTTTTTGGCTGTTTAGTATTATCAATTCTTAATTTATACATTCCATAAGGTCCCATGCACCTTCTGCAAAGGCCCTTTCTTCCCATCCTATCTCTTGCATTTCAAATAATGCCCTCAGACTACTTTTTTTTTCTCTTTCTCTCTTCTTTTTTTTTTGGCTGTTTAGTATTATCAATTCTTAATTTATACATTCCATAAGGTCCCATGCACCCTCTGCAAGGGCCCTTCCTTCCCATCCTATCTCTTGCATTTCAAATAATGCCCTCAGACTACTTTTTTTTTCTCTTTCTCTCTTCTTTTTTTTTTGGCTGTTTAGTATTATCAATTCCTAATTTATACATTCCATAAGGTCCCATGCACCCTCTGCAAAGGCCCTTCCTTCCCATCCTATCTCTTGCATTTCACATAATGCCCTCAGACTACTTTTTTTTTCTTTCTGTCTTCTTTTTTTTTTTGGCTGTTTAGTATTATCAATTCTTAATTTATACATTCCATAAGGTCCCATGCACCCTCTGCAAAGGCCCTTCCTTCCCATCCTATCTCTTGCATTTCACATAATGCCCTCAGACTACTTTTTTTTTCTCTTTCTGTCTTCTTTTTTTTTTTGGCTGTTTAGTATTATCAATTCTTAATTTATACATTCCATAAGGTCCCATGCACCCTCTGCAAGGGCCCTTCCTTCCCATCCTATCTCTTGCATTTCACATAATGCCCTCAGACTACTTTTTTTTTCTCTTTCTCTCTTCTTTTTTTTTTGGCTGTTTAGTATTATCAATTCTTCATTTATACATTCCATAAGGTCCCATGCACCTTCTGCAAAGGCCCTTCCTTCCCATCCTATTTCTTGCATTTAAAATAATGCCCTCAGACTACTTTATTTTTCTCTTTCTCTCTTCTTTTTTTTTGGCTGTTTAGTATTATCAATTCTTAATTTATACCTTCCATAAGGTCCCATGCACCTTCTGCAAAGGCCCTTCCTTCCCATCCTATCTCTTGCATTTCAAATAATGACCTCAGACTACTTTTTTTTTCTCTTTCTCTCTTCTTTTTTTTTTTGGCTGTTTAGTATTATCAATTCTTAATTTATACATTCCATAAGGTCCCATGCACCCTCTGCAAAGGCCCTTCCTTCCCATCCTATCTCTTGCATTTCACATAATGCCCTCAGACTACTTTTTTTTTTTCTCTTTCTGTCTTCCTTTTTTTTGGCTGTTTAGTATTATCAATTCTTAATTTATACATTCCATAAGGTCCCATGCACCCTCTGCAAGGGCCCTTCCTTCCCATCCTATCTCTTGCATTTCACATAATGCCCTCAGACTACTTTTTTTTTCTCTTTCTCTCTTCTTTTTTTTTTGGCTGTTTAGTATTATCAATTCTTAATTTATACATTCCATAAGGTCCCATGCACCCTCTGCAAAGGCCCTTCCTTCCCATCCTATCTCTTGCATTTCACATAATGCCCTCAGACTACTTTTTTTTTCTCTTTCTCTCCTTTTTTTTTGGCTGTTTAGTATTATCAATTCTTAATTTATACATTCCATAAGGTCCCATGCACCTTCTGCAAAGGCCCTTCCTTCCCATCCTATCTCTTGCATTTCACATAATGCCCTCAGACTACTTTTTTTTTCTCTTTCTCTCTTCTTTTTTTTTTGTGTTTAGTATTATCAATTCTTAATTTATACATTCCATAAGGTCCCATGCACCTGCTGCAAAGGCCCTTCCTTCCCATCCTATCTCTTGCA